>NC_140590.1:1626976362-1627353862 GCF_964204655.1 Triturus cristatus | reverse complement strand
TGTGCATTTTTACTTCAAATAACTTTTGAATATATATATACATATATACACATATATACATATATATATACACACACACACATATACATATATATATACACACACACACATATATATATATATATATATAAACACACATATATATATATAAACACATATATACACACACACACATATATATATACACACATGTATATATACACACACACATATATATATACACACCCATATATATATACACACACACATGTATATATACACACCCATATATATATATATATATATATATATATATATACACACTTCCAGGACGCTCCTTCTGATTGCTGTAGGACCCGTGGGAGTAGGCGCACACGCCGGCGGAGCACGCCGGAAAATTCCTTAGTTCCGTAGATATCGATTGTCGTGCGCTCTCAGTATCACAAGATTCCACAGCACAGATTGTACAGCAAAGGGGGTGTTTATTCACAACGCGTTTCAACTACAAGAGTCTTGATCACGTGAATACATCACATCAGCAATAGTACAGGCACAGACTGTTACAAGATGTCTGCCGCATTTACATCATGTACTTGCAGGTTTTCCTTTGTTTATTTCCATAGTCTATCAGTACTTTATTAGGATAGCAGTACGAGCACAAGTATTCACGTGATCAAGACTCTTGTAGTTGAAACGCGTTGTGAATAAACACCCCCTTTGCTGTACAATCTGTGCTGTGGAATCTTGTGATACTGAGAGCGCACGACAATCGATATCTACGGAACTAAGGAATTTATATATTTATATATACACACATATATATATATATACACACATATATATATATATGCATATATATATATATACACACACACATACACACACACACACACACACATATATACACACATACACGTGTTACCATCCTTGTGGGGACTATGTGTGAATACCTGCCTTGTGGGGACTAACCTTTCCCAATGTTTTTAAAACACACTAATAACAGAAAAATGTTAAGAAAAAATTCATGATACAGGATCCAGCTTCAAATTTGCAAATATATTGTTATTTAATCGTGCGCACAGCACCATCCTTGTGGGGACTTGAACACGTGCTACCATCCTTGTGGGGACCTAGTACGTAACACTATTTGTAATTGAATACAGTCGAAGGCACATGGCTAAATGTTTATTTTATCAACAATATACACAAACAACATTATAATCTATTCATATATGAATTGCTGCATATATACTAGGTGTGTACATTACAGACAGATTATATTAATGAGCCAGAAAATGGCATATCATGCTTAAAGAAAGACACTTAAAGCTGTATTTAACCTATTTATTAGTGCTTAAAATCATCTTAGGAGATAAGAGAACTAACACATAAAGAAATTAACATATGGAACCAAGGGATATGGTCAAGTGGAAGCCGGAGCTTGATTAGTTGCTTAACTTTTTGCCAAAATAGATGTTCAAGTCCCCTCAGAGATAGTGGGTGAAGATCATTGTGTTTAAGTCTCCATAGAAATAGGGCGTACATTTAAAGCTTAAATCCCATTATAAAGAGTGTGAAGCTAATGATGTTCAAGTCCACACAGAGGTTGTGTGTAATTATAGGAATGCTCAAGTCCCCACAGAGATGATATGTTATTATAGCGATGTTTAAGTCCCCACAAAGATAGTGTGTTATCATAGGGATGTTCAAGTCCCCACAGAGATAGTGTGTTATCATAGGGATGTTCAAGTCCCCACAGAGATGGTGTGTTATTATAGAGATGTTCAGGTCCCCACAAAGATAGTGTGTTTATATAGCGGTGTTTAAGTCCCCACAGAGATAGTGCATGAAGGTGATTGTGTTTAAGTCCTCATTAAAATAGGGTCCGATTCACAAAGGTAAACTTAGACAAGGGACCAATGTCTGGGCATACCCTGCCAACTTAGGGGGAACAAAGCATTTGAAAGGAGATGATGAACGGAGTGCTGAAACTTTTCAGTCACTCACCCCCAGTCACAGATCTGGGTTTAATCCATCATCGTTATTTAGCTCACTTTGCCACCCCAGTTCAGACCCAGCTATATGCAAATCAGTCTTGACCCTGTGACTAACAGCACCCCTGGTGTTTCAAGTGGAAACAGAGCTTGCGTTTAATTTCAGGAATGCTCAAGTCCCCACAGAGATGGTATGTTTTATAGTGATGTTCAAGTCCCCACAAAGATAGTGTTTTATTATAGTTTTTTTCAAGCCCCCACAAAGATAGTGTGTTATTATAGCCATGCTTAAGTCCCCGCAGAGATAGCGCATGAAGATGATTGTGTTTAAGTCCTCATTAAAATAAGGTCCGATTCACAATGGTAAACTTAGACAAAAAATCTAACTTTTCAACTTTTCAGTTTTAAGAATGTAAATTTTAACCAAAAGTCTAACTTTACTCCTTTTCAGTATTCACAAAGCCCCATACAGAGAATGTGAAGCTGATGATGTTCCACCCAAAACAGAGCTTGCGTGTAATTACAAGAATGTTCAAGTCCCCACAGAGATGGTGTGTGACTGTAGTATTACCACAGTCGCCAAAGAGAATGTGTGTGATGATAGACATGCCCAGGTCCCTACAGAGATAGTGTGTGATTATAGACATACCCAGGTCCCCACAGAGATAGTGTGTGATTATAGACATGTACAGGTCCCCACAGAGATAGTGTGTGATTATAGAGATGGTGAGGTCCCCACAGAGGTAGTGTGTGATTATAGAGATGTCCAGGTCCCCACAGAAATAGTGTGTGATTATAGACATGCCCAAGTCCCCACAGAGATAGTGTGTGTGATTATAGTCATGCCCAGGTCCCCACAGAGGTAGTGTGTGACTATAGAGATGTCAAGGTCCCCACCGAGATAGTGTGTGACTATAGTATTACCATGGTTGCCAAAGAGAATGTGTGTGATTACAGACATGCCCAGGTCCCACAGAGATAGAATATGATTAGAGACATGCCCAGGTCCCCACAGATATAGTCTGTGATTAATAGGATGCACAGGGATAGCACACAGAGATAGTGCATGATTACAGTCATGTACAAGTCCTCACAGAGATATTGTGCGATTACAGTAATATTCAAGTCTCCACAGTGATATGTGTAATGAAAGGTATGTTGAAGAACCCCTACAGATCGTATTAGTCTGGTGGCTTATTAAATTAATTAATCCACTTGAGGGATATGTGTTGACCAATCTTGCACGTGTTTGAATCCTGGTGCCTTCACTCAGCCTTTATTCCTTCCAAGGTCTATAGAATAATTACTATTTACTTGGATAACAAAAAATATATGGTATTCAGCAACAAGATACCCTCAGGTGTGAATGTGCACTTTATATATGCACATGAGATGATATGATGTGACAATAGTGGTACTCAAGCCACCACTATAAAAGACTGGAATTATCCATATCTATGAATCCCACTTCAAATGCAGCATTAACTGATTTAAACTGTGTTCATCCAGGAAGGTTCAGACTTCCTAAAAAATCCAAGTATCTGTGTTCTCATTTTGTTTTCTATCCCCCATCTTATCAACTCTAGTCTCCATTAAGAAGATAAAACTGTATTTCTAATTGCAATAAACACCCCATACTGATTCGTTCTGACACTTTAGGATTATTACAATAGAGAAATCGATTTAGGAAGTGGCACATCTTTATAATTTTTATCTCTAGAATTCAAGAATGAAATAATCCTCTCCTCACAAAGCTCTTCTTTCTCTTAAAGTATATTCTTCATGTGAGAAGTGGGATTTTTTGATTGTTAGAGGCGTGAGGTGGCATCGACTCAAGCCAGCCCACTGGCGATTGGGAAAAGCTCCGGAATCCACAAAACCCCGGTTGATAGATTATATATATATATATATATATATTATCTAAAAAAGAGGTTGCCGCTCCGGATGGTTGCACTCGCCGAAGGTCAGGTCACCGGCAGGGCTGCTGAAACAGAACATCTCCCCATTAACGCGCCGCCTATGCGTTTCGGGATGTCTCCCTTCCTCTGGACGGCTTTCACGTTGAAAAAGGAATGCCAGCAGTTTTCAAAGGGACACTCCCATCTTTATTTGCACATTGACGCTGATGTTAAACAGGTGAGTAATACAGCAAGGCATGATGGGAGTAGAAGTCCTTATAGTGTAAGTATCCATGTGGATGCCAGCATTGTCAATAAAATAAAAGTTCATGGGACAAACGATGTCGATAAAGCTGCCCTGTAATACATCGACCCCTTCAGCACCGCTCTGCTTTCAGAAATCCTTAGCTGCGGACCCACAGGGGTATCGTGGTGGTGCAAACCGTGGCCTGGACTTGGCCACAATATATGAAAAAAGAGGTTGCCGCTCCGGATGGTTGCACTCGCCGAAGGTCAGGTCACCGGCAGGGCTGCTGAAACAGAACATCTCCCCATTAACGCGCCGCCTACGCGTTTCGGGATGTCTCCCTTCCTCTGGACGGCTTTCACGTTGAAAAAGGAATGCCAGCAGTTTTCAAAGGGACACTCCCATCTTTATTTGCACATTGACGCTGATGTTAAACAGGTGAGTAATACAGCAAGGCATGATGGGAGTAGAAGTCCTTATAGTGTAAGTATCCATGTGGATGCCAGCATTGTCAATAAAATAAAAGTTCATGGGACAAACGATGTCGATAAATCTGCCCTGTAATACATCGACCCCTTCAGCACCTCTCTGCTTTCAGAAATCCTTAGCTGCGGACCCACAGGGGTATCGTGGTGGTGCAAACCGTGGCCTGGACTTGGCCACAATATATGAAAAAAGAGGTTGCCGCTCCGGATGGTTGCACTCGCCGAAGGTCAGGTCACCGGCAGGGCTGCTGAAACAGAACATCTCCCCATTAACGCGCCGCCTACGCGTTTCGGGATGTCTCCCTTCCTCTGGACGGCTTTCACGTTGAAAAAGGAATGCCAGCAGTTTTCAAAGGGACACTCCCATCTTTATTTGCACATTGACGCTGATGTTAAACAGGTGAGTAATACAGCAAGGGAGACATCCCGAAACGCGTAGGCGGCACGTTAATGGGGAGATGTTCTGTTTCAGCAGCCCTGCCGGTGACCTGACCTTCGGCGAGTGCAACCATCCGGAGCGGCAACCTCTTTTTTCATATATTGTGGCCAAGTCCAGGCCACGGTTTGCACCACCACGATACCCCTGTGGGTCCGCAGCTAAGGATTTCTGAAAGCAGAGCGGTGCTGAAGGGGTCGATGTATTACAGGGCAGCTTTATCGACATCGTTTGTCCCATGAACTTTTATTTTATTGACAATGCTGGCATCCACATGGATACTTACACTATAAGGACTTCTACTCCCATCATGCCTTGCTGTATTACTCACCTGTTTAACATCAGCGTCAATGTGCAAATAAAGATGGGAGTGTCCCTTTGAAAACTGCTGGCATTCCTTTTTCAACGTGAAAGCCGTCCAGAGGAAGGGAGACATCCCGAAACGCGTAGGCGGCGCGTTAATGGGGAGATGTTCTGTTTCAGCAGCCCTGCCGGTGACCTGACCTTCGGCGAGTGCAACCATCCGGAGCGGCAACCTCTTTTTTCATATATTGTGGCCAAGTCCAGGCCACGGTTTGCACCACCACGATACCCCTGTGGGTCCGCAGCTAAGGATTTCTGAAAGCAGAGCGGTGCTGAAGGGGTCGATGTATTACAGGGCAGCTTTATCGACATCGTTTGTCCCATGAACTTTTATTTTATTGACAATGCTGGCATCCACATGGATACGTACACTATAAGGACTTCTACTCCCATCATGCCTTGCTGTATTACTCACCTGTTTAACATCAGCGTCAATGTGCAAATAAAGATGGGAGTGTCCCTTTGAAAACTGCTGGCATTCCTTTTTCAATGTGAAACCCGGCCAGAGGAAGGGATACATCCCGAAACGCGTAGGCGGCGCGTTAATGGGGAGATGTTCTGTTTCAGCAGCCCTGCCGGTGACCTGACCTTCGGCGAGTGCAACCATCCGGAGCGGCAACCTCTTTTTTCATATATTGTGGCCAAGTCCAGGCCACGGTTTGCACCACCACAATACCCCTGTGGGTCCGCAGCTAAGGATTTCTGAAAGCAGAGCGGTGCTGAAGGGGTCGATGTATTACAGGGCAGCTTTATCGACATCGTTTGTCCCATGAACTTTTTTTGTTGTTGACAATGCTGGCATCCACATGGATACTTACACTATAAGGACTTCTACTCCCATCATGCCTTGCTGTATTACTCACCTGTTTAACATCAGCGTCAATGTGCAAATAAAGATGGAAGTGTCCCTTTGAAAACTGCTGGCATTCCTTTTTCAACGTGAAAGCCGTCCAGAGGAAGGGAGACATCCCGAAACGCGTAGGCGGCGCGTTAATGGGGAGATGTTCTGTTTCAGCAGCCCTGCCGGTGACCTGACCTTCGGCGAGTGCAACCATCCGGAGCGGCAACCTCTTTTTTCATATATATTATCTACTGGCGGTCGCCAGTAGATAGTTATAGTTAGGACCGTGTTTCCATAGGAAATCCGCAACATTCTATTTTGAATAACTTTGGCGCCGATTGACGAATCCTCGCGAAATTTTCAAAATAGGTGGGGCGCTCCGCTCCGCTCCTTCCCTGAAAGTCTCGGGGGGATTCGTCAAGCGGGGGCTGAGAAAAAGGGGGGTCCCAAAACACGTTTTCCCCATGCATTTTTCCATAGGACCTTTAGTCCAAGCTGCAGCCCGAACGGCTGAACAGAATTACTTGAAATTTGGCAGAGAGGTAGTTCTCAGGTCAGGGATGTGCCTTTGGCAGGTCTGGTGTAAATCTGTTCAGTATTTCCTGAGAAAATAGCATTTAAATCAATATATATATCTATAGGCGCGCTTCGAGCACGTACCGTAAGCTTACCGTACGCGCACGCTGCCGTTCGCGAGCGCGATTCTGATTGGTTGTTAGATCTTAGTAAACATTCAAATCGGTCGAAACCAGGAAGTGTCGGCCGCCATTTTGTCTCTCGCAGTCTGAGGGGGTGAAAAACAAAGGTGGATAACGTGAAAAGGGGGCAGGCTGGACAGTTCCTGACCCCCTAGCCTTGGTCAGGGGGTCCCAGAAGGACCCCCAAGGGCAAAAATGTATTTTAATTTTTTTACGAAAAATCACGGAGTGCGCGTAGCGTACGCACACGGTAGAAACGGAAAAATTCAGCGAACTACGTAACGTGGGCGCGCGGTGCGCGAAGCGCACCGCGTGCACACAGTGCGTGCACGGTGAAAAAACTTTAAAAAAATAAATAAATAAATACATAAATTAGCATTTAAAAAACCGTACAAATTCACTGAAAAAACCATAGGTTTCACACACGTTATAGTTAGGAATTAGCATTTAAAAAACCTTGCAAATTCACTTAAAAAACCATAGGTTTCACACATGTTATAGTTAGCTGGGCATTTCACTCGTGAAAAACCATTGAAATTTCCACGTTATAGTTAGTGCAGGCAACTATAACTCACGCGACCGCAATCCTCTGCTGATGACGTCAGATATTACATCACTGATGACATATGTGTCTTTATGAAAAATAAATATTTGTAATATATGTATAGCTAAAGATTAATGGAAGAAGACATGGGTAAATAAGTGTCTAAATACAGTGATGTAATATCTGACGTCATCAGCAGAGGATTGCGGTCGCGTGAGTTATAGTTGCCTGCACTAACTATAACGTGGAAATTTCAATGGTTTTTCACGAGTGAAATGCCCAGCTAACTATAACATGTGTGAAACCTATGGTTTTTTAAGTGAATATATATATATATATATATTCACTTAAAAAACCGAAGGTTTCAGGCACGTTATAGTTAGGAATTAGCATTTAAAAAACCTTAGAAATTCACAGAAAAAACCGTAGGTTTCAGGGGTGTTATAGTTAGCTGGACATTTCACTCATACAAAACCCTACAAATTCCCCCATTATAGTTAGTTCAGCTAACTATAACTCGGGCGCCCGCAATGCACTGATGATGACATCACATATTATATCACTCATGACATGGTCAGTGACATCACTCATGACATAATTCAGATAAGCCCTGGGGGGTGGCGGTCCCCGGGGCTGGCCCCCCCATTATAATATATACATATTGCCCCCGGGACTTGGACACCCACGGGAGCTAAATAAAATAAAAAGCGGGAGGCCGCGCTTCATTTTTTTTTCGGCAGCGGGATGCGCCGATCCTAAGCGCATCCCGCGATTTAAGAAAAATACATTTTTGGGGGCCTTGGGGGTCCTTGTGGGACCCCCTGAGCAGGCCTAGGGGGTCAGGGTGTTTCTACCCTGCCCCCTTGTCGCGTTTTGGGCCTTTTTTGGGGGGTTTTCTTGTGCCTCGGTTCTACCGAGGCACAAGATGGCTGCCAACACTTTCTGATTAAGAGTGTTGGCAGCCAATTAGCATTCAGCTCGTGCTCGGGAGGGTGCGGGGAGGGTGCGCGGATCCTCCGAGGCCATAGATATATCTATTGTTTTTAACTCTAATTTTCTCAGGAACTACTGAATGGATTTACACCATTTAAGCAAAAGGCACGAGTATGAACTGAGGACTACCTCTTTGCCAAATTTGGTGTAATTCCATTCAGCAGTTCGGGCTGCAGCTGCGTCAACAGGTCATCTGGGAAAATGCATGGGGAAAATGCGTTTTGGGACCCCCCTTTTTTCTCGGCCCCCGCTTGATGAATCATCGTGAAATTTTCAGGATAGGAGCGGACCGGAGCTGGCCAAAAATTTGGAAATTTCGCAAAGATTCGTCAATCGGCGCCAACGTTATTCCAAATAGAATGTTGCGGATTTCCTATGGAAAATAGGTCCTAACTATATCAACCTACTGGCGACCACCAGTAGGTAATATTACCTACTGGCGGTCGCCAGTAGGTAGTTATAGTTAGGACCCTGTTTCCATAGGAAATCCGCAACATTCTATTTTGAATAACTTTGGCGCCGGTCGACGAATCCTCGCGAATTTCTCAAAATAGGTGGGGCGCTACGCTGCGCTCCTTCCCTGAAAGTCTCGGGGGGATTCGTCAAGCGGGGGCTGAGATAAAAGGGGGGTCCCAAAACGCGTTTTTCCCATGCATTTTTCCATAGGACCTTTAGACAGGGCTACAGCCCGAACGGCTGAACAGAATTACTAGAAATTTGGCAGAGAGGTAGTCCTCAGGTCAAGGAAGTGCCTTTTGTAGGTTTGGTGTAAATCTGTTCAGTAGATTCTGAGAAAATAGCCTTTAAATCAATATATATATCTGAGCCAGCTTACGGTACGCTTACCGTAAGCTTACCGTACGCGTACGGTGGCGTGCGCGATTTTGGCTGTTAGATCTTAGTAAACATTCGAATCGGCCGAAACCAGGAAGCGGCGGCCGCCATTTTGTGTATTTCACTCCGGTAAAAAAGAGTGATATCTTGAAAAGGGGGCAAGGGAGAGAGTTACAGATCCCCTAACATTTGTAAGGGGGTCAAAGAAGGACAGAAAAGTACAAAGAAAACATTTATTGATTTTAAAAAAAAATCGCGGGGTACGCGTACGGTAAGCTTACGGTAAGCGTACGGTAAAAAAAAAAAAAAAAAAAGAAATGAAATTCAGATTTAAGTGTTTAGATATTAGGGGGCTCTAAAAAGAGCCGTTGTGTTAATTAAGTGATTTTTTAGTGGTACCTACAAGTAAGTACCGATGCAGAGTCTAAGGTTCAAGAGGAAGACTCTGTTCCCTTCATCATTGAAGTGCACACCATCTCCTCTATAAATGTCTTGCATGTCGTAACGCAAGTTGTTGTGGTAAATGGAACCCATACCATAGTCACGGAGGAAAGCAGAAACAGATTTGTTGACGTGCTTTCTTGCTTTCTCAATCTGCGGACAGAAATGATTGGACCAGTTCCATTTTTGCCTTTGGCATATGTTAGAAAACACAAAGGCAGTTTTAGGGAAAAGTGAAAACAGTTGTGCAAAGGTGTCCTTCATAAGCATTTCCAGACCTACCCCAGTCAAAGTGCCTAGGTCATTGCCACCACAGTGCACTATTATGAGGTCAGGGTGTTGGATTTGCATGAAGGATTTCACCAATGGCATCAATTGGTGCCACTTTAACCCTCTCTGACCAATCCATTTAATGTCTACATTTGGCAAAGCAAGGTCTCTCACCATACCTGTTTTCTCTGCAAACTTTTCACTCCAGAAGACATAGCTGTGCCCTACAATCCAGACTGTGAACATCTTCAAAGGAGAACTGGATGCACTCAGGAGGTGTCTTTCAGTAGAATGGCAATATGAAAAGAAAGACAGTTTGGAAATGGAGGCATACATATTTTTTTCAAAAAAAAAAGAACTGATTGGCTGTTTCATACCATTCTAGAATAAAAACTAGGCTGTATGTGTAAATTAATAGAAGCATGTTTTGTATTGGTACAGAAAAATGTGTTACCAAAGAACAGTACTATGGATTTGCTGTTAGGTTTGAAAAGTCAAGCACTCTTGCTCTGTGGAATTGAAACATTGTTTGGCGAACTTCTGACCTGACTCCACACAGCAGTGTTCCATGAGCTGTTGCTATGGTAGCAGGCAGAAGTCAAGTTGGGGGAAGGGTACTAGGCAGAAGTCAAGTTGGGGGCAGGGTACTTTTGGAAAAGGGTTGGTTTTCAACCAATAGAAATGTGTGATTACATTTGAAAAAAAGGGGGAAGCACTGAGATTTGAAACTTACATGTATATGTGTGGAAAAATAGAGGGAAACTTTGCCATTATCTGGTTCTGCTGAGAGGAGAGAGGTGTAGAGAACAGAGATCCTGGCTCTGATAATCTGCTGTTTGAGTGCCACATTTCTTTCACAACTAACTAATTTTAAAGGTGAGGTTAGAGTTTGAGAGGGGATGTATATGGTAAATTAAGAAATGAATAATAGAAATGTAATTCTTTTTGTTGAAGTTGCGTTTATTATTTTCTGTTTTGGGAGAAATTTAAATGTGAGGAACATGTAAAATAATATGGACTATGTTTTCACGATAAATTAAGGTATATTGGTATAAAAAATGAATAGTTTAAGGGTTTGAGGTTGGACTCAGTAATGCAAATACATTCAGCATCACTAAGGCTGGTTGCCCTTGGTGGAATGTAGGCAGTCACCCAGGTTACACATGTTGGGAAATATAGGCAGAGATTTATTGTGTACAACTCTGGTAATTTTATATTTGCATTAGTAGGAAAAAGGGGGAGCGATTTTTTGGTGCAGAAGCAGACTCTTAGCACACACCCAGCTCCTTTCCATGTATAATCATGCACAGTATTTACAAGCGAGTGGGGTTTGAGGTTTCAGTCTGTAATGCAAATACATTCAGCATCACTAAGGCTGGTTGCCCTTGCTGGAGTGTAGGCAGTCACCCAGGATACACATGGTGGTGGTCTGAAAAAGCAGTTTGGACATGTGCATTTAAAAAAATCTGAAAAGTGGATTCATAATGTGTCAGTCTGTAAAAGTGATTATCACTTGCCAAAAAAAAGAGCAGTAAGTGTGCATTCAAATTGGCAAAGAAATTTCGTTTTGTGACTAATGTGAAAACATGACTCTGTGTGCAAATAGGAATTACAGGCAGAGATTTATTGCGGTTTGCTCTGGTGATTTCACAGTTGCATTAGTAGGAAAAAGGGGGAGCGATTTTTTGGTGCAGAAGCAGACTCTTAGCACACACCCAGCTCCTTTCCATGTATAATCATGCACAGTATTTACAAGCGAGTGGGGTTTGAGGTTTCAGTCTGTAATGCAAATACATTCAGCATCACTAAGGCTGGTTGCCCTTGCTGGAGTGTAGGCAGTCACCCAGGATACACATGGTGGTGGTCTGAAAAAGCAGTTTGGACATGTGCATTTAAAAAAATCTGAAAAGTGGATTCATAATGTGTCAGTCGGTAAAAGTGATTATCACTTGCCAAAAAAAAAGAGCAGTAAGTGTGCATTCAAATTGGCAAAGAAATTTCGTTTTGTGACTAATGTGAAAACATGACTCTGTGTGCAAATAGGAATTACAGGCAGAGATTTATTGTGTTTTGCTCTGGTGATTTCACAGTTGCATTAGTAGGAAAAAGGAGGAGCGATTTTTTGGTGCAGAAGCAGACTATTAGCACACACCCAGCTCCTTTCCATGTATAATCATGCACAGTATTTACAAGCGAGTGGGGTTTGAGGTTTCAGTCTGTAATGCAAAGACATTCAGCATCACTAAGGCTGGTTGCCCTTGCTGGAGTGTAGGCAGTCACCCAGGATACACATGGTGGTGGTCTGAAAAAGCAGTTTGGACATGTGCATTTAAAAAAATCTGAAAAGTGGATTCATAATGTGTCAGTCTGTAAAAGTGATTATCACTTGCCAAAAAAAAAGAGCAGTAAGTGTGCATTCAAATTGGCAAAGAAATTTCGTTTTGTGACTAATGTGAAAACATGACTCTGTGTGCAAATAGGAATTACAGGCAGAGATTTATTGCGTTTTGCTCTGGTGATTTCACAGTTGCATTAGTAGGAAAAAGGGGGAGCGATTTTTTGGTGCAGAAGCAGACTCTTAGCACACACCCAGCTCCTTTCCATGTATAATCATGCACAGTATTTACAAGCGAGTGGGGTTTGAGGTTTCAGTCTGTAATGCAAAGACATTCAGCATCACTAAGGCTGGTTGCCCTTGCTGGAGTGTAGGCAGTCACCCAGGATACACATGGTGGTGGTCTGAAAAAGCAGTTTGGACATGTGCATTTAAAAAAATCTGAAAAGTGGATTCATAATGTGTCAGTCTGTAAAAGTGATTATCACTTGCCAAAAAAAAGAGCAGTAAGTGTGCATTCAAATTGGCAAAGAAATTTCGTTTTGTGACTAATGTGAAAACATGACTCTGTGTGCAAATAGGAATTACAGGCAGAGATTTATTGCGTTTTGCTCTGGTGATTTCACAGTTGCATTAGTAGGAAAAAGGGGGAGCAATTTTTTGGTGCAGAAGCAGACTCTTAGCACACACCCAGCTCCTTTCCATGTATAATCATGCACAGTATTTACAAGCGAGTGGGGTTTGAGGTTTCAGTCTGTAATGCAAAGACATTCAGCATCACTAAGGCTGGTTGCCCTTGCTGGAGTGTAGGCAGTCACCCAGGATACACATGGTGGTGGTCTGAAAAAGCAGTTTGGACATGTGCATTTAAAAAAATCTGAAAAGTGGATTCATAATGTGTCAGTCTGTAAAAGTGATTATCACTTGCCAAAAAAAAAGAGCAGTAAGTGTGCATTCAAATTGGCAAAGAAATTTCGTTTTGTGACTAATGTGAAAACATGACTCTGTGTGCAAATAGGAATTACAGGCAGAGATTTATTGCGTTTTGCTCTGGTGATTTCACAGTTGCATTAGTAGGAAAAAGGAGGAGCGATTTTTTGGTGCAGAAGCAGACTCTTAGCACACACCCAGCTCCTTTCCATGTATAATCATGCACAGTATTTACAAGCGAGTGGGGTTTGAGGTTTCAGTCTGTAATGCAAAGACATTCAGCATCACTAAGGCTGGTTGCCCTTGCTGGAGTGTAGGCAGTCACCCAGGATACACATGGTGGTGGTCTGAAAAAGCAGTTTGGACATGTGCATTTAAAAAAATCTGAAAAGTGGATTCATAATGTGTCAGTCTGTAAAAGTGATTATTACTTGCCAAAAAAAAAGAGCAGTAAGTGTGCATTCAAATTGGCAAAGAAATTTCGTTTTGTGACTAATGTGAAAACATGACTCTGTGTGCAAATAGGAATTACAGGCAGAGATTTATTGCGTTTTGCTCTGGTGATTTCACAGTTGAATTAGTAGGAAAAAGGGGGAGCGATTTTTTGGTGCAGAAGCAGACTCTTAGCACACACCCAGCTCCTTTCCATGTATAATCATGCACAGTATTTACAAGCGAGTGGGGTTTGAGGTTTCAGTCTGTAATGCAAATACATTCAGCATCACTAAGGCTGGTTGCCCTTGCTGGAGTGTAGGCAGTCACCCAGGATACACATGGTGGTGGTCTGAAAAAGCAGTCTGGACATGTGCATTTAAAAAAATCTGAAAAGTGGATTTATAATGTGTCAGTCTGTAAAAGTGATTATCACTTGCCAAAAAAAAAAGAGCAGTAAGTGTGCATTCAAATTGGCAAAGAAATTTCGTTTTGTGACTATTGTGAAAAGAAATGTAGTAATATATTTAAATAAAATAAAGGATTTTTTTTTTAGTTTTTTTCAGGTATTGCTGAAGAGCAGTGAACAAAATTTAAGATGCCTACAAAATCCAGAGTTCAAAAAACTCACAAAAAAAACCTATATTTGAAGACAACTGGAGGACCAAAGTTAGTAGAAGATGCTCATGTTGGGAAAAAGAAAAAATCTTCTGGTAAGCAGAAAAAACAATTTCTAAAAAATATATTCAAAAGAATGAAAAATGTACAAAATGTCTGTACTGGAAAGAATGTTTTGAAAAGAAAAGGACAGGAAAAAATTGAGAATTTAGTTAATGCAAATATACCTTCTGCAACTGAAAAGATTTACATAAATAGAAAAACAGCGTTTAAAGAGATACGTAGAAAAATGTTTCAGAGAAGAGTTATGTCCAATTTGATAAAGGATGTGAAGAAATATAAGCAAAAGAGTAAGTTTTATAAAAGAAAAAAAGAAATTGAAGCCATTGCAGCAAAGGCATTAGAATTAAAAAGGAAACTATTCATTTTAATTTTGAATAGGATGCGTACATTAGACAAAATGGTTAATGTACTGAAATCACATAGCAAAAGGAAAAGAGTAGTGAACAGAACAAACTTTTGTAAAGTGTTTTCAGGAAAGTGGATGCATAGTTCAAGTAGTGAACCTTTTTTTAATGAAGAGAGCTATTTTCAAAGTAATAGTTTGCTGCATGCAGTTGACACCAGAGGTCGTGCTTACGAAGTAAAAAATGGTTGCATAATGGAGAAGGAGATAATGGTTCCAAGAGATGAGGTACAAGTGATGGCAGATGAGGCTATGGGGAGACGTCCTAAAGCCCCAGTGTACACTTGGAATTGTAGTAGTATTTGCACTGTGCGTCAGGAATCTATTGACAAATTTCGTGAGTTTCTAAGAGAATATAGTAAAAAAAGTATAAAACAGAAGATTAAGGTGCTTCAAAGTCTGGATCCATGCAGAGTGAGAGAGAATACTGGTTTGCAGGGTCATTCTCTGGCTTGTCTATCTAGAAAAGTGTGTAATAGTGTTTTCCATCATTTTAGGATGCTGGCTGTTCATCATACTGAAATGAGAAAGTTTGTGAGACGGTTGTATTTTGCCAAAAGTCCAGCAATAAAGTTAAATGAATTGAATAGGGCTCTGTTCCGAGGAACGGTATCAGATGTAGAGAAGGTTGTTGATGAAATTCAGTTTTGTTACTTTGGTCCTGAACAAAACAGTGCAGAGAAGGACACAGTAAATGAGGAAGAAGTGGAAGAGAATGTAGAACCCTCTGTAAGTAACACATTTAATGATCACATAACAAAATTTGCAATAATCTCTAATGAAAGACCAAATTTTACTTGTATTTGTTGCCGCAGAACTCATTATAGAAAACAAACTAGGAATGTTGATCTCTACAGAAAGAGTGAAAATGAAGATAATTATAAGTGGAAGGATTTTGCCACATATATATTTCTTGAAAATTGTTTAGATTTGGGTGAAGATCAGCGTATTTGTAAATACTGTTACAACAAGTTAGAGGAAAATAGAATGCCGACCAGAGCTGTACATAATAATTTAGAATTGGATGCTATTCCTGCTGAACTTTCTGAATTAAATACATATGAGTCTATACTCATTCAATGTGTTCATCCGTTCCAGACCATAGTACGTATGGAGCCCAAAACTGGTAAATTACCTCCTTCCGATTTACTGAGAGGTTTAAAAGGTAGAGTGGTGTATTTGCCCTTGGATTTGAAAAAAAATATGGAAACTATTGATGCGGATACTTTGGAAACTGAACCATTAATTATTCTGGTTAATGGTGTACCTACAAAGAATAAGAAGATTTGGCAGGAGCTGGTAGATGTGCGGAAAGTACAAAGAGCAAATTTGTATTTGAAAAGGAATAACAAATGGTATGAATCAATTTATATAGAAGAAGAAGAAGAAGAAGATTTACAAGAAGACACAGAAACACCAACTGGACAAATTGAAAAAGTGGACAAGTCAAAGGAAGAAGAAATTTATGAACATTTTAGCATACATCCTCTTCATTCAAAAGAAGTTATGGGAGACAATATTGATCTCTTTCAGATGAAGAAAGCAAAAGGAAGTCCCGTGAGTGTATGGGAGGAGAGCTTGGAAGCTCGATGTTTTCCCCAGCTGTTTCCTAAAGGAAAAGGAGGACGATACGATGAACGTCCGGAACAGATTCCAGCTTCTGAGTATCGGACTACAAGACTATATGCTGAAGATCCCAGATTTCGACAAAGTATTCCTTATTTGTTCCATCTTTTATTTGAAAGCGACTTGTCTGCACTGTCTTATGCAGTAAATCACATTTTAAAAAGTGGAGTACATTTACAAAATGTGTCTGCTAAGGATTTTATGGAGAAAGTGCAGCACCGAGATGATCATTGGGAAACACAACTGATCAATCTGATGGCTTGTCAGCGTGGGACAAATGAATATTGGTACCGACGCCATGGTGAATTAAAATGCATGTTACGGAATTTAGGAACACCAACATGGTTCGTTACACTAAGCTGTGCCGAGTACGCTTGGGATGATTTACTGGATTTTCTACGAGAGGCAAATTCAAACATTAAAAACATCGAATACAAGACAGCAGGAGAACTGTGCTCATTGGATCCGGTTAATGTTTGCAGATATTTCAATCATAGATTTGAGGCTATGATGTCCTTCATCTGCAATAAAAAAAATCCACCTCTTGGAGAAGTAGTAGATTTCTTTTGGAGAAAAGAGTACCAGGCAAGAGGTGCTCCTCATATTCATATGCTGTTGTGGATCAAGGATGCCCCAAAGTTTGGAACAGATACTGATGAAGCAGTGCTATCTTACATTGAAGAATATGCAACATGTGCTATACCAAAAAGCACAGAAGAGAAAAAGTTAAAGGAGCAAGTTTTACGTTTCCAAAGTCATCGGTGTGGAAAATACTGTCGACGGAAATACAAGAGCAAAGATAAATACTACACTAAATGTCGATTTGGATTTCCTAGACCTGTTCTTTCAAATGGAAGAGTAAACAGTTTTATGTCAGCTGTGAGACATACTATCACAAGAAAATCACCTAAGAATACCTACAACCTTAAAAGAAAAGAAGAATCAAAAAATATAAATGACTACAACCCAGTCATTTTATCCATGTGGAACGCTAACATGGATATACAGTATGTAGCTGACAATTCCATTGCTGTTGCTCGATATGTAACGTCTTACATTACGAAATCAGAAAAAACAGAATTGAAGGAAATGTGGGAAGAGATTTCTCACGAGAAGACTGTCAGTAAGAAGCTGTACAGTTTCAGTTTGAAGATGTTATCGCATCGAGAAATTGGATCCTACGAATGTTCAGATAGGTTATCTTCTGCAAGTCTCTACTCGAAGTCAAGAAGAAGAATTTGGGCAAGTTTAGGCCTTGCAGCAATGAGAAATCGGGTACTAAAATCTGTTGGAGAAATTGAATATTTGGCCGAGAATGACCCAGAAAGTACAGATATTTTGAAATCAAACATGTTGGACACATATTATCCCAAGAGAAGTCAACATCTGGAGAACATGTGTCTCTATGAAGTGCTGCAGAACTACATTTATTCACGGAAAGCCGCAGAAGACATCAACAATGGAAAATATAAAGTCATTGGTGAGGAAGGATGTTTGGTGAAGCAAACAAAAGGAAGTTTGATAAATCACAGGAAGCTGAGTTGCGACACTACTGACAAGAAGGAATTTTACTACTTGGCTCTTTTACAGTTGTTTAAACCATGGCGTACAGAGGATGAACTACTGGGAGAATTTCAAAGCTATGAAGATTCTTTTAATGCTTGCAAAGACAGCATACAATGCAGTACATTCTCAAGTTATCTGCAAATGTTAAATGAAGAAATTGAACAGGAAACTACAATTGCAGCAGAAATAGCTAGAGACAGTTCTCAGGACAGCCAAATTTCAGAAACACTCAGTCAAGATCCCCTAGGACAACCAATCGTTGAAAATGAAGCATCAAGAATCAAGCTCAAGAAGAATTTATAGACTTACAAAATTTGGAAAGACAACTGAACGAAGAGCAGCAACAAATTTATGAAGAGATCAGAAACAAAATTGATCACGGATTTCTACATGAAAAAAAAGAGTGCTCATGCACATCATTTCATCCAATCAGGATGTATGTAAGCGGACAAGCTGGAACTGGAAAAAGTTTCCTAATTAAAGTCATCAGAAGCTACCTACAGCAAAAACAGATTCTACTTTGTCTTGTGTGGTTACTGCTCCAACTGGGTTAGCAGCATATAACATAAAAGGAATCACTTTACATCGTTTGCTAATGTTACCAGTGGAGCATGAGAACAAAATACAATACAACAAGCTAACTGGAGAAGCATCCTTGGAAGTTTCAAGAGTCTTGAAGAAGATGCAAGTTCTCATTATTGATGAGGTGAGCATGGTTTCAAACTTAATGCTTGCCTTTGTGCATTTAAGAATGCAGCAAATTCTGAAGACAGACTATGACATGTTATTTGGTGGAAAACACGTCATAGTTTTTGGAGATCTTTTGCAACTTACTCCAGTTAAAGGACAACCAGTGTTTAATACTGTCACACATGAAGACACGAAGAAGTCATTGGGAAGCATCGGAAATACAAATATTTGTTCCTTCTTTGAG
Source organism: Triturus cristatus (assembly GCF_964204655.1). Taxonomy (NCBI): domain Eukaryota; kingdom Metazoa; phylum Chordata; class Amphibia; order Caudata; family Salamandridae; genus Triturus; species Triturus cristatus. The sequence continues at coordinate 1,627,334,932 of NC_140590.1, read as the reverse complement.
TACAAGGAACTTACTACTAATATGAGGCAAGCAAGCAATGAAGAATATGGAAGTATTCTGAAAGATATCAGAATTGGACTACTCACAGAAGTTGGCAAAAAAGCATTACAGAGTCGGCTGCCACATAATTTATTTCCAAAGGAAGAAATAGTTGCAGAGAAGATATACAAGAACATTGCAGAAAACAAAAGTATCATCTGCTTAATGCCAACTCTACGTGAATGCTCAATATTCAATGAGGAGCTTTTGAAATTGGAAAAGGAAGAGATCAGGAAATTAGAAGCAGTGCACAAAATTGAGGATGGAAGAATTACTGTCACAGTAACAGGCACACTGAAAAATAAATTGGATTCACTAGAGAAGAACATTTCCAAAACAGCTGGATTAGAAAAAAATCTATATGTTTGCATGAACTGTAGAGTATTTTTAAGGAGAAATTTGGATGTTGAAAAAGGTTTAGTTAATGGAGCTATGGGAAGAGTTGTGGGTTTTATTAATTATCAGAAAAAAGATGGAATTGAATGTTTAAAAATAAAATTTGATCAGATAGAAGAAGTTAAAGACATTTGTCGTTGTACAGTTCGTTTCATGCTTGTGAAAGACTTATATGTACGTAGGAAGCAGTTTCAGTTTTCGCTAGCATATGCTGTAACTATTCACAAGTCTCAAGGATTGACTGTAGATTGTGCATTTGTGAACATTGGTTCAACTGTGTTCAAAGAAGGTATGGCATATGTTGCTTTGTCACGAGTGAAAACATTATCAGGTTTATTCATGATAGACTTTGATGACTCAAAAGTTAGTGCTGATACAAATTGTGTAAAGGAGTATAATAGATTAAGAAGAAGCTATGCTCCTCATTTAGGTCAGTATCCTGTGTTGGAGAAACGTGTAGTTTCTCGTAAAAGGAGAAATGAGAATATCTGTGATGAAGATGTACAGAGGAGGAAAAAAAAGAGGAGTGATGTAATTGCAAGCAAAAAGAGTAAGGAAAAAGAAGAACAGGTTGTAGGATGTCATTTTGAAAATAGCTCTGGTGTCAACTGCTACGCAAATGTAGTGCTGAATGTTGCATTTTATCTGGAAAGTTTGCAAGAGCAGATAATAGTAAATCAGGGAAAAAGATTCTGTTCAGAGCTGAGTCTCCTTTTTCAAAAGCTGAGTAATGATAAAACTCAAATAGAAAGTGCTACTGAAATTAGAAAACTTTTAGATGTATGTTCAGGACGAACACAGTTTTCTCAAAATGAACAGCAAGATGCACACGAATTTTTGATGTTTTTTCTTCAGGTACTGGAAGAAGAAGAAGTTGCAATTGATAATTTATTTGGTCTCTCTTATAAATGGGAACATAGTTGTGAAAACTGTTATAATATATGTGGCTCTAATGTTGATAATGAAAGGTTTATTTTTTTGACATTGCCAGAGACTAAAACAGTCACTTTTGCTAAATTAGTTAAAGATGCTAATCATAGCATGCAATGCGGTGAGTGTCAATCTGACATGTTTTCAACATTCATTTTAAAGGAATACGGACAGTATGTAATTTTAATGATGCAACGATGTAGAGCTGATGGTTCAAAATTGGATACTTTAATAAAGAAGTTTACAGGACAGCAATTATCAATTTCAGGAAAAACTTTTGTAACTGTTGCAATAATTTTCCATGAAGGACCTACTGTTACTTCTGGACATTACACAGTTTATCTTAAATGTGAAAAAGGCTGGACACTGTGTAATGATTCCCAATTGGTTTTTAAGCAACGTTTGCCTTTTGATTTAGCAAATTCCTATCTAATCTTCCTGAAACCTAAATTTTAGAGAGACTTGGCAAGATCTGGACAAAACAATTTTACCATTTTATTGGATTACCATTGGAATTTTCAAAAATAAAGATTTTTTAAATTATCATTTGGCCTAATGGAAAGATAACCAATTGTAATGTGGACTTTTTTAATTTTTAATGAAACTTTCGAAAACCAAAAATTTAGAGAAAGTCGGTAACATCTGCACAATTTAAATTTTGGAATGTTATTGGAGTGCCATTGGAAATTTTTTCAAAAAAGATTTTTTAAATTACTATTTGGCCATGTGGAAAGGTAACCAATTCTATTGTGGACTTAATAAATTATTAATAATTATTTAGGGAACCAATATGTTACAGAGAATCGGTGAGATCTGTACAAATAAAACTTTAGAATTTTATTGGATTACCATTGGAAATTTAATCAAAAAAGAATTTTAAAATTACTATTTGGCCTAAAGGAAATGGAACCAGATGTAATGTGGAGTTATTTGAGATATAATATTGTGATTATACTTCTGAAACAAACATATGAGACGGTATTTTAAAGAAATAAGTATTGATATTAGATGATTTTTTTTTAGAATATTATGCATTTCTATAATGTTAAGTTTAAGTAAAAAAAGATTCTGGGCTTTTTTAATACAATCTTTGAGATTGTTATTTTTTTTTGCCCGCTGTAAAATGATGAATGCAATTGCTTTCACAATTTATAGTGAAATGCAATATATTCTGAAAACAGCAAAAATAAGGCAAAAATATTTTTTGAAAAATATGTAAATATGTGTACTGTATTATAAAATGTTTTAAAAATATTAATACTTTTTTCTTTTTTTTCAGATTGATATAGAAAATTTTCGAAAACTAGAACCATTTTTAAAGCAATTTTTTTAAAAAACAAATGAATAAATATTTTTTTGAGTGGGTATGGTAAGTCAATAATAATAATTGTAGTCTCTCAAGGACCTTGTAATGTGATAATTGATTTTTAGTGTTTTTAAAAAAAAAAAAAAAAAATTACGCTTACCGTACGCGTACCGTACGCGTACGGTAAAAAAAAAAAAAAAAAAAGTTTTTAAAAACATATATACAAAATAGATGAAAGGTAAGGTTGGCTCTTAAAAGAGCCGTTGTGTTCATGCAGGGACAGAGGAAAGAAAGATTGGGAATATTAGACGGTACGACAAGTGTGCTGATCTATTTTACTGTTCACTAGGGAAACACTGGTCTCCCTATAAGTAATTAGATCGTGACAATGGGCGCACCGTACTTCAACCCTCGCAAACCGAGGGTTAATTTCCAGAGGGCCAGCAAAAGGAGATGCTCCCCCCACAGATGAAGGGCTCACCTGACCTGCAGAAGAAGGACTCAGCCCTGCAGATGATGGTCCAGGCTGAGCTGCTGTGGATGTGCTTGGTTGACTTACTGAAGGGTTACCTCCAGTAAGTCGAGCATGTGTCCTTTTGTGTACATCCTTGAGGTGCCTCATCATGGTATGATTCCCAAAGGAATACTTCCTGTCAGGATTACCTCTTGAAAGTACACGCTGACACAGCTTGCAAGTCACTAAGGGTGCATTTACCTTTTGCTGGCCTTCAGGAAAAGTAAAATAATCCCATACATAAGAGGTCTTTTGTTTCCTCGCTCTCTGCCTCAAGGTAGTGCTGCTAGTGCTAGCCTCACTCTCAGAAGGGCTCTGCTGTTCTGCCATCATATCACAAAGACAACCCAGCTCCTTCTCCTAAGGGATCACAAGCAGCAATGAGGGGAATGGGTGTGGTGTAGGAGAGTTCTAGAACTGAAAGTAGTTTCATCCAATCAAAAGTTGTGTTTCATGATCACATGACCTACCGTACGCTTACGGTACGCTTACGGTGCGCTTACGGCAAAAGTACGCATGCACGTAAAAAAGACACGCGCTTGCGCGCATGCGCATAACAGTCACTACCCGACACTTCCGCGTAACGTGCGCGTGTAGCGTACACGCGTACGCGTCCCACGCGGAGTACGCACGGCTACGCAAATTGCGTAACTATACGCAAGCAGCGTAGATAAATTACGGGCATTGCGTAAACCGTACGCTTACCGTAAGCTTACGGTACGCGTACTAAAAAAAAATTTAAAAAAAAGGAAAAATTGTATTGCTAATAAATTTTACCTGTTTATTTTATAAAATATTTTTAAAAAAACATATAGAATTTTAAAATTTTTAGCATAGTCTTAAAAAAAGGATAGAAAATTAAAAAATATATATGTTTAAAAAATAGAAGAAAATAAAAAAATTTGCATTTAAAAAACCTTGCAAATTCACTGAAAAAACCATGGGTTTCACACACGTTATAGTTAGGAATTAGCATTTAAAAAACCTTGCTAATTCACTGAAAAAACCATGGGTTTCACACACGTTATAGTTAGGAATTAGCATTTAAAAAACCTTGCAAATTCACTGAAAAAACCATGGGTTTCACACACGTTATAGTTAGGAATTAGCATTTAAAAAACCTTAGAAATTCAATGAAAAAACCAAAGGTTTCACACATGTTATAGTTAGCTGGACATTTCACTCGTAAAAAACCAATGAAATTCCCCCGTTATAGTTAGTTCAGCTAACTATAACTCGCGCGCCCGCAATGCACTGCTGATGACGTCACATATTACATCACTCATGACATGGTCAGTGACATCACTCATGACATCACTGATGACATCTCAAATGACATCACTGATGACATCACTGATGACATCACCCTTGTGATAGAGTGGCAGACCACCTCTGCCCCTAATATAACCTTTGATACACACATTCAAAAATAGAAATTAAAATTTTAAAAACAATGGACATACCAATACCAGTTACAACAACCTATTCAGTAATTCTAAGATCCACATACACATCCACTCATTCACCAACAGTCCTGTACAGTCACTCATACATGTACTCACTCATCATATGTACTCATACACGTATACATCCTGTAACACAATCCCACTCATCCATAGAGGTACTCACACACATAGTCACTCATGCTAATAAAGAATCAAACATACATTTACTTGCATATACAGCTATACACACACCGCCACACTTACTTCTACAGAAACTTGCACATACTTAGTCTTTTAAACAATCACTTATAAAACACATACTTATTCATACAGGAACTCTTCCAATCTCTCACTCTCACATATACTCGCTTATATACACCAATTGTCACATATACTAGTTTAAGACATATGTAATTACTCATAAAGACACTATTGAGACAGTCATTCACTCACTAACACACCCATGCACACACTCATTCACCCATATAGTCCTGCACACATGCTGTCTTCAACACATACAAAGAGTGAGTCACTCATTCATGCACCTATGCACTACGTAATACCCCCCACCGAACCATACAGACATCAGACACTGATACTCAAAAAACCAACTAATAACCTATATAGACACCCATGTAGCTACTCACCAACCCATGCAGCCACTTATACACAAAGTGAGAGACTGATACAGATATTTACATATTTTAACATTACTCACTAAGCCATGTATTCACTAAGATACACTTAATCAGTCAGTTATACAATCAATTTTTCAAAAACAATTCATCCATTTAGACACTTATATACCCATTTATTCTTCCATCGACCTTGAGATATACATATATAAAACATATGTAATTTTCTGAAAAACACACATTCTCTGAATGATGTCATCAGTGATGTCATTTGAGATGTCATCAGTGATGTCATGAGTGATGTCACTGACCATGTCATGAGTGATGTAATATGTGACGTCATCAGCAGTGCATTGCGGGCGCGCGAGTTATAGTTAGCTGAACTAACTATAACGGGGGAATTTCATTGGTTTTTTACGAGTGAAATGTCCAGCTAACTATAACATGTGTGAAACCTTTGGTTTTTTCATTGAATTTCTAAGGTTTTTTAAATGCTAATTCCTAACTATAACGTGTGTGAAACCCATGGTTTTTTCAGTTAATATATATATATATATATATATATATATATATATATATATCAACGAAACTTCCCAGATTGTGCCGTCACGCACAACAACAGGAACGGACAACTTCAGTCGCCAATGCTGGAAAAAGGTATTTATTTAGGTTTGAATTTCGTGCCTAGTCCATGACGCGTTTCGAGCCACTCGGCCCTTGCTCACATGACTGCGTTACGTGCATAACAGTGTATATAAATAGAAAACAACACCCTGCACCTGTAAACAATTAACCATCATGACAATAGAGATAGAAAAAATACTTGTTACGTGCACATTCAAAATATATACATTTAAATTTCACGATCCCACTTGAAGCATAAAGACTAATATTGCGGCATCTCAAAATAGAAATTAAATTACCCAAATTATCATAGTACATACATAATGGGCTCAATGATCATCTCCTAAATGAAAAAATATATGTGCAAAATACAAAGTTTTAATCAGTCGATAGGCATAAAGCCCCACGAGACTTTTATGGTATGTGTAAAGACACTATGGAAAAATGAAAAAATGAAAAAAACTTTTTCTAGTCATGCTGGCAAAGACTGAAAAACTAAAATGCTGGGTACAAATACCCCATTATCCAACTATAAGTCGGTCTCTACACAAAGCTGCTATATAACCACAGTATAGTACATATGAAATAATTGGCAAAATTGATATAATACACGTAATTTCAAGCTAGTACTACAATTCATGTGTGGGAAAACATGTCATTCAAATTATGTCGTCATGAAACAGGTGCTCGGTGCTGGAGTGAAAAAAAAAAAAAGTGTGGAAAGTGCAGGTGAAAAATAGCAAATTCAATATATCAGCCACAAAGTTACTCACTCCAAAATGGAGGTGGACAAAAGAGTACTAAATCAAATTAAGTATGTCCATAAATATGGCTGACATTGAACCACAGGGATCCCCCTTAAAAACAAACCCCAAAGGTTATAGATAAAAACAGACACTGACTGTGCTGTTTGGATTGTAATGAGCATACCATGACATATGCCGAAAAAGACAATTCAATGACGATTCAACATCCTGATGAAATCAGATAGTGGATAATGTAGATGTTTGACTGACAGGATTACCACAAAAATACAGCAAAAATACACAGATGTCGATAGATCAGAGATATGTATTGTTAGCCAAAGAATAGATGTATGTAATGGGGCGGAACAAATACCTGAACGTTAGACCTCATGTATTGTACTAGAATAGTAGTTAAAGAAAGTGATGCATATCTTCACCTATATTGAGACCTTGAGGGTTCTTGGTATCGATCTCTAAAATGTAGCGAGATTCTAATTGACGTAATCGCTTTTCGCGATTACCTCCCCTTTTCTGGCTTGGTATAGAGTCAAGGACACAGTATTTAAGACAATTAAGATTGTTTGCATGGACCTTTTTGAAATGTCGGGCCACCGGATAAGCGGGATCCGAATTCACGATAGCACGCAAGTGCTGGAGAATGCGGGCATAGACCGGCAACTTCGTGCTGCCGATGTATTTCAAACCGCAGGTGCATTCTAACATATATACCGCATATTCGGTTCTGCAGGTGTAATGTCCTTTAATTGGAAGACTTTCCGTAGAAAAGGCAGTGGTGTAGCTGTTGGTATTAATCCCAAATTTACAAGCGCGGCAAGAGCTGCACTTGTAAAATCCCAATTTGGGAGATAGCCAACTGCCTTTAGGTGTTAATTCTGGGCTAGATTTAACTAAGTCATTATGCATAGAATATGCTTTGCGGAAAGTGACGGTGGGCCTGCTAGGAAGTACCTGCTTGAGGGTGGAATCCGTTAAAACAATGGGCCATTGTTTGTTAATAATGGTCTTAATTTCTTTGGCCTGTTTGCTGTATGTGGTAATGAGCCTGCAAGGAACTTGATTAGACTGTGAATCATCTGTAGAAGTAGATGTAGTGGTATTTGTAAGGTCAGTGTTATGGCTTAGTAAAGAAAGTCTGTTTTTACTGTTAGCCTTGTCTTTAGCAGATTGAAGTTTGTGTGGGTTGTAACCTCTCTCTAAGAACCTAATTGTGGCCTCATTTTGATGGCGAACCAACTCATTGGGGTCACTACAAGCTCGGCGTATGCGTAAATATTCGCCGTATGGGAGACTAGTGATGGTGTGAATAGGGTGGAAACTATTCGCATGTAGGATGCTGTTGCCTGCTGAGGGTTTGCGATATAGGCATGTCTCTATGTGATTGTTCTTAATATATACTGAGACATCAAGAAAATTGCAAACTGAGTCATCAATACTAGCTGTGAAATGCAGATTGACAGTGTTATTGTTAATTCTATTAACAAAATCCTCAGCTTCCTCATGCGTACCATTCCAAATGACGAAAATATCGTCAATATAACGCCACCATCGGATGACATGTTTACTCCACAGTGCCCCATGTTCGCGCTGTAGGACATGCTCCTCCCACCAGCCCACGTGCAAACACGCGTAGCTGGGGGAGAAGCATGCCCCCATCGCTACTCCCTGTAACTGTTGAAACAATACGCCATCAAAAGTGAATATGTTGTTGAAAAGACACCAACGGATCATTGAGATTAACATCTTGTTATGTGAATGGAATTCAATGGGTCTTTTGCTAAGGAAAAATTCAATAGCCCGAATTCCATCGGTGTGCCGAATACTGGTGTACAGTGAGGAAATGTCCAACGTTATAAAACAATAATCTGAAGACCAATTTTGGTTGTTCAATTTGCACAAAAAGTCTTTGCTGTCTCGTAGATATGTGGGCAACTTGGTTACAAAATCCTGTAAGTAATAATCTATGTACCGGGAGGTATTTTCAAAAGTGCTCTTGTTGGCAGAGATGATGGGTCTGCCCTGTACAGGATTTGTACCTTTATGGACTTTAGGTATAAAATAAATGGTAGGAAGAACAGGGTAAAGATTGTAAAGAAAATTAAATTCATCTTTGCTGATCAGGTTGTCTCTTTTCCACATCGCAAGGTCGTCTTTGTAATTTTTATTAATTTTATTGAACTCGGTTGTATTGGTTCTGCGGTAGCATTCTTCATCGTTCAAATGACGATAGGCTTCCAGCTTATATTCGGTCTTGCCCCACAGTACTATATTGCCTCCTTTGTCGCTTTTATTGATGATAATATCATGATTGCTACTGAGTTTTTTCATCAGTTGAAAATATGCATGCGGTTGGTGTTTAGAGCGAGATACCCTGTTTTTCTGTCTCTTGCGTGTTGCATGAATTTTCTTTAATTCCTCGATAATCCGATCATGAAAAATATCAACCGCGTCTCGGGGCATGATGGGAACAAATGTGGAGATGGGTTTGAAAGGACTTTGACCAGGAACAGAGAGATTAATACCTTCTGTGTCTGTTAGTTCTTGTGTATCTGTGCTTCCAACATCATGGTCATCAGTATTGGTACTCAAAGAGTAGAGAGTTTTCATCATTTCCAGATCACCAGCCGTTAGGTTCTCATGCTGATTAGTGACTGAACTGGTTTGCTCTTGACGTTGCGATGGTTTGAAAGTACTGGTGGTTTTTTGCTTGGTGCCAGACACATTTATTTCCTTTTGTTTTTCTTTTTTCGATTTTTCTTTTTTATTGGCATCGTTGGTGTTGACTTGGTTTTTGATTGTGTAATATTTAGTTAATTTAAGTTTTCGAATGAATTTGAAAACGTCCACTCTTGTTTCGCTGTAATTAAAATTACTTTCAGGGCAGAAACTAAGCCCTAGAGCTAATAACTGTTTTTCTGCAGTATTAAGCTCGACATCCGTTAAATTGATGATGGTACGGTCAGCTGATGTTAACGTTGTTGCCATCTCTTTCTCTGCTGCCCCCTTCCTCTGCCTCTTGGTGCATTTGCGCCTCTCTCTTCTACGGTGATTTCTTTTCTGTTTGGTTGTAAGGAGGTGTTCCGAGATCTGAGTGACTTTTTCCGGTCTTCCGCTAAAAATCAATTTCCTCAGCGTAGGTTAAATGGCCTAAGTCTTCTCTGTTGATACAGGGGGAATCGCCGCTAGTGTTGGAATCAGTATCACTCAAAAAGGTGCTGAGGTCAGACGTGGAGGCATTGGTATTATCGGTTGTGGCTTGTGCTGCATTAACATTGGAGTCTTTTACGTTGCTTCTGGATTTTCTCAAATAGTCAAATTTGCGCGCGAACGTGAATACTTGTCCCATTTCGTAGTCATGTTTGTCGCGTGCAAATTTAAAAGCCTTTCTATTTTTGATAATGGTCTCTTGTTTAGAGAGGCGAGTTTTCATTTCTTCGATGCCTTTATCGATGGTGTCGTTGGTGGATGTATTACGAACTTTCATTAGTTCAGCATTTAGGCGTTCTATTTCTTTAAGGTTGGCGTCACGATCAATGCGGGCATATTTCACTAGTAGGCATACTAGACGCATAGAAGCCTCCAAATTGCTCTCAGCCCATTCTTTTAATAAAAGCGGATTTGGACTATCAAAACTAGGAGCAAGCATAATTCGTAGACCGCGCGGTATCCTCCCCACTTCATGATATTTCTCCAACGACTTGATCTCCCACCATTTGGTTAATTCACTTTTGCTGTTTTTTTCAAGTGCTTTCAATAAAGTTTTAACATCGTTACTGCTTTGATTGGAATCTTTGTTTGCATTCGGGTTTGGTTTGTCAGGGATTTGCGGTAGATTAGTGAAAAGTTCTTCAGCAGCTTTTTCGCGTTCATGGCAAATATCGAGTATATCGTAGCGATAGATATAGAGATAAGCGATAAAGGTATCTTTCCTCAACGCTCGAGTCAGCATATATGGCACCTCCCCACCTGCTATGTTATACCCGATACACTTACTGCAAACAAGGTTGAATCTCGAACGGTCCTCCGACTCTCCGACATTCACTTCGAAGCAGCATGTACGGTAGACAGGTTACGCAGGGGGCTGATCAGTAGTGCTCCTCCAGGAGCGGAATACACAGTAGCTTGTAGAAACAACCAGCCACTTCCGGGTGAGGGGTCCGTCACTACGGGAACAAGCCAAATCCCTGTCGAAATCTCAACGAATCTTCCCAGATTGTGCCGTCACGCACAACAACAGGAACGGACAACTTCAGTCGCCAATGCTGGAAAAAGGTATTTATTTAGGTTTGAATTTCGTGCCTAGTCCATGACGCGTTTCGAGCCACTCGGCCCTTGCTCACATGACTGCGTTACGTGCATAACAGTGTATATAAATAGAAAACAACACCCTGCACCTGTAAACAATTAACCATCATGACAATAGAGATAGAAAAAATACTTGTTACGTGCACATTCAAAATATATACATTTAAATTTCACGATCCCACTTGAAGCATAAAGACTAATATTGCGGCATCTCAAAATAGAAATTAAATTACCCAAATTATCATAGTACATACATAATGGGCTCAATGATCATCTCCTAAATGAAAAATATATGTGCAAAATACAAAGTTTTAATCAGTCGATAGGCATAAAGCCCCACGAGACTTTTATGGTATGTGTAAAGACACTATGGAAAAATGAAAAAATGAAAAAAACTTTTTCTAGTCATGCTGGCAAAGACTGAAAAACTAAAATGCTGGGTACATATATATATAAATATATGGTTTAGCAAATTGCGGTCCATGGACGGCGCGCTCAACTGCTGGTGCGGCTTGGGGGTAGAGACCACATACCCCTAAACATGTGATGCAAAATAAAGATTACGCCGCACTCCCAGAAGTGTAGTAAGTCAGCTCTTTATTCTTGTAAGATTCTTAGAATTCCACAACGCGTTTCGATTTCCATCTTCGTCAGGTGGTATGGAATCTTAACTGTGATCAATATGCCACGCCTTAAATCTAGTGCCAGGCATGCTGGGAATTGTAGTCCCGATACTGTTCAATGGGAGTAGTTCATGGTAATACAATTAGTAAACTGCTAAGTGCTCTGTTTGCAGTCTCCCAGATATAGATTGTCAGTAAAAACGGCATGTTTGTTAATAAGTATATTATCATCCTGCTGTTTACTTCCGTGCCCTTTCTCCACTTTCTAATTCGGGCCGCATCAGTAGTGTGACTAGGAAGGACACATCCTCACCCACAGTCATTAGATGAGGCAGTCCTTTAAGGTGGGGTTGCGCCAGGTGGTTATTGAAGTTAGGATTCTCCGATTCCGTGTCTTCAAGCACTGAGTGTGCCCCACAGGAGATTAGTATCTCCCCGCCCTCCTCCATACATCTAGGCACACGCCGGGCGCTGCCGCTTTCCATCGTGAGATGTGGTTTAGCAAATTGTGGTCCGTGGGGCACACTCAGTGCTTGAAGACACGGAATACATTTGTAAAATATGGTGTATTTTATGTTTCTTGAGATATATTTTCTTACTTATTTTATGTACTGTGGCACTCCTGGGGCAGTACTGCCGTACCCTGTACATTTTCTTTAATATATAGAATGTTAGAAATATTTTTCTTTACCTATTAACACTTTCATAAAGTGGTAATAGGTAGGGGTAAAATATCAAACCTAATCCTTATCCATATCTGAAAGCATAACACAGAACACAACCAAAGTGTACCTAAAATCATCAAAGCTGCCTTTAACTTTTGTGAAGGCAATCATTAGCCACAAATGCCACAACTACAAATATCACTACTTTAAAATAGCTTATAATTTAAAATATACTTACCCTACATACCTGTGGTACCCAAAATGATCATCTGTGCACAATAATGTGTAATCCGGCCCAATTTAATACAAATTCGACCAGCCGTCTTCGCGATGCGCATGAGTACAAAGTCTATGGAAAATGCATTGGTGCACAAGCATGTTTCAGGGCCCTCATTTTTTCTTTCTAACCAATTGATGAATCGCTGCAAAACTTTGCATACACTGCTAATGTAGAAAGAAGAATAGGTCTTCACATTTTCGTGGAGTATTATCAAGTGGGTGCAAAGTTATTAATGTTAAAGAATCAGAGGAATTCTTTTTTCTAACCATAACTACAGAGTGGATACCGTAATCTACCAGTTATAGTTATCTCAAGTAACTGTAACTCGTGCCCTAAAGTAACTATAACTCATGACACTGTTATGCATTTCTTCTCCTCTCGCATATTGCATCACTGATTACATTTTCAGTCACTGCATCCCTAATGACATCCGAAATTACAACATTGATAACAAAACCGTGCAGGACGAGGGTGCCAGATACAGTTACTTTAGGGCATGAGTTATAGTAACTTGAGATAACTTTGATTCAAATAACAATTATGTTACTAATTTTAAGTATACAATTTATAAAGAAGCATTAAATAATTTTATTTAGAAGTATACTTTAGTTTTGCTAGTGACATGTTCCACAAAAATAAGGCTCGCATCCCAACCTTCTTGGGTGAGCACTTAGGGAGTAATACTGATTATATCATGGTATCAGCAACGCTTTCCCATCTACTATTAGAATTTAAAGTGGCTAGTTATTCTGTAAGTGATCATAATCCCCTATTATCACACTGAATTATTACTTTTCACCCAATAGTTTAAAAAAAGGATAGGATAGCCTAGTCCAAAAGTAAATGATTAAAGTTTCACTGGGATAAAATTGACCTTATTGTATTGAATCAAAATATTGTGGTCAGAAAAATTGGCTTTTTTTTACTTGACTGAATGAGGATACAGGGCCTGACATCATATAAGATGGGTTTAAGAACATTTGCAGGTCAATATCGGACAATTTAAATTCCACCAGATCTCCCAAGGCCCCCCCCCACCGAGTCTCTCCCCCCACTGATGGGACAATGCGGCTTGCTCAGCTGCCCATGAACAGTTGATGGCAGCTCTTAAATAATGTCTGTGTTTAATACAGGAAGTTAAGGATGCAAGAAAGTTATATAAATCAACTTTAAAGGGAAGGAAAATTGAAATAAAAAAATAAAGACCTCGTAGTGGTGGGGAGGACTAGGGATGATATGAAGTTTTGAGATGTTGTAAACCAGCCTTTTTCAGAGCTATAGGCCCCAAAAGTGGCACGCCTAATTCCTGGTGATTTCTGGGTCTCCAATTTTTACAAACTTTTTCAATCAGGAAATAAGTCCACCAATATAGGATGAACTATTGCTTGATTCCCCAAAACCCACAAAGTCTCCCGACTCGCATTGACACCCACAAAGCGATTCTAGCCAATGGGAAATATGTTCCCGGAAAGACAGAGTACCCACAGATATTTTTAAATCAAATATAGTCCTGTGGGACCCTTGCAAACTAATGTTTTTAAATCTGCTGTCTCAGGTGCTACTCTAGACTCCTGAAGTACAGCCATAGTTGTCCCTATTTTTAATAATAGAGACAGATCTCTGTCATCCTGCTATAGGCCACTTTCCTTATTGGACTCCAGCATTACGATTCCAGGCCGCGTCCTTTTGTTCCATATGGAGAGATGGGCTGTTGTAAAAACTATCATAAAAGAAATCCAATATATTGGTTTAGGCCAGGTAGTGGCACTGTTGATCAGTGCTCAAACCTTTATCTTATAGCAGGTAAATGTGTTGGTGCCGGGGGAGGGTCAGTACATCTGGCCTTTATTGACTTTATTGAAGGTATGGCATCAGATAGAAAGGATAGGCAATGAAAAAGAACACCTTGTCCTCATATGGCGCTTCCATCAGGACCTTACTGTTAGGGTAGTTTTTTGGCCCCTCTGGGGCATGCTCCCCTCATATTAGTTCCACCAGAGGCATTAGACAGTTTGGCATATTAATTATGAAGATTCTATTATCTGTTCCTGGTGGTATTCTGATTGTGTTTATATACTTTATGTCCTTCTCCTCGTACTGTATATTTCTGTACTTGTTTTTATGGCTTTTGCCGAATAAAGACTCCATTGACTGATTGACTAAATTATTACAAATATTAAATATTATATTTAGGAGGGAACACCCCAAAACCCCCTTTCCTGTAACCTTACCATCCTATTCCCTTACCCACCCCAAACCCTATAAACACCCTTACCACCCTTTACCCCTACTCACGCCTAAACTCTAAAAAACACATATATAGAAATCGTGATCAAGGGGTTTCCCGAAACGCGTAGAGTGTGTCAAGCCTGTGAATAAAAAAATCGCTTTGCAAAGATTGGGCCACGGTGTGCTGCTTTGACGATCGATAATCCAGCATTGTTGTATAGATATATGGAGCGTATGCGGGGACCCAAGGAGGATTAAGGTCTGTAATTTGGCACACAGCGCCTCACCTTGCAAGACACCCGCCCACATGGATTCATCTTTAATTTCCCCACACAACACCGTCCCAACAGAGATGCATTTTGGGAGATGCAGTGTCCACAGCGCTGCTTACGGTGGGTGACCACATGATTGGGGGATGGTGCCGGTTCTCACCAATGAGAGGACTGCAAGAACATTTTAAGCGAGGGTGAGACTGTGTTCTTTTTCAACAGCGGCATCTGAGGAAGGCCCTACCGGCCGAAATGCATTATGCTTACCTGTTGTTCCAATAAAGCCTCCAAACCGGATTCCCTGTGTGGCCTCTTCCTTTCTGTTCGAGGGAGGTTTTTCTTATATATATATATATATATATATATATATATATATATATATATATATATATATATATATATATATATATATTCCACCGAAAAACACGCACTATTTAGTAACGTGATGCAGGCCACACCATCAGTGCTTCGTAAAGTCCTTTATTCCCAGGCAAACAGAGGGCATAACGCGTTTCAACTCATGCGAGTCTTTGTCAAATGCTCAAAATCATTGGATAAGTTCATTGGTTCTTTTTAAATGTTCAAAAGCTATAAACATTGAGAACGGACTAATAGCCCACATAGAGTTTAAAGCAGCAGTGAGTTGCATTCTCCAAATATTACATTAGTTAACTTGGGCCTTGATGGAAAATATTCTTTGCTGATAAGTTCATCCTTTATAAATGTAGTATTTTAATTCACCATCATTTCATGCCTCAAAATTTTATTATTTTGCAGTCACCTTGACCATAAGTACCACAATGCCTCATTCCTGCTGCTCGTACACCTTAAATCATTTTTTTGGATTGTTCTCAATTCAAAATATCAGCTTGTTTTCGCATCATGCTTTATAGTTTCATTACGCATTCACGGATTAGTTCCAAATTATCATGAAAGCTGAACCGCTCCAATTCAGTTCTTTAATAAGTTCATGCTCGCCTTGAAAATAATATTCCTGGAAGCACTGCGTGCAAATGGATTTCTCAGTACTGGCCAATTCGACATCCACTTTCCAAAATAGAAGCGGGCCTCTTCTCAGTGGCCCTGCCATCAATACCTTGTTAATGTTCTGTCGTACAGCCAGCACACATAGCACAGTCCAACCGCAAACCCTAGCCACTTCAAAGTCCATTTTTCAGAATAAAAGCGGGCCTCTCAAGAGTGGCCCTGCTATCAATACTTCGTTGATTGGGCCACGGTGTGCTGCTTTGACGATCGATAATCCAGCATTGTTGTATAGATATATAAAGCGTATGCGGGGACCCAAGGAGGCTTAAGGACTATAATTTGGCACACAGCGCCTCACCTTGCAAGACACCCACCCACATGAATTCATCTTTAATTTACCCACACAACACCGTCCCAACAGAGATGCATTTTGGGAGATGCAGTGTCCACAGCGCTGCTTACGGTGGGTGACCACATGATTGGGGGATGGTGCCGGTTCTCACCAATGAGAGGACTGCAAGAACATTTTAAGCGAGGGTGAGACTGTGTTCCTTTTCAACAGCGGCTTCTGAGGAAGGCCCCACCAGCCGAAATGCATTATGCTTACCTGTTGTTCCAATAAAGCCTCCAAACCGGATTCCCTGTGTGGCCTCTTCCTTTCTGTTCGAGGGAGGTTTTTCTGTATATATATATATATAATATATATATATATTCACTTAAAAAACCATAGGTTTCACACAGGTTATAGTTAGGTGGACATTTCACTCGTAAAAAAACAATGAAATTCCCCCGTTATAGTTAGTTCAGATAACTATAACTCGCGCGCCCGCAATCCACTGCTCATGATGTCACATATTACATCACACATGACATGGTCAGTGGCATCACTCATGACATCACTGATGACATCATCCTTGTGATAGAGTGGCGGTCGCGCAGGTTATAGTTATCTGAACTAACTATAACGGGGGAATTTCATTGGTTTTTTACGAGTGAAATGTCCACCTAACTATAACCTGTGTGAAACCTATGGTTTTTTAAGTGAATTTGCAAGGTTTTTTAAATGCTAATTCCTAACTATAACGTGTGTGAAACCTATGGTTTTTTAAGTGAATTTGTACGGTTTTTTAAATGCTAAGTTATGTATGTTTTATTATATTTTTTATTTATTTATTTTACAATAAACTACGTCTTCATTTTTATTTATTTTTTTATGGTTTTTCACCGTGCGCGCACCCGCGATTTAAAAAAAAAAAAAATTAAAATGTTTTTTTCTGCCTTCGGGGTCCTTCAGGGACCCCCTGACAAAGGCTAGGGGGTCAGGAACTCTCTAACCTGCCCCCTTTTCACGTTCGCCACCTTCTTTTTTCACTATCGCACTCAAAAAAAACAAAATGGCGGCCGACACTTCCTGATTTCGACCGATTCGAACATTGCCTGACATGTAACCACCAATCAGAATTACGCTCGCGCACGTTAGGGTGCGCGCACGGTGCCGTGCGCGGCTATAGATATTTATGTGCTTTTAACTCAATTTTCTCAGGAACTACTGAACAGATTGACTCCATATATGCAAAAGGCACTTCCCTGACCTGAGGACTACCTCTTTGCCAAATTTCAAGTAATTCTGTTCAGCCGTTCGGGCTGTACCTTCGACTAAATGTCCTATGGGAAAATGCATGGGGAAAATGCGTTTTGGGACCCCCCTTTTTTCTCGGCCCCCGCTTGACAAATCCCCCCGAGACTTTCAGGGTAGGAGCTGAGCGGAGCGCCCCATTAGTTTTGAAAAATTTGCGAAGATTAGTCAACCGGCGCCAAAGTTATTCAAAATAGAATTTTCAGATTTCCTATGGAAACACGGTCCTAACTATAACTATCTACTGGCGACTGCCAGTAGATAATATATATATATATATATATATAAACGCTCATGGCGTTTTCTACATATTTATGGGTTTGTCCCATTTATCACATAATCCATCATCGGCTAGATAATCTGCAGATTTTACCAAAACAATGTTTCAAGCTTAAACAGATCAAAAATGAATAAACAAATGTTGGCACGCAGTAGAAGGCCCCTTGCAAAAGGTGACTGGTAACTGTTTTTGCATATTGCTGTATTTTGGTGTAAAATTGGTACTAATGTAGAGAAAGAAACCTTTGCCCAGATAATGTTAGTATGTAAAAATGACAAAACAATTAGGTGAAACTATCACAAAATGTGCCCCATAATGCTGCAAAAAGTGTTTTTTCTTGCCACAAAATTGTGTCAAACCTGCTGTATAATGTGGTCCTCCTCTATACTGTAACTCTAGAGGCCCTGAGTATAGTATACTAGACTGGTTACTCCAAGCTCGCCAGGGAGAAATTCACAGATAAATTATGAGCCCATTCGAGTGACAAAGGACCAATTTCTTTAAAAGCAGGTCTGCATTTGCCATCCTTCTCTGCGAGTGAATAAAATAGCCGAGTGATCATGTTAATTTCACAGATCAAGTTTATATAATGTCTATAGGGTAAGCACGCATCTTCTATCTGAGGGACTTTTTATCATTTATCCCAAAAAATTTCAGAAAATGTAGGACCTGTTCCAATTTCCAGAGAAGTTCAAATAAACACAGAAGAAAGCAAGTTTTCATGTCTTCTGTCTTCTAGTGCAGAAGTACTTAGCCAGGGGCGGCTCCTCCGCTAATGCGGAGGACAGTCACCTCAATGCTTTAAGGCAGTGCAGAGGAAAAAGAAAATGATAGTAACAAAACTTCTTATTATCATTTCCTTTTTCCATTCCTAGGTGCAGGGAGGGGCGGGGCTAGCCAGAGCAGGGGCGAGGGGAGGAATGGTTTGCCCACTCAAAGTGCGCATGAATGTTTGACCAGCCATCTTGGCCTGGCCATACATTCATATGCACACTTAGTATGATCCCCATGAGACTGTATTGCACAGCCTGGTGGGGAGCATGCACAGGCTCCCTCTCCCCGTTTGAGCGCCGAAACTCTGCGCTCAGACCAATCACAACACTGCAATGCAGCTTTGTGATTGGCTTAAGGGAACTTAGGGGAACCAATTATAATTCTGCATTGCAGCATTGTCATTGGCTTAGGAAGCCATGGAGCCCCGGTGCTTCCCAGGCAACGAGGAGAGGCTGCATGAAGTTTTAAATTATTTTTTGCCTATTTGTTTCTACAACTCCCCCACCACCTTCTATACCGCCACTGTATTTAGCTGCACATCATTGTATTGAATTTCTTGTGCCACATTGTCTGTGCTACCTTGATGAGCATTGCCATTTAAGTCATTCTGTATAGCTCTACGAGTGTGTTCAAAGAATGATATGGTTTTTGATTTTTAAAAAAATGGTTACCATGAATATTGAACACTCCAACTAGTCTTTATTATTTTTTGCATTCTGTGGCTTATCGTTTTCATATATGCTCATTAAAATGATAAAATTGCCAAATGCACAGGATAAAAGTAGAATTAAATGTACTACCCTTTGAGAGCTCAATGTTTATGTACTAATGTTCCGAATTAATGACAAAGAGGCCTGCTAGAACCTATTGTCGAGAAGTCATGAAGCACAGAATGGCAAAGTTGTAAACAAAAGTCGGATATTTTACCTATAAAATCAAATAAGTGAACGCCCCAGAGCAAATAAAAAACATTTCACAGTCTGTGCCATTAAAAACACTTCCTCTGTAAAGCTGGAATACATAAAACTATTTTCAGATTTTAAATGCGGCATTTTGCGTTCCTCGAGGCATGTACCCTTTACCCTTTACCCTTTACCTACAGTGGTGTTTAGTAGCTGGTTCATTTTCAGATTGAATTTCCAGCCAGGACATCAAGGCGCGGAAATTCCTGTTTTCAGAGAGCTGAGAACACAGGTATTCAGGTCTCCTTTTCTTAAGTGGATAACACGCATGGAATCTGTCTTTGACAAAGGCAGCAGATTCCGTTCGTGTACTTTGCAGATGTTATTCTTCTCCTTCCTCGGAGAAGAGCCCTTTCATTGACGGTACTCCTTGGCAGCCCTTCCCCCTAATGGGTGTGCAGGGTGGGGACCCTGCAGAGCAATGCAGCCTCTATTGTCATGCCCGTGGCCGAGGAAGAGGTGTGAAGAAGAGCTCACAGCAGTGCTGCATGACAAAGACCTTGACTTTCCCAGCACCTGTCAGGACTTTTCGAACCTTTGCCCCCGTGTCTGGGGAGAGCCTTCCCTATCTTTCTGAATCATTTAACTGCCGTCCTTGCTGTATAATTCCGTTTTTGATACAATAAACTAGTGCTCTCATTTTATGCTGTTCGGACTTCATCCCAGTAGCCCCCTTTCCCTCGCATTGTCTCTTCTAAAAGACAAGTTTGCTCGGGTTGTTTGTGTGAGGCCTTAGATCTTTGTCTCATATATAAGCTTTACAGTTAGGAAAGGCGGGTTTTGTTAAATCCCTTGGGGCAGATTTATGAGCCCCTTGCGCCACTTTTGCGTCACTTTTCCCATGTTAAAAGTGACGCAAAAGTGGCGCAAGGGGCTCATAAATCTGCCCCCTTATATTTTAAACTCAGTGGGTGGACGAAGCAGCTCCCCCCAGAAGCACATGGTACTAAAGCCGATTAAATGATTCTTAATAATGCTTGCATTTGTGAGATGGCACAGGCTGCGGGCCTCACAAAAGCGTTTCTAAATAAATACACCAGAATTTTCTTTTCGTAAATACTTTATTTTCCCATGTGTTTCTCGTAAGTACCACTCTCTCTTGCATGATGTTTCTCTAGTTTGATATAGTTGATAATTGTCTCAGCAGATTTTACTGGTTTTAGCAAAAATGCAACAAAAGCTGCTCCAACAATTTTAAGCTAGCTGTGACGGATGCATGCAAAGTGCACTTGGACAGTTCACAACTTGTTCGCCCATCTAGCATTTGTTAATTGATATTTTTGGCATTAGAAAAGGGGTGACATTTTCCCAGCATGGGATAACAGTCCTGTTTTAGCTTCAGATGTCTGTGGAGCAGGGTCTTTATCATCAGCAGGAACAAACGTACTATTTAAGTCCATCTAAAATACGAAATACTCTATTTTGTTTTCAAAAAGTGTTTGTAAAGCATGTTTGCATAGTTACAGTGCTGGGGTCAACCACAATAAAGGCAACACAATGCCAAATTTGCTAAATCATTCCTTCTCAGGCACAGATTAGTATTCGATTATAGTGTGTCTAATTTTCACATCACTAACCCATGGACATCATGTTGCCCATGTTGTTCATTGCCCCAACCCCCTCCACTTTTGTCTGTGGTCTTGCTCCCAGCCCATCCCTCACATCCTTTTTTGTACAAGTTGCCCCCAGCTCGACTGACCTCCCTCCTGTGTCGCCTCCACACTCATTCTCGTCCGATATTATACAAAAAAGTGCTATAATGTGGCTTGTGACTAGAAGGGGAGGGTCTTTTTCCGTTT
Source organism: Triturus cristatus (assembly GCF_964204655.1). Taxonomy (NCBI): domain Eukaryota; kingdom Metazoa; phylum Chordata; class Amphibia; order Caudata; family Salamandridae; genus Triturus; species Triturus cristatus. The sequence continues at coordinate 1,627,313,470 of NC_140590.1, read as the reverse complement.
TGCCCTTCCTCCATACTGCCCCCCTGCCAGCCCCGCTATTATGCGGGCAAACCTGGACATGTCATGGCACTTTTATTTTACATACAGCGGCACATAACAGAACCCATACTGCTATACAGCATGACTAAACAATATTGACAATGTAAATTGCTCTCTTGTTGGGGGGACCTATGGGCTTTGCCAATGTTTGATTAATTTGTTTCTTTCAAGAATCACTGCAGCTCCCCATGGAAAAGTTGCTACATCTACGGCAGCTGCCAATGTGACTCCGCTGCAACAAGAGAACCTCCAGTGCAACTTCATTACTATTATTAAAGGTCTCGATGTGACATCACTACTGCAAAGGCACCTCCCAAAATCATTGTAGGTAATTTAGGCAGGTTCAAGGTGACATCTCAGCAGGTACGGAAATTCCAAGGATAAAATCACAATCCTGCAGGGTAGCTCCCTTTATAACATAACTGCAGTAATGGAATCTCTCAAGGTGACGTCATTGCAATGTGAAGGAGTAAAGTGAGGGCACTGCCTGGCATGATGCCAAAACAAAAAAAGGCAGCTGCCAGTGTAAAATCACCACACTGAGGACCCATTGTATTGCCTCCACAGTGAGGGTACTCCCGGGGAGAGGACACTGCGCTGAAGGTAGTGTGCTCAATCTGTCTTTAATGCATTTGGCAAATTGGATCCATGAGGCACAGGGTCAAGACTGACTTGCATATAGCTGGGTCTGAACTGAGGTGACGAAGTGAGCAAATGAACGATGATGGATTCAACGCAGATCTGTGACTGGGGGTGAGTGTTTGAAAAGTTTCAGCACTCCGTCTGTCATCTCTTTGTGTTTGCAATTTTCCTTCACTACCTACAGGGCTCTGGCTCTTAATTGTAAACTAATTGTGAAATTAATTAATTAGTTCATATGTGCAATCTGTGACCGATGGATCTGGACACATCAGTCCATTACATGTGTCTCAGTCCACTAATTCCCGAAAACTGTAAGGGTGTAGACACACTATTCTGCGTAGAAAAGGCTGGATTAGAAGTTTAAACATCTACATTTTTGGGTTACATTTTTAAGATTAATGAAAAACGTGATTGGGAACAGGAACAGTGGTACATTTTTAGCTATGAAAGTCTATTTCTATATGCAATAGCACATCCTACTTTTGAAACCAGCGATTTTTGTGCACAAACCAAATATGAAGTGCAGAACTGGGCTTGAAGGTCTTCTAAACCTTATAGTCTATAAATAATTGGCTTATCATTTAACAAAAGAAGCCCTTCTTCCATTGCCCTCAGGTGGCCCTCATTTAGTGGTAAAAATCATTTTTTTACTTAAAAAATGACTGCATCATCACCATGCCTTCATCTCAGAGATTAATTTTTATACAATAGCCAGGCCCAGATTTACTAAGATATGTCAAGGTTGCAACACTTATTTGGCGCAGTCAAGATACAAAATCCATTGTAGATTTAAAAAGCCATGAAAATCCTGATAAGCATGGCCTTGTTAAAAGAAAAGTAAGGCAAGGCAGCACAAAGCACACTCCTCTGTAGATGGCAGATGAACATGACTAATGGAAACCTACATACATACTAAGAAACCCTGGACAAGCTATTTAGAATGCTTAACAATGCTAGGTCTGTCGCCTTCCAATATCAGACAGGCAGACACACTTAACAATTTTCTTGCTCCTCCTAGAACAGCTATATCTGCATATTTAAACTACGCACCAGACTTTGCGACCAGTTTCTCATCAAAAATCACCATCAGATAAACCCTAGCCTCACTACTAACTTTTCCTCTTTCCACACATCGTGACTTTGCCTGTACAAACCACTGGACCTTTCTTCAATACTCAAATCTAGTAACACTTTGTGAGCTTTTTACCCTTGTAATCCTGAAATCAAACATAAAACTTCCTTCTTGAACCTCTAGAGTAAGACTGTCTGACATCCTGACATCCATATGCCTCACACTCTCTTATTTGGCATCTACCCCTCATACTTTAAAACTATGTAGAAGATACCCTACAAAAAAGCGGCAAACCCTGCCTCCCCATCCAATTTCTCTACTGCCCTCTTTTTCCAAAATATCTAATGTCTCATCTTCAACCACCTTCAATTCTTACAACCTGCTCCATGTGTTCCAGATGGGATTCTGAACCATCCACTCCACTGAAATGTTCTTCATTCACATAGCTAACTTCATAAAACCAGCATACTGCAACGTCCTCTGAGCCATCATAGTCCTGGACTTTCTGCCACATTTGACACCATTAACCACATACCTTACTTGACATTCTAAGGCCCCTAAGCATCATAGACTCGACATTGAACTTGTTCTCCCACCTATTTTGGCTGGTCTGTCTCTGAGGACTGGCAATCCATCAAATCATCTCCTCCCCCCCCCACAACAACCAGCTGGTGTCCACCAAGGTTCTGACTTTGGTCATCTCCTTTTCTTGCTTTACACCACCTCCCTTAGCGATGTGATCTACTTGTTTGTGTTTGCTAAGACATTTATGCAGACAAAACCTTTCTTTCCCCTTTTCCGTCACCCCTTATGAAGCCTCATATATTAGACTGCCTTGCAGCAAGATATTTTCTGCATTAACCAGTCTTATGTAGGCAAAACTATGAGAAATTGTGTACTGTGAAAAATGTGTGCAGCACAACATACAGAATTTTGTCATTTTTGCTAGTGTCATTACATTTATATATATGCTTACTACTGAAAGTGAAGGGCAGGAAAGCCTAGTATAGATGGCTAGAGGCTCATAAATAGTGAAAGCAACCCAAGACACGACTGCTCCGGGCACAAGATTAAGCAGACCATTATCAGGTGCGTTGCAAGTTTCCAACTTGCTACTCAGTTGAGACCCACTACAGGTCATTGCCCAAGAGCACAGCAGCAGATAAGAGATGCATGCTGAGAGAGAAATCTGTGTCTCATATTTTCATTCTGTAATGAATGTCACTAAATGTTATTTCCTTATTTTACAAAACTGTACACCTTGTATCAAGAAGCAATTCAATGAACAGAACGTATTCAGAATATATCTATTTCTCTAGAAACAGATATAACACATTTTCAAGTTTACATGGATGAGTTTTTACTATCAAGTATGTAAATATTTTCGTTTGTAACATAGAAAGCTTTTTTCTCATTTCATTTTTTATCTGAAAGAAGGGAGCATATACTTTAAGGGGCATCCAAAGCAGGTGATGGCATTCACCCATTGCCGTGCATTTGCCATGGCATTCACCCATTGCAGTACATATGCCATGGCATCCACCCATTGCAGTACATACGTCATGGCATTCACACATTGTAGTACATATGTCATGGCATTCACCCATTGTAGTGCATATGCCATGGCATTCGCCTATTGTAGTGCATATGCCATGGCATTCACCCATTGCAGTACATATGCCATGGCATCCACCCATTGCAGTACATATGTCATGGCGTTCACCCATTGCAGTGCATATGTCATGGCATTCACACATTGTAGTACATATGTCATGGCATTCACCCATTGTAGTGCATATGCCATGGCATTCACCCATTGTAGTGCATATGCCATGGCATTCACCCATTGCAGTACATATGCCATGGCATCCACCCATTGCAGTACATATGTCATGGCATTCACACATTGTAGTACATATGTCATGGCATTCACACATTGTAGTGCATATGCCATGGCATTCACCCATTGTAGTGCATATGCCATGGCATTCACCCATTGCAGTACATATGCCATGGCATCCACCCATTGCAGTACATATGTCATAGCAATCACCCATTGCAATGCATATGTCATGGCATTCACCCATTGTAGTGCATATGCCATGGCATTCACCCACTGCAGTGCATATGTCATGGCATTCACCCATTGTAGTGCATATGCCATGGCATTCACCCATTGCAGTACATATGCCATGGCATCCACCCATTGCAGTACATATGTCATAGCAATCACCCATTGCAATGCATATGTCATGGCATTCACCCATTGTAGTGCATATGCCATGGCATTCACCCACTGCAGTGCATATGTCATGGCATTCACCCATTGTAGTGCATATGCCATGGCATTCACCCATTGTAGTGCATATGCCATGGCATTCACCCACTGCAGTGCATATGCCATGGCATCCACCCATTGCAGTACATATGCCATGGCATCCACCCATTGCAGTACATATGCCATGGCATTCGCCCATTACAGTACATATGCCATGGCTGAAATCCCATTTGAAAGATAGCCGGCCTGTGCGAGAATTCGATTTTTGAAGTTTGTAAATCTGAAATATTGCTGCTTTCCATGAAAGACAACACTTACTGTATATGAGAAGAGGGGAATCGCTCTGTGTTATGTCTGAGCCAGGAATTTGTACTCTGTAATACCTGAGCCTGTATGATCATTTGTCTCCTGAGATCGGGTTTAGACAAGAGTCAGTTGATTTTTGTAACCTGTGGATTACTATGGCTTTGTAAGGCTTTTGAAAGGTGCATATGTGGGGCAGTGGTTTAGGATGAGATTAGTATGTGACTGGGGGCACTCACAGAGTACCTTCAAGTGTGTGGATATGTCACTGGCGTGTGGAGTGTTCACTCTGGTAAATCAGTGAAGGGTAGATGTTTTCAAACTTTTATTTGCCTTGTTATATGCAATATACAATCAGCACAAGTTTCAAAAATATTCCTCGTCTACATCAACAATTTAACATATCGCCTATTGATCTTATTCTGCTAATACAACAAAATGAATAATCTAATGGTGAGATGAATTAGTGTTACAGCCAAAACTGCTGACTTTGAAACTGGGGAATCCCGTAGGAGTCTCGGCAGCAGCTCATCATCCTTTGATTCTGGGCAAATCACTTATGGGCACATGCATCAAACTCTTCATTTGCGATTACCAAATAGTGATTTTTAAGGAAATGCTATTTGGAAATCACAAATGCCTATGCATGTAGGAATCGCAATAAAATGTGCAATTCCTTTTCATTAGCTAATAGGGATTAAGAAATTGCAAATCGCTATTAGCTAATGTGACTCCATTCATTCCTATGGGCTTACAAACCCATTGGAATGAATGGTAATGCATTCGCAAATTGCTATTACCAAATTGGTAATCGTAAATTGTGAATGGAAATCCAATGGTGCCTGGGGGCCTAAGGCCCCCCTGATGCACCCCCCAAAAAAGGTAAGTGTGCACATGTGAAGCACACATGTCCTAAGGGCATGTGTGCACTAGATGGAACTTTGAAAAATGCCTTTTTGTGCATTTTTCAAAGCATTCAGAAATGACCATCAACTTGAAGTTGATGGTAATTAGCGTTTCCTAAATGCACAGTTAGCATTTAGGAAAGGCTAAATGCATCAGCAAATAGGGATTCACAAATTGTGATTACCTAAATGCATTCGCAATTTAGGTAATCACAAAAAATTGTGATTCCTTAAATTGCGAATGACAAAAGCTACATGCATCTGAAAAGGTCTTTTTCCATCTGCAAACAGAAAAAGGCTTGATGCATGTGCCCCCAAATCTCCCAGTACCTATGAAACAAATGTGTCCTTGTGTAATGTAACTGGTGCTCATGTTAAGCACTCTAGTACCTTCGGGTCAAATTTGTGCTCCATAAAACTGACAAATAAAAATTAATGCGCTAAATTAGTATGGAACTACATTTATCTTACTGACTCCCCTAAGAGAACATGTGTGCAGATACCTTCCCAATAGCTTAATGCAAACTTGTGAAAAGAGTGAAATAACCAATGGGTTGATTCTCTATTTATTCGGTTCAGAAGCAGAACACAGCTGAAGAGTTTAAGAGAGTTAAGGAGTTGGCCGCCTCCATACAGTCAAATGTGATGGTGCCCTTTAATTTACATTTTAACCTGAGGCCGTGGGAGGAGGGGATGGCAGGCTATTCATTGTAAACAGAGCAGTTAAGGCACTGTGAGCGAGCTGCTCCTAAGCTTTCACATGCAAATTGACCTTGGCCTCGCACGGTGTTTTCAACTTCCCTGACTGGTTTCACTTCATTCCTGAGAATGGACCAGGAGGGTTTGACGATTTTAACTGGAATTGGAATTAATTCTTGAATACTTTAATGAGATTAGAAAGACCGTCTTCCTGTGTGTTCCTGAAATTGCACTTTTTCACGCTGTATAAACTACAGTATGACAAGATAAAAAGAAAAATGCTTTCACCTTTGTCATTCTTTTCCAGCTGCAAATGAAAATATGCTTTCACCACATTTAAAACTGCTTTCCATTTATCATGGGCTGAGCATTCAGACACAGAATGAAATTAACGGCAGCTTAGATTGAGGGAAATATTTGCGCAGCAAATACATGGTTAATGTAACTATCCGAATCTTCTCATACTTACAATTGTTATAATTAGGAAATAATGCAATATGACCCACATGCTTCTATTTGTGTGGTTTATAAACTTTGGAAAAAAAGTTACGTACAATTAAAAAGGTCATTGTATTAAAGTTTTATGTTTTCTGATGGGTTTACTTCTTTAAAATCACTATTCTCTCTGTTGCTAGATGAGCTCAAAATCCTGCAGTGTGTTTAATATGCTAAGTGTGTTTAAGGCTACAGTACCGCCTCCTGTCTACAGGGGCAGAGCTGAGCAAGAAAATAAACACACTTCGTGAAACACAGGTCCCCACAAGGCAATTTTAAAAAAAGTTGTAAAAATTTGTGCATATGTATTTCAAGTCATTACCAATCATGTAGGAGACTTTACCTTGTGGGGACTTGGGTTCAGGTCCCCACAGTGCAATCAAGTCCCCACAGCGTGAGTGTGTTATCATACTCAAGTCCCCACAAGGATAGTAACACAAACCCACACACACACACATACACACACACACACACATATACATATTCACTTAAAAAACCATAGGATTCACACATCTTATAGTTAGGTGGATATTTCACTCGTAAAAAACCAATGAAATTCCCCCGTTATAGTTAGTTTAGATAACTATAACTCGCGCGCCCGCAATCCACTGCTGATGACGTCACATATTACATCACTCATGACATGGTCAGTGGCATCACTCATGACATCACTGATGACATCATCCTTGTGATAGAGTGGCGGCCGTGCGAGTTATAGTTATCTGAACTAACTATAACGGGGGAATTTCATTGGTTTTTTACGAGTGAAATATCCACCTAACTATAACATGTGTGAAACCTATGGTTTTTTAAGTGAGTTTGCAAGGTTTTTTAAATGCTAATTCCTAACTATAACGTGTGTGAAACCTATGGTTTTTTCAGTGAATTTGTACGGTTTTTTTTTTTTTTTGTTTTTCACCGTGCGCGCACCCCCGTGAATTTTTAAGAAAAAAATTGAAATGTTTTTTTCTGCCTTCGGGGTCCTTCAGAGACCCCCTGACAAAGGCTAGGGGGTCAGGAAATCTCTACCCTGGCCCCTTTTCACGTTCGCCACCGTCCTTTTTCACTCTCGCACTGAAAACAAACAAAATGGCGGCCGACACTTCCTGATTTCGACCGATTCGAACATTGACTAACATGTAACCACCAATCAGAATTACGCTTGCGCACGTTAGGGTGCGCGCACGGTGCACGGCTATAGATATGTATGTGCTTTTAACTGCAATTTTCTCAGGAACTACTAAACAGATTGACTCCATATATGCAAAAGGCACATCCCTGAGCTGAGGACTACCTCTCTGCCAAATTTCAAGTAATTCTGTTCAGCCGTTCGGGCTGTACCTTGGACTAAAGGTCCCTATGGAAAATTGCATGGGGAAAACGCATTTTGGGACCCCCCTTTTTTCTCAGCCCCCGCTTGACGAATCCCCCCGAGACTTTCAGGGTAGGAGCGGAGCGGAGCGCCCCACCTATTTTGAAAATTTCGCGAGGATTCGTCAATCGGCGCCAAAGTTATTCCAAATAGAATGTTGCGGATTTCCTATGGAAACACGGTCCCCCAGTTCAGACATGGCCATATGCAAATCAGTCTGGAGTCAAGCTATCCTGGCTGATGACGGCTGATAGCCAGAAACCGGTCCTAGGATGCTTGATTCCGGTCCAGGGAAGACATGGCTTGGCAGTTCGGGCTGGACTGTTCCCATGAGGCACAGGGTCAAGACTGATTTGCATATGGCCATGTCTAAACTGGGGTGGCGTAGTGGGCAAAAGAACGATGGATTTAACCCAGATCTCTTGACTGGGGGAGAATGTCTGCATTGTCAGCATTCCGTCCATCATTTGTTTGTTGTAACGCGTTTAGTTTTAAGGGCACACATTGAGTCATTCCCTGTGAATAATTAATTTGCTGTTTTTGAAAGATAAAGAATCACAGGCTTCGACACTGTTAAGTTGGTTTTGGGTCCACAGAGCAAATCACATTTGTGCAGGTCCCCACTGCTTTAATGGGGGGGGGGGGCATGATGTACGGTCATTTAATGTCAGCTGTAGATGAAGGTTACATGAACAGTGTCATGTATGTGCATGTTTGCATTGTGTTGAGGGGATTACCAGGTAATTGTTCACGCAGCTCTCTGATGGATGTCACATGCGGTTTTTCTGAGTCCCCAGCTAGATCATGCAGTCTGTATGTTCTCTTTTGTACTGCCAGTCACCGGTGTATTCAACTGTGTAGCCTTGGACCGTGTCATGTATGTGCATGTAACTTGCATGATCAAGGTAACTATTAGCGGCGATACTACGTCTCTCTCGGACCGCTTTGAAGTGCATGCCCCCCCCTGGGGGGGGCAATCTGAGGGATAGCCCCGGGCGCCACAAGCTCTAGCTACGCCACTGAGCTGTTACCATCGTTAATTGGGCTGTCTACCCTTTCTCTCTCTCCTAACGAGCACAGGAATATTCTGGGTCACTCCGGCTACCTTCCGTGTGAGGATGGTGGTGTACATTGTGTTTGGAATTACATGTGTGCCGAATGCCGACACCGCATTGTATATTGCATATTACCAAATTTGGACTGCAGTCTTCTGTTGCGCAGGTGTACAACTGATACATTTTTCTCTCCTTTATTTTTGCACTCTGGACAGTAGGCACTTGCCAATACGGGCCGGTATGGCCGTAACTTGTCATTGTATGGTCACTGTTTATTGAGTACCAGGATGTTTATTACGGGTGATGAGTTTGTCGACATCAGAAAAACCAATTTGTTGCACGGCATTATCATGGCAACCTTTTTGGACCATCAGTAGAACACTTAGACTGTTCATGACACCCTGTTTACACACTGTCTATCCGGACACAATCCAGAAAGTACTTACGTAATTATTGACAAGCGGCATGGGGTTTCACGTTGAGACGTGCACTAGTCAGGGGCGGCTGGTGACATTTTAAAGTGGTGGGGCGTAATCTGATTGGTATACTTCACCGTTGCAAGCGAGCGTAGCGAGCGAGCCCGAACCCCTATAAGGAGGGTTCGGGGGGGTTCTCCCCCCGAGAAAATTTTGAAAAAAGAGAAGAGAAATGGTGCATTTTCAAGCAAATTTGAGAAAGCAGGAAGGTTAATAAAGCAATTGTGAAAGTGCAGTTATAACATTAATAAAGAGATGTCATATAACATAGGTAGCTGCTTATTCAGTGTATAACCACAGAGCTTCATAACAGACTTCGAGATACAATGCATTTCTGAGTACCTCACTCACAGATGTTTTTTATTTAACAAACTAAACTGGTTGCAAAGTAGCAGCATTCAACATTGTTTACTTTTTGTAAATGAAATCAGCACGTCTCTCTCTAAGAGCAGCAAACTTTTCAATAACTTTAGTGTTAAAGTCCGGGATTTTCTGAACTAGCTTGCTCTCTACAGAGAGCATTGCCAAAGCATTGAGTCTTTCCTCAAGCATAGTGTTTCTCAGGAATGTCTTAATCCTCTTTAAGGCTGAAAAACATCGTTCTGCCTCGACTGTTGTCATAGGAGTGGTTATGACAATTTTAAGTAAAGCCACTGTCTCTCCAAGTGACTTTTCCATATTAAGTTTATGGATTAAAGCCAGCAAAGACAAGGCACTTGTGGCCTTCCGGTACACAGGCATTCCGTACAGTACAGTCAACTCAGTTCTCAGCTCTTCTTTATTGAGCATAGGATAAGCTCCCACAGCCTCATTCAGAGCACGCTCCGGGAAGGATTCATCATATTTGGCAAACTGTTGACTTTGCAATAATGTGGCACTCACCAAATGTTTAGTGAAAGAAAAACGCTCTCGTGCCTGCACAATTACAATGTCACAGATCTCCTTTGCAATTCGGACCATAGTGGTGATGTTTTTCCTGCGGTTTGTGAAAAAAGATTTCTCTGGCAGTTTGCTGTCTAAATTGTCAACCCCATCTCTCACTTTGCTTATGCTTTGTACAAACATAGTAGTATATACTTGCACTTTGACAGTATCTATCTCTCGTGCTTGTAACTGATTGTATAACAGGTCGACAGCTACCATTATATCATGAAATAAATACAGTAAGAACTGAAACTCTCTGTCTTGTAGTGTTCTACCAAAGCCATGGGCTTCAATCTGACTTTTGTAATCAAACTCATCATTGGCTTCTATGGCTTCAAAACATTTCAGAAGGTCCTCTCTATGTTCATAGATTAGGTTGACTGTACGGATGTTAAAGTTCCAACGAGTTGAGGATCCCCTTGGAACGCTTTTGTCTACAATGTCATGAAGTGCTTCTGTTCTTTTGGGGGAACGCGAGAAGAATGCTGCCATGCCTCCTATATCCTGAAAGAAAATTCGTGTCTCGGTGATCTTTGATACTGCCTGTTGCATAATAAGATTAAGTTGGTGAGCGTAACAGTGCACATAATGAGCATTAGGGTACACATCTCGAATTCTCTTCTGAACTCCACTAAGGCTTCCACTCATTACGGACGCACCATCATAGCTTTGCGCAATAAGTTTTTTTTTTTGAGGCAGCTCTGGAAAAATTAAGCTCAGTTGACGCAGTATAGCTGCAGTAATGGTTTCTGCACTAGAGTCTCTTAAATGTGTGAAACCATAGAACCTCTCCACAACTTGTCTGTCATTGTCAATGTATCGAAACACTAATACGGACTGTGTTTTAGTGGCCACATCAGTGGTGTCATCAGCCTGAATAGCCACAAAGTCTGTGTTTTGCAATTCTTGCACAATATGGCTTCTCATAATTTCGAGCATACACTCAAGAAGTTCATTTTGTATTGTTTTAGAGGTGCCCTTAAAGACTGTAGCACGTGCTAAATGTGCTTCCATATCCTTGTCTATGCTTGCTATTAAATCCACAAGGCCTTTGAATATTCCAGGATTTGGGGAACCTTCCGATTCATCATGACCTCGTAATGCCAGTTCAAAAGCACCACAGAAACGAATGCAATCAATTATTTTGGATAGAATCTGTCTGTTCCTATCAACTGCTTCATTGTGTTTCTGTATTGCTTTGCGGTATGCATCACTTATCTGCTGCTCAATCGGAGCATCTTCCCCCAACATCCCCAGTCTAGTCAGGTTTTCCATATGCTTTCTTGTGCGTGAATGCTTCTTTATTTTTTCAGACAAATGCTTCAAGTCTGTTACTCCTTGATTTGTCCAAGTAAACTCACCACCAAACAGCAAGCAGGGGAAGCAGAACAGAGAATTTCTTAATGGGCACCCTGTAAGCCAATCAGCTTTTGTGTACCAGGCGTTTGAGAATGTACGTGTGGACATTTTTCCTCTGTCCTGGGAAGTTTGCTGTAGTTTTAGGTCAGGCCGATGAGGTCCCAATTGCTTTAAATCTATTTTCTCTTGAAGTGGCCGTGCCTGGAATGACCTTGTAATCAGCTCTTGTACTGTATTCATGATGACGATGCTGGCCTTACCAATATATATTAAAGAAACCTGCCAATAATCAAAGTACAACATATAAGGTGCGGTGCAATAATATAAAATTGCAGTATAAATACATATATCTTGTGCAGTATCGCAATAAATCTCCAACAGCTCCCCTTTGCACAACATGACTGCTAAAAATACAGCCTTACTGTCTGCTGCCTCTGTGTGCCATAGTGGTTGCTGAAGGCACTGAAACAGACACTGCTTGAGGGCTTTGAACAAGGCAAGGGATAGATAGTGCTGTTAACAACCGTTATTGCCCAAATCACAGGGCTAAGGGTGTTAGTAAATTCCATCCACTGAGGGTACAATGTTCAGAATGTGTGCCTACCCCAACCACCATGTACAGTGACCACACACATACCTCTAACTCCAATCTAAAAAAAAAATAGCATCAGTTTCCTTACCTTTAACTCTGGTGTTTGCTGGGTCGTAGCCGGGGTGAAAGAGCAGCAAAGGAGGTCTTGTTCTTCGCCGGAAATATGACCAAAAATTTGGTAAGGGTTGTCAAGCTTTGGAAGGTGCTGAAAATAAAAATAACGTGCTGTAACTAGACAAGCATTGCTTTTCAAATACAAGTAATCCCAATGAATTTTACCAGCGTCAGTTCTTCAAGTTAACATAAAATAACTACAGTGTTCTTAAAATATTTATTTTGTTTGATGTTCGGGGAAACCAGACTTTTTTTAGTCTGCTACGTTAAAATTATCCATTGGAATCTGCTTACATTTAAATGTAATAATGATATGATTTTTAGCTTTCAGTATCTTTATGGAATATAATAGATCACAATTTTAAATTCAAATTATCCTTTAATCAATACATTAAGAAGTGCAGCAGAGAACCATAACTTGTGAAATAGTGTAAATATGTGCAAGAACCTATTCAGTCTCCGCTCCAGCAGTGTAGGCGGATCTACAGAACCCAGGCAGCGAGTGTATTGTGTAAGTGTGTTTGCGTCAGTAAATTCCTCTGTGCCTGAAACAAATAGAACACCGGGCTTAACTAATTGAGGCTAGTAGTCTGATTGCCGACTTTGGGGCTGGAAACCAGGGTTCGAGCCTCGGGTTCGCGTCCACATCCTGTGATTCTGGGCAAATCACTTAACCTCCCCGTGCCTGAATGTGTCCTTGTGTAATGTAACCGGTGCGTATGTACAGCGCCCCAATACCTTCGGGTCGAGTTCACGCTATATAAATCTGCATAAAAACAAAAGTGTGCAGTACCATGGGTTTATTTTTCCACAGAAAGCTTGGTCACTGACAGATAACACAAAACAGAGCCTTGAACCCACCCAAGTCACTGCACCTTGACGCAGCCTTACAGAAAAATGTAAGCTAAAGAATCTGAACAGTAGGAAAATCGGCATGCTAATTTTGGTATCAAAGCTGAAGCGGAGCATAATTTACGTGCACAGTTGCCACCTTCTTAACCCCCCCCCCCCCCATATACTGTGTCCATCTCATGCAGGCTACAGTTAAGAATACAAAGTATGAGACAACTTGCTAGCACTGTGTTTTAGTGCCCAGGTAGAGAAGCCCAAGGGAACTGCCTCACAGCCAGCTGTACCCCATTTCCTCAGACCCAGAGCAATAACTCATACCGGCCAGCAAAGCTCTCTCCGAACCGAACGTCATATTCATAAAGAGCACGGCCCGGGCTGCAAATTCAGCATCTCACTTTTGAAAGCCGCAGGGATCCGTGCAGCGACAACAACGCCATTCCGTGCCACTGCCAACCCTAAAATGGCGGACGCCTCTGCGCACCGCCACTGCGTGAAGAGTGTCACCCGTGCAGTCAGTGAAAAGTGTCACCCGTGCAGTCAGTGAAGTGTCAAGCGTGCAGGTAGTAAACAGAGTCAGTTGCAGACAGTGAAGAGTGACACGCGTGCAGACAGTGAACGCATGCAGGCAGTGAAGAGTGACACGCGTGTAGTCATTGAAGAGTGTCACCGTGCAGGCAGTGAAGAGCGACGAGCGTGCAGACAGTGAAGGGTGTCACCCCTGCAGTCAGTGAAGAGTGTCAAGCGTGCAGTCAGTAAACAGTGTTACCCGTGCAGGCAGTGGTCGGAGTGTCACGCGTGCAGGCAGTGAACAGTGTCACGCGTGCAGTGACCACGAGACCAGGATGTCGCCAGTTCTCTGAATTTGCATTTCAAGGACAGAAGAAGTATTTTGTGTGAAAGGTGAGGGGCACGCGTGACGTTATATCTCATTATAAACAAGCCAGCCTGGAAACTGGCCTGTTAGCACATGCTGGGACTCGGAGGTTGGCCTAAGCAGTCAGTGAACCCTCATTAATTATCTGAACGCCACAATGATACACGGCGCATAAACCTGGGTGAAACAGTCTTCGCCGGTGCACTCAGTGCAGCCGTGCACGCCTCGCCTCGGTTGGGAAATGCACGGCACATCCCTTGATTAAAATAAAGTGACGTATGGATTTTCACAGACACGGGACAGGAAGGCAAGAGTGCAGCGGGCATTATGCAGATCCGAGAGTATTGCAGACCCGGGGCATCACTGCACTAGTACTCACCACCAATGGACAAGTCCGGAACAGTAGAGTACGCAAGGTGACAAGAGTTAATTGTCAGTCACCACACCACGACAGTGACGAGTCCGACACACGAGGCACTCAGTCACACGACGGATCCTGACTCCTGTACGCACCGCCGCCACGAGGTTATGCAGACACAGACAGTGTGGCACCACCGCGTGCGTGATGACGCGACCGACTGCTGGAGTGCGCACCTCATGGCCAATCACTGTCACTGTGTTCAGACATAAGCCACAGTGATTGGCCATAGTTGCGCGGCACCCAATTAGCGGTTACTCGTAGGCTGCCACGGGTCTGAGAGACTGTATCAGGCTCTCAGCCAATCCAGAGACGCTGCATTAGCAGCGCCTGCCCTGGATTGGCGAAAGAGCACGGATAGGGCTCGCCCGGATACCGAGAGGGGGGCTGCTGCATGAGGCAACCCTCGGCTTCTCGGCCCCCTCCTCTCAGTAGTAGTCAGTAGCAGACAGTGCAGCGAATGCGCATGCTCGTGCTTGTCGTGAGACAAACTCGAGCATGTGCAATAAAATTGCGAGCCGCTGCCTGTCAACTGTGTCAGTGCTCGCCCCCGGCCCCACCCCCTTCATGTCCGACGCAACGCAACGCATCATTGCATTGCCATTGCTGCCGGTCTGGGATTGATTTGCGTGCGTGTCGGACGGTAAGTGGGGCTCCGCCCCTGCGCCCCAATGGACGCACCGCCGCTGGCACTAGTTATTTAGTAGGCCGACATTTGGGTCACACGCAGACTGAGACACGAACGCTAACGCACTTTGCATGTTAATCAGCATATTTACGATTCCGTTTTAGGCTGGTATATTATTACCACGAACAGTGATATTATAATATGTTTACATTGTTTTGAATATATATTTTTTTTAATATGGATCGAGAATCATGTTACTATATTATGCATTTAGTTGCTGATTCCAACTGTTTGTGTTGATATTGGATACATGTAGCTGTTTAACTATTCGCTGTTCCAATATGTCTGCCATCAAGATTTATGTGTCTCCTTTTTTGCTGCTTATTACCTCGCACACTATTTATGTTTGCCAATATTGGTTGTTCTTTTCACGTGATCAAGCCTTTGGATAGGTGAAACGCGTTGTGATTATACAGCAATCTTGATTGACGCTGGGTCTTTCTTTACTGAGAGCGCGCTGTGTTTGAAAGTGACGAGAAGGAACATATATACACACACAAATATATACACACACACACACAAATATATACACACACAAATATATACACACAAATATATATACACACACACAAATATGTATACACTCACACAAATATATACATGCACACACACACAAATATATACACACACGCAAATATACACACACACAAATATATACACACACACAAATATATATACACACACACACACACACAAACATGCAGCCTAAACCATTCAATAGGCTAAAATGCCAAAATTGCATTGCATTTTTCATTTAAAATAAAAATATATCTATATAGCATTTCTGTAACATAGAACATGCACGCCTTTGCTGTTTTAACAAACAAGTTACTTTCCTTCGGTAACGATGTATCTGGTAGAGACCTATGTTAGTTGTAGATTCCTTACCTTAGAATATCCTTAGTCGCCAGTTTGGATCCGGAGATTTTTTCTTCAGCAGTACCACTGCGCGTCGTTAGGTGGAGTTGGTCAGCTCAGAGTCCGTCGTCTGCATCGTGGGCACCAGTATGAAGTCGCGGGACCTACCTAGACGCTGCCCATGCACGCTGACATCAGTTCTTAACACTACTTTCCACGCCAGAAGCGCAGAGCCATGAAAGACATTGACCACTGGTGCGTCAAAACTAGGGCCCTTTAGGGGAGTCCCTATACCTAGAAATCAATTTGCAGAGCAGGGAGGATGGGCGGGTGGTAAGGAATCTACAACTAACCTATGTCTCTACCAGATCCATTGTTACCGAAGGCAAGTAACCTGTTCATCCGATAGAGACTTTTAGTTGTAGATTCCTTATCTTAGAATAGATAACCCAGCAATACCATCCACGGAGGAGGGTCTGCAAACCCAGATCAAACCAGAAAGTCCGGAGAACCGAACACGCAAAGTAGCCATCCCTTCGGACTTGGCTATCCCGGCAGTAGTATCTGATAAACGTATGAAAGGATGTACACGTTCCTGCCTGACAGATGTCAAGGACTGGAACTCCAGGTGGATATGCCGTGGTTACTACCATTGCTCTGGAGTACGCAATCCAACAGGAGGGTCCTTTTTTGCCAAAGCATAGCATATTTTGATGCAGAGCACAACTCATCGGGAGATGGTCTGCTTTTGAAC
Organism: Triturus cristatus; assembly: GCF_964204655.1. Classification (NCBI taxonomy): domain Eukaryota; kingdom Metazoa; phylum Chordata; class Amphibia; order Caudata; family Salamandridae; genus Triturus; species Triturus cristatus. Next base: position 1,627,296,701 of record NC_140590.1, on the reverse strand, counting down.
AGCCTGACCTATCTTGACACCCACATAGCCAATGAAGAGTTGATCATCCACCCGGAAGTCTTCTGTGCAATCAAGATAAAAAGACAATGCATGGAGGGAAGCGGTGGTGAATAAAAGGTGAGCAGAGTGATAGATTGCCCCACATAAAAAGGCGCGACGACCTCAGAAAGGAATGAAAGCTTGGTCGGAAGCACCACTTTTTTTGGATAGACCGATAGATAAAGGGGCTTCGAAGATAAAGCCTGCAGCTCGCTCACCTTGCGAGCAGAGGTGATGGCAACAAGAATGACAGTTTTGAGAGTCAGCAACCTGTGGGGACAGTTACAAAGAAGTTCAAAGGGAGCACGCATAACAAAGGTGAGAACCAGATTCAAGTCCCATTGGGACATTACAAAAGGAGATGAAGGAAACTGATGAGTAAGGCCCTTAAAGAATCTGTTAATAATAGGGGACTTGTGGCAGCCGAAGAAAAGTATAGATGGCTGCAAGATATCCTTTAAGAGTGCCCAAGGTAGAACCCCTACTGGGCCAAAGAAAGCATATACAAGAGAACCTCTGAAAGAGGAGTAGAAAGTGGATCAACACCCTTTGCTGTGCAACATGCCACAAATTTGTTCCATCTACAGGCGTATACTGTTTTAGTGGTTGGACGCTTGGCTGCCAAGATAAAATCACAGACATCGTGCAGAAGGTCGAAAGCTGTCGACTGCCGCCGCTCAATCTCCAGGCAAGGAGGTGGAGACAGGACAGGTTCGGGTGAAGAACCCTCTCCTGCTGCTGCGACAGAAGATCCTCCCAAGGGGAACTCTTATCCGAGGATCGATGGCCATACTCAGAAGGTCAGGGAACCAGACTCTTTGTGCCCAATCCGGAGCTACGAGAATGATTTGAGCCTGGTCACGTTTGATCTTATTGAGCACTAGGGCAGAAGTTGTACAGGCGGAAAGGCATACAGGAGGTTGAAGCTCCACTCATGACGAAAAACTCCAACGCAGAAAACTGCTGACATTGCGCATTTACTTCGGAGGCGACCAGATCTATCCAAGGCTTTTCCCACCGCTGAAAGAGACCTTGCGCCACCTCCAGATGGAGATGCCATTTGTTATCTACTACACACAGACAGCTGGAGTTAGACCACCCTGGCATTCAGGGAGCCCGCCAGGTGTTGAACCACCAGGGTTATGTCCTGATATTCCAGCCATGTCCAGAGGTGGAGAGCCTCTTGACAAAGGGTCCACCATTCCATCCTGCCCTGTTTGTTGCAGTACCACATGGCGGTGGTGTTGTCGGTTAACACCTGCACCACTTTTCCCCTGAGAGGGATGAAATGCTTTCAGTGCCAGTCTGATCACCCAGAGCTCCAAAAAGTTGTTATGGAGGCCGGTTTCCACCGGAGACCAGACACCTTTGATCTCTGCCTCCCCAAGTTGGCCGCTCCATCCCAGAAGTGACGCATCCATCGATCTAGTTGGGAAAGGGAGAAGGATCTGCCTCTGACCCAATCTTGGTTCGTGAGCCACCACTGCAGTTGGTGCGCAGTTCTCTCCGAAGTCTGGACGTAGTCTGAAAGATTCCCCTGATGCTGCAACCACTGGAACTTCAGGTCCCACTGCAGAGCCCACATATGCGATCTTGCATGATCCACCAGCAGGATGCAGGAGGTCATGAGTCCCAGCAGCCTCAGAGTCATTTTCACCGAAATACGGGATAGAGACAAACATCGGCATCATAGCCCAAATATCCCAGACTCGCTGCTCGGGCGGATAGGCCCGAAACTGCACTGTCTCCAGAACCACCCCAATGAAAGGGAGAGTCTGAGAGGGAGTCAGGCGGGACTTCAGCACATTGATAGTGAACCCCAGCAAATGCGGGAGGTCTGCCGTAGTCTGGAGGTGGGAGATAACAGCCTGAGGAGAGCCTACCTTCAACAACCAGTCGTCGAGAAAGGGGAAGACTGGAACCCCTGATATGCGCAGATGAGCTGCAACCACCTCCATCACCTTTGGGAACACCCGAGAGGCACTGGTAAGGCCAAAGGGAAGCACGGTGAACTGAAAGTGCTTGTGGCCCATCGTGAACCTAAGGTAACATCTGTGGGCCGGCAGGATGGGGCTATAAAAATAAGGGTCCTGCATGTCCAATGCCACCAGCCAGTCACCTCAGTTAAGTGCAGACAGAACTTGGGCCAGGTTGAGCATTTTTTACTGCTCCTCCTGGAGGAAGAAGTTAAGGGCTCCAAGATCTAAGATAGGATGCAGGCCTTTGTCCTTTTTGGGTACCAGAAAGCAGTGGGAATAACCACCACGACCTACTTCTGGCACAGGGACCCTCTCTATAGCTCCTTTGGACAAGAGAGCCGATACTTCCTGGCAGAGAAGTGACAAATGATCCTCCGTCATGCGATCGTAAGAAGGTGGCATGGAGGGAGGGAAGTCTCGAAGGGGAGGGAGTATCCCCTTCGGATTATTTGCAGAACCCACCTGTCAGACATGATGGATTGCCAGCGGAGGTGGTGACGGCAGCGCATGCCTTCAGATGGCTGTTGATGGGCCTGAAACATCAGATTAGGAAGGTTTGGAGGCTGCGGCAGGATGGGGGAAAGGGTAGACTGGCCCACCGGCTGGCTCCTTGAGGGTGCAGAGGTTGGACAGTTTGCATGACTCTGTGGCTGGACTGGACAGGACGTGGCTGGCCACCCCTTCCGTAGCCACGAAAGGCAGACTAAGATGGACGTGAGCTAGTCATGAGACCCATAGATCTGGCCGTAGCTCGAGGATCCTTTAAGCGCAGAGTCTGCCTTGTTGCCGAAAACGCCAGTGCCATCAAAGGGCATGTCCATCAAAGAAGGCTGGACATCCCCTGAGAAGTCAGAATTCCTAAACCAGGTGTAGAGTCTAACAGCTACCAACGTGGCAATAGTTCAGCCCAGTGAGTCGGTGGTATCCAGTCCACATTGTATAGTGAATTTGGCTGCATATCTCCGGCCTGCCACTGCCTGAGTGAGAACGGCCCGGGCCTCTCCCATGCACTGAGGCAGCACCTGCGCGACCGAATTCCAGATAGTATGGGAGTAGCGGCCCAAGAGGCATGCGGTATTCACAGACCGCAATGCCAAGATGAAGGTATAGAACATTTTCTTCCCAAGCTGGTCCAGCTTCTTGCTGGGGGAGCAGAAGAGAATGCGCCTTTTGATGAAGAGGCTTGGACTACCAAGTTCTAGGGGGAGGGGCGTTTGGTCAGGAACGCTGGGTCGCCCGGAGCAGCCCAGTGGGCCATCGTCCTATCCACAGGAACCCCTGTGCTGGGCTTGGACCAAGGGCCCAAGAGGATGTCCGTGAGGGATTCATTGAAAGGCAAAAGGGGTTCAGAAGCAGAAGATGCAGGCTGAAGCACCTCTGTCAGGAGATTAGTCCTGACTGCCACCGTAGGGAGCTCGAGGCCGAGGATCTTGGCTGCCCTTCTCACCACAACAGTACAGGAAGCTTCCTCCTCTGTATTCACAGTAGAGGGAGAAAGCAGGCAAGTGTCAGGGGAAGTGTCCAGACCACTGGCATAAACCATGTCCGGTCTCTAAGCTGTTCAGTTAGAGGGCTCAGGGGACCCTCCCAGTTCTCTTCCTCACCTTCAGGCCCAAAAGCAACGCCAGGATTGAACACTGGGACAAAAGTCCCTTCCGGCGTTGGAATTGACATCGGTCCGGCACAGTGTCCACTTCGGGAATGAGGATGGGGTCGGCGCCCACCAAAAGGCACAGTCAACGCCAGGAGCGTAGTAGTCGTGATCAATGTCAGGGAAGGTCGAGTGAGATAGACCAGCGTTCATCCGGATCTAGGCTTGCATCCACGGGGACCCTCCGGGGCCGAAGCAGCTGGCATCAAAGTCTAGGACCCCCGACCGGCTTCGTGGGGCCCGAAGGTGCGCAGCGGAGCCGAGCTGCCCAAATTTGAGGTACAAGTCCTCGTACAACTTTTGGATTGGGCAGAAAATGCTCGGAGGGAGCGCGGAGCCGTCTCAGAAGTAGGCTTCGGAGATGGAGCATTCGAGCGAGAACGCTCAGATCCCGTGGCCGTCGGCCGACTGATGGGGAGTAGTTGAAGACCACATGTGCTTCTTCAACTTTTTCTTGTGTTTTCATGACTTACCCAAAGATCTCCCCGAAAACTTCGAGTGCGAGGAGTGTGTGCTCCCTGACCGTTTGAGACCTTCCCTTGGGACAAGAATGGGAGCGACTTGGAGCACGACTTCGGGTCGTGGTCACACTCCAAACACTAAAAGGCACATGAGGTGCGGATCCATCACAGACATCATCTGGTGGCAGGAACCGCAGGACTTTAAGTCAGACATTCGACGCACCAGGAGTCTATGACTCAAAAAAGACGTTGACAAAAAGTTTTTAAAAAAGTGTCTTGGGTTAGCTCTCTGGATCTGCGCTAGGTTGGCACAGAAAAAGAAAGAACTGATGTCAGCTTTGATGGGCGGTATGTATGTAGGTCCCGCAACGTCATCCCGGTGCCCAGGACGCCAGACGTGGAGCCGACAGACGCCACTTAATGACGTGCATAGATACTAGTGAAGAAAAAAATTCTGGATCCAGACTGACGCCTGGGAGAAATTCTAAGAGCAAGGAATCTACAACTAACAGTCTCTATCAGATATAACCTTTATTTTCAAAGAAAAAGGCAAAGTAATAGCAGGCAGTTAGCACATAGGCTGCATGGAGAAAATCACAACATAATAAAACTGGTGCCGTGCTGTTAAGACATCCAATACCTCCCTGCTCCAATAATGTCCCACAGGTGACAGTTAGGTTAGGTCTTTTTTTATGGTGTATCATCATGTGTAGTAATCATAAAGAGTCAAAATGCTACTACAACAAAGGTATTCGTCTGGGAAGGTGGGTGGGTTGATTATGCATTTGATGAGTATACCTCTGGACGAGAACTGGGATTACAGGTAAGTAACTTATCCTCTTCCAGGGGATACTCATCAATAGTCATAAGCGCTGAATACAATAGCAGGCCCATCCCCATAATCGGACAAACACCAGCATGGTTAAAACACTGTAAGGACAATTTACTCAACAAGGTTCCTTAAAGAGGCTTGCCCAAACTGAGCATCGGCCTGAGTGTTGGAGTCTAAAAAATAGCAGTGGGCAAATGCGTGTACTGATCGCTGTGTGGCAGCTTTATACATCTCTGCAATCGGTACATGCTTGAGGAAGGCCGTAGCAGTGGCCTTCCCTCCTGGTGGAGTGAGCCTTTAGTTGACCAGGGATTTGTTTATTGGCTAGCTGGTAAGACAAGGTAATGGTTGGTCGGAAGCGAGACATTATGAAGGTGGGGGGAAGTCCTCCTTTTGGAAAATGTGCCCTCACACACCCATGCGGGTGTCATGCTTCATCATTGGGCGTTGCTCCTCGTGGGGGTGGCGCTGCAGTCCCCCACAGGCCCCTCGAGAGGGCTCTTTATCTGAGTTCTTTTTGGAGAAACGCTGCAGTGGTGAGTGCGGGTGTGTGGGGGGGAGGAGGTGAGTGAATTAAAAGTACTCCACTGTACCCTAAAAAACTTTATTCTGGGGTCCGTGCGGTATGGTTAAAACAGATGACAAGAGAAGACCTCTAGATTAATTATATCAGAGGGGTGAGTAGTTTCCTTCTGTTTTATTGTCAACAAGTGAAAGGGATAGTGATAGGTGAATCACTTAGACCGACCTGTTTCACGCCTTAAATAGGTCCCTAATGGATCCCTTGGTGTTTCATCAGGACCGTGCTAAAAGTGAAAGAGGTTAAAAATAGGAATCTGAGACGACATCACCCAGTATCCCTATAGTACCTATGTTCAGTTTTTTTAGGAGTCAGTGCACCTAGAGTAACGCCACTCAAAGTTCCAAAATCCAACCTAGAAAGAAAAGAAAAAAGCGCAACATTTTTTGGGGAAGACAGTCATAGCACTCATTAGTATCGTGAAAAATAGTGTGTTTGACTCGCACTACATTCGTGTCATGATTGGGGCAAGGAGGCATGCTTTCACATACGTACCCCAGTCGCTGGGAACCGGCTATGCAATGCTCACACACACAGCAATATCAATGCTCACAGTTGTTTGCTTGAGTCGAAATTCACGGCACCTCAACACACAGGTGCTGTGTAGAAGAGTCAGCATGCTGGTGTGCGCAAACTCGGATACATGTATCCACAGTCATGATAAGTGCAAAATGACACATCTCTGATGTCTGTCGAAATGGCGTGGGAGCCGTGATTGGTTGTGCAGTCTGTTAAAAACTACACCTGCTATGCCACTTCCAGTAACAAAGTTACTCCAGTGTGAGGTATATATCCTACCTCACCAGTAGTTAAGGCTGGCCTCATAGAAGTCGCAAAATTTGCCTAAAGGTTCAAGCAGGGATTTGATGCCTGAGACTATAGGTCGTCCAGGTGGAGAGTTGACTCCTTTGTGAACTTTCGGGAGGGTGTAGAAGTATGGGGTCCGTGGTTGATTGTTGATCAGAATTCTGCTTCATGTGAAGTGATACTGCCCTCTGTCTCTGCTTCTGTTACCAAACTCTTGATCTTCGTTGCAAGGCGTCCAGTCGGGTCATCCTCAATGGGGAGGTGGTACCGGGTATTGGTAAGCTGGCGGTGGCATTCTTTGTTGTATGTGCTCGCGTCCTGGATGACTATGGCACCGCCTTTATCGACTAGTTTTATTATGATAGTAGTGTCCTCCGTGAGTGCCTTGAGCAAGTCTTTCTTGTGTAGACAGATTATTGAATGGCAATCCGTTGATAATGGCTGGAACGTCCTTCAGGATTGCATGATCGAAGGTAAGGATCGCGTGGAGCGTCATTGCTGCGGGGGGCGTGAACCGTGATTTTTTTTTAGACCTGTTCCCGTTACTGGGGTCTCGGGTTTGTTCTGAAAAAAAGCCCGGAGCCTTATCTTTCCGAGGAAGGACCAGGCATAACCACAGTGAAAGCCTCTTAGAAACCAGGGTTAAGACACCAACTGACATCCTCACGTGTGTCACCACATTTACCCCCAAGTCTAATAGGATACAAAAGGTGATTAAAACGCATTGGGGCATATTACAGACGGGCAGTTTTTTTCCCCCAAGGCCTACCCCCTTGTTTGCCTTCAAACGTAACCAGAATTTGAGGGATTTACTTGTACACACTCGCCCAAAACCCCAACAGACAAGACAACCAACTCTATGGGCTCTTCCTCCAGTAGAAGGACATTTTCCTTGAGGGTCCTGTGCCGTGTGCCACCTGACTACGGCAACTAAACACATAGATCTGGGTCTCCAATGACCTTGGCACCAAAAGAAACATACCAATTGTTACACCAAAAGAACAAGTTACTTACCTTCGGTAAATATATATCTGTAAGAAACATTAGTTAGATTCCTTACCTTAGAATATCCCCAGGCGTCAGGCTGGATCCGGAAAGATTTGTCAGCAATACCCTTTGCGCGTCGCTAGATGTCGTCTGCGGCTCCGCGTCCGTCGTCTGCATCACCGGGATGACGTCGGAGTACTTAGACGCCGCCCTCGCGCGCTGACGTCAGTTCTTGTACATAGCTTTCCGCGCCGGGAATGCAGAGCCATGCAAGAAACTGACACTGGTGCCAAGAATCTAGGGCCCTGAAAGGAATGACCTTAACCCTAGATATCAGTTTGCAGAACAGGGAGGATGGGTGTGGGGGGGGGTAAGGAATCTAACTAACTAATGTTTCTTACAGATATATCGTTACCGAAGGTAAGTAACTTGTTCATCTGAAAGAAACACGTTAGTTAGATTCCTTACCTTAGAATAGATACCCCAGCAATACCAACCCCGGCGGTGGGTCTGCGAACCAAGATCATACCAGGAAGTCCTGGAGAACGGAACAGCCAAAGAAGCCGTCTCTGCGGACTTGACTGTTCAGGCAATAATGCTTGGCAAACGTGTGCAGCGAGGCCCACGTTGCTGCCTGACAAATGTCCTGCAGAGGGACTCCCCGTCCCAGGGCAGTAGTAGCCGCTGTGGCCCGAGTGGAATGGGCCCTCGGCCCCACAGGAGGTTCCTTCTTAGCCAAGGAATAACAGGCGCTTGTGCACTGCCCGCTCCTTCTTAGCGCCCACGTAGCCAACAAAGAGTTGGTCGTCCACCCGGAACTGTTTCGTGTGGTCCAGATAGAAGAACAGCGCTCATTTTGGGTCCAGACGGTGGAGCCTCTCTTCCTCTTTCGAGGGATGCGGAGGCGGAAAGAAGGTGGGCAATGTAACAGACTGGCCGATGTGAAAGGCAGCTACCACCTTAGGGAGAAAGGAAGGAAAAGTCCTGAGAACAACCTTGTCCGGATGGACAGAGAGGAAAGGAGGCTTAGAAGAAAGAGCCTGGAGCTCACTCACCCGTCTGGCAGAGGTGATGGCAACCAGGAAAGCAGTCTTAAGAGTCAGAAGACGAACAGGACAATTATGAAGTGGCTCAAAAGGAGCGCACATCAGATAGGTCAACACCAGGTTAAAGTCCCACTGAGGCATCACGAAAGGGACAGGAGGAAACATATGAGTAATGCCTTTAAAGAATCGAGCAACAACAAGGGACTTGAAAAGAGAAGGCTGATCAGGAAGCCGTATGAAAGCAGAAACAGCTGAAAGATATCCCTTGATGGTGCCCAGAGCAGAGCCCTGCTGGGCCAGGGAAAGAAGAAAGAGGAGAACTTCTCAAAGAGGGGCGGAAAGGGGATCCACAGCCTTTGCTGTGCACCATGCCACAAATTTATTCCACCTGCAGGTGTGTACCATTTTAGTGGAGGGATGCCTGGCTGCCAGAATGACATCACAGACTTCAGGAGGCAAGTCAAATGGCATCAACTGTCGTCGCTCAATCTCTACGCATGGAGGTGGAGGCTGGACAGGTTCAGGTGGAGGACCGTCCCCTGCTGCTGCGACAGAAGGTCCTCCTGAAGAGGCAGTCGAATCGGGGGATCGATGGATAGACTGAGTAGCTGGGGATACCAGTATCTTCGTGCCCAATCCGGAGCCACAAGGATGACTTGGGCCCGGTCGCGCCTGATCTTCTTCAGTACTCTGGGCAGAAGTGGTATAGGCAGAAAGGCGTATAAACAGACTGCAAATCCACTCGTGACGAAAAGCATCTCCAAGCGAGTGCTGCCTTGGAAATTCCAACACGCAGAACTGATGACATTGCGCTTTCTCTTCGGTGGGGAATAGATCTAACCAAGGCTCTCCCCACTGCCGAAAGAGCCTTGCGCCACATCAGAGTTCAGACGCCATTCGTGATCCATCATGCACTGGCGGCTGAGTTTGTCCGCTCTGGCGTTCAGAGAGCCCGCCAGGTGTTGAACCACCAGGGTGATGCCCTGACATTCCAGCCATGTCCAGAGGCGCAGAGCCTACTGACAAAGGGTCCACGACCCCACCCCACCCTCTTTGTTGCAATACCACATGGCGGTGGTGTGGTCTGTGAACACCTGCACTACACTTACCCGAACAGAGGGAAGGAATGCCTTCAGTGCAAGCCGGATCGCCCGCAGCTCCAATAGGTTGATATGGAGCCGGGACTCCGCCAGAGTCCGCCTCTCCCCATCCCAGGAGGGACGCATCAGTCACCACTACGTGCTCCGGTTGGGGTAGGGAGAGGGATCTGCCACTGACCCAATCGCGGTCCGTGAAACATCACTGCAACTATCTTGCAGTGCCCTCCGAGATCAGGACGTGGTCGGACAGGTTGCCCCGATGTTGAGCCCACTGGAACTTCAGGTCCCACTGCAGAGCCCGCATCCGCCACCTGGTGTGATGTACCAGCAGGATGCAGGAGGTCATCAGACCCAGCAGCCGCAGCACCAACCTGACCGAAACTCGGGACAAAGGCTGAAAGATCGGAATCAGAGCCTGAATATCCCGAACCTACTGTTCCGGAGGATAGACCAGAAACTGCGCCGAGTCCAGAACCGCTCCGATGAAAAGGAGCTTCTGGGAGGGACTCAGATGTGACTTTGGCACGTTGATGGAGAACCCCAGCAAATGCAGGAGGTCGGCCAAAGTCTGGAGGTGGGAGACAACTACCTGGGGCGAGCCCGCCTTCAACGACCAGTCGAGATAGGGGGGGAAGACTGGAATCCCTAATCTGCGCAGATGAGCTGCGACCACCGCCATCCCTTTCGTGAACACCCAAGGGGCACTGGTGAGGCCGAAGGGGAGCACGGTAAACAAAGTGCTCATGGCCTACCGTGAACCGCAGGTAACGCAGGTGGGCCGGCAGGACGGGGATGTGGAAATATGCGTCCTGCAAGTCCAACGCTACCATCCAGTCTCCAGGGTCTAGGGCAGCCAGAACCTGAGCTAAGGTGAGCATCTTGAACTTCTCCTTCTGGAGGAAGGAGTTGATGCTCCTGAGGTCCAAGATAGGTCGTAGGCCCCCTTTGCCCTTCTTGGGAACCAGAAAGAAGTGGGAATAACAACCCCGACCTACTTCTGGGCCAGGAACGCGCTCGATGGCCCCCTTGGGCCAAGAGGGCCGTAACTTCCTCCTGCAGAAGTTGCAAGTGATCCCCCAACATGCGGTGGTACTGCGGTGGCATGGCTGGAGGGGTCGCCTCGAAGGGAAGGGAGTAGCCCCTTTGGACGATTTGCAGCATCCACCTGTCCGATGTGATTGTACGCCAGTAGAGCAGGTAATGGCGAACTCTGCCTCCCACTGGCGTGAAATGGGCCTGAAAGCTCAGACTAGGAAGGCTTTGAGGCAGATGCTGCTGGGGCAGATGTGGGCTAACCGTCTCTCTGTCCCCCTGCTCCGCCTCGGCGGAATCCACGTCTGCGACCGCGTTGAGGCTGGTTCTGCAGCTAGACGGACGTGTGGGGGCGCCCCTTCCTTGGCCACGAAAGCGGCAAAAATGCGGAAATTTGCGGGCACGGGCCGAGAGGCCCAAGGACTTGGCCGTAGCCCTGAAGTCCTTAAAGCGCTCCAGCGCACTATCCGCTTTCTCGCCAAAAAGGCGACGGCCATCTAAGGGCATGTCCATGAGGGTGCTCTGGACATCCCCGGAGAAATTAGTGGACCTCAGCCAGGTGTGGTGACGAATCGCCACCATGGTCACAATTGCCCTACCTAGCGAGTCCGCTGTGTCAAGCCCACATCGTATCGAGTACCGTGCTGCATCCCGCCCCTCAGCAAGAGCCTGGGCGAGCCGTGTCTGGGCCCCCTCCGGACACTGGGGCAGCACCTCCGCCACCGTATCCCACAAGGAGTGGGTGTAACGGTCCAAAAGGCACGCGGTGTTGATAGACCGCAACCCCAAACTAAGGGAGGAAAACAGTTTCTTCCCAAACTGTTCCAACCTTTTGGATCCCCGATCCGGAGGAGCGGACGGGAAGGCGGTCTAGTAAGTCGAAGTCTGGATAACCAGGCTCTCAGGGGTGGGGTGCACCGACAGAAAGCTGGGGCACCCGGTGCGGGCGGTGGCGCCGGGCCACGTTCCGGTCCACAGGAGGGACTGTGAAGGGCTTGGACCAGGTGTCCATCAGAACGTCAGTCAGTGCTTCATTGAACTGCAGCAGAGGCTCCGAGGAGCTTACTGGCGGTTGAAGCACTTCAATGAGGAGGTTAGTCCTCACGGCCACTGCAGGGAGCTCCAGATGAAGGGCTTCGACAGCCCTGCGCAGCAAAACACAGAATAGGTAGCACCCTCCTCCGTAGCCACGGAGGAAGGAGAGATGAAGCCAGTGTCAGGGAAGGTGTCGAGACCACTGGCATCCCCCAGCTCTTCTGCCCAGTCCTGATCAAACTGGCACTGCAGTGCCAGAGGGTCCTCAGACCCCTCCCAGTCGTCCCCGTGATCCGACTCCTGGTAGACAGGCTGAAAGGTCGGAGGCGGGCGGCGGATGAATTGCTCATCCATCAGCGCCGGAGACGGTGCCGCTCCGACACCGGACCTGGACTCGGACCAGGACTGAACCTGGGGATGATGTCGTCCGAAGACTGCGCCGTGGGCGGCACCGAAGGGGTCGGCGCGGGCGGAGGGGTCGTTAGGTCAACTGGCGTCGACCGGGATCCAGGCCTGGATCCCGCCGGCTCGCTAGGTCTCCCAGTCGGACCTGCGGGGCCCGAAGGCACGCCGGCAGGCCTCGACGGCAAAGCGAGACTTCTCATGGCCACGAGGAAGTCTCGGATCTCCGCCAGAGTCGCATTAGGCCCAGGGACCGGAGGGTATGGGGCCGGGTGCGACTCCTGCGGCTCCGATGGAGCCGCGCGGGTGGTGCCACCCGAACCCTCAGCCGAGTCGCGCGACCGGTGAGGGGAATCAGAAGAGCGATGTCGCCTCTTCGACGACTTCTTACTGTGCCTCAACTTACCGGAATGCGAGGACTTCAATCCAGACGAGCGGTGATGGCTGCGGCTCCGCGACCGGTCCCTCGACCTCCTCCTCGACCGGGACCTTGAGCGGCACGGAGCCGACTGCCGGATCTTGAGCAGCTTGCGGGACCGCTCCCGCCTAGCCTTCGAGGTCAAGGCCCGGCAGTGGAGGCATGACTCGGCATCATGGTCGGCCCCAAGGCAGTAGAGACACCGACAGTGGTGATCCGGGACCGACATCAGGCACGGCACCAGGAGTCGAGGTCGACTCGAAAGAGGAACCAAAAAAGTTCAAAAAGTTTAGTCAAAAAGTGACTAAAGGGTATGCTCTTCCCGGATCTGCGCTTACTGGCGCAGAAAAAAGAAGAACTGACGTCAGCGCGCAAGGGCGGCGTCTAAGTACTCCGACGACATCATCCCGGCGATCACGACGCCAACGTACGCGGAGCCACAGACGACGCCTAGCGACACGCAAGGGTATTGCTGACGAAAATCTTTCCGGATCCAGCCTGACGCCTGGGGATATTCTAAGGTACAGAATCTAACTAACGTGTTTCTTTCAGATATTGTGTATACCTAATTACATGTCCCTGTAATCTGCAGAATGTGGGTATGACCATGAGACCTGTCAAGGTCCGGATTAGTGAACATAGAAGCATTATTCAATGTAAGAAGACAAACACCAGGATGCTAAGTCACTTTTCTGAGACCAGCCACACACCTGACAGTCTGAGGTGGACCGTTATCGAGTCCAATCACAGCTGGTCGGCAAGAACCCTCTTCACACAAGAACGCTGGGTGTTCGGCCTACAGAGTAATACCAGAGGCCTCAATGATGACATCCCCTGGGCTGAATTTATCAATTGATCTATGCTCCAACCTTAGGTCACCCTGGTCATTGAACACCTACATTACCCTGACTGAACATTTCTAGACACAGGTGCGCCTTTCTTTTCAATTACCTGAAACATACAGGAGCTCTCCGTACCACTGATTGCTAGCGTGAGGCTGTCCTTCAGCAATTACCCTCAACCTGTTTCCTTGGTTTGCCAGCCATCCCCTGTCTCCACCCATCCTTGAGTGTGTATGCATAACTCTTGTGTGAATAGACACCACACTTGTGTGTATATGCATTACTCACACAGTCATGGACCATTCACTATGGCCTTGTCTCGAGCCATTATGTCCTCTTATAACCTGTGTCAATCATCCTGAACATGGCTACTGTGGCTACTCCGTGGCAAATATTTGTTTTTAAACTCAGTAAACAGACTGGCATTCATACACCCAACATGACCATCATGACACACCCCCTGTTCCACTATGTTGTGTCCAGGCCAGGATACTTAACTTGGCTCTTCCTCTATTGTATTAACATGATACCTCTACCATCACTGTACTAAGATACACTAGCATGGAACAATTATCCTGGCCGACATCTCTGCCAATATTGCTTTGTTTATCCATACACACATTTCAAATTTAACTTGAATATATACTTTTGATGGGGCCAGCCGTTAAACACTGTTCGTTTAACCCTGAAGATATTGGGGCATTCCTACACCCAATATGGCCGCCACAATACACCATTGTACTAAGATGCACTTGCACGGTCCAATTATCCTGGCCGACAGCTCTGACAATGTTTCTTTGTTTATGCATACACACATTTCAAATTTAACTTGAATATATACTTTTAATGGGGCCAGCCGTTAAACACTTTATTCGTTTAACCCTGAAGATATTGGGGCATTCCTACACCCAATATGGCCGGCACAAAACAGACGCACGTACACAGTCGTGCACAACACCGCATTCCACTCCCCCGGGTCACTCGGCTCTCCGAGGTGACGCTTGGGCGTGGCACATATACGGAAACAGCATTTACCACCTCCCGCCGGCATTCGAGCAGCGGAGGGCAGGTAATACGTTGCATTCCAGGAGAGGCTCCGTGAGCATTTTCCATCTGGCTTGCACATCGAAAGAGGTATGCTCTTGGCCATAATCGCCCACTGCTCATTTTCCACCATATCACTCTCAGGCAGTCCTCTTCATGCCGCGCTTCAACGCCGATGAGGCCAGCCTTAACTACTGGTGGGGTAGGATATATATGGTGTATGTCTATTTGCTTGTCTGTCTCACGATCATTTCTGACACCGTTACACGCATAGCAGGTGTATTTTTTAAACGGACTGCACCACCAATCACGGCTCTCACGCCATTTCGATAGACATCACAGACGTGTTTCATTTTTCTCTTATCATGAATGTGGATACACGTATCAGAGTTTGCGCACACCAGTATGCTGACTCTTCTACACAGCACCTGTGTGTTGAGGTGCTGTGAATTTCATGTAAAGTGACAAACTGTGGGCATTGATATTGCGGTGTGTGTGAGCACTGCATAGCCAGTTCCCGGCGACTGGGGTATGACTGTGACAGCATGCCTCCTTGTCCCAATCATGACACAAATGTAGTGTACGAGTCAAACGCACTATGTGTTCACAATACTAAAGAGTGCTATGACGATCTCTCCCAAAAAAATGTTGCCCTTTTTTCTTTTCTTTCCAGGTTGGAATTTGGAACTCCAAGTGTGCGTTCCTCTAGGTGCACGGATGCCTAAAAAACCTGAACATAGGTTCTATAGGGATACTGGGTGACGTCACAGATTCTTATTTTTAACCTCTTTCACTTTGAGCACGGGTCTGATGAAACGCCAAGGGATCCATAAGGGACCGATTTAAGGCGTGAAGCATGTCGGCCTGATTCACCGATCACTATCACTTTCACTGGTTGACAATAAAACAGAAGGAAAATACTCACCCCTCTGATCTAATTAATCTAGGGGTCTTCTCTTGTCATCTGTTTTAACCATACTACACGGACCCTAGAATAAAGGTTTTTTAGGGTACCAGTGGAGTATTTGTAATCCACTCACCTTCTTCCCCCTCACAAACCCGCACTCACCACTGCGGCGTTTCTCCGAAAAGAACTCAGATAAAGAGCCCTCTCGCGGGGCCCGTGGGGGCATGCAGCACAACCTTACAATGAGCAACGCCCGATGAAGCATGACACCCGCATGGGTGTGTGAGGGCACTTTTTCCAAAAGGAGGAATTCCCCCACCTTCATAATGTCTCGCTTCCAACCTACTCTGTGAGATATTCTCACTCACAATGTCTTCTAGCGACCAAATAGGCTAGCTCTCTCTCTTCTTCAGTCACCCTTAAGTGATTAATACACAAGCCTTGGGAGTTCAGGGTCTGGACCTTTCTTTCTTTTAGCTCCCCGTCCCCCCTCTTTGTGTTTTTCAAGACAAGGTAATTTACAAAACTATCCATTTAGAGATGGACTGCTTAGATGATGGAAAACCAGTGTGCATGGGACCATAATGCACAAACAAACTGTCAGATTTCCTTAAACCGTTGGTCTTGTCTAGGTAGAATTTGAGAACCCTTTTAACGTCTATAGAATGTAAATCCCTCCCAGGAGGACTTGAAGGTTCCAGGAAAAAAGTAAGGAGAGTAATAGCCTGATTAATATGAAAATCAAAGACAACCTTAGGTAAGAAACGAGGATGAGTTCTAAGGACCACACTGCATGGAAAATGAGAGAAGGTTCTTTACAACACAGAGCTTGTATCTCGCTCACTCTGCGAGTAGAGGTAATCACCACTAAGAAAGCGATCTTCCACGTCAAATGCTGCTGGGACGCTTTATGAATGGGTTCGAAATAAGGGACTCATCAACTTAGAATGGACCACATTAAGCTCCCAGGGAGGAGAGTGAGACCTAATCGGGGATAGAGTTTATTTAACCCTTCTAGGAAGTCTTTGACCACAGTCATCTGGAAAAAAGGAAACCTGTGTGGGTGATTTTCTGTATGCTGTAACGGCCACCCAATGAACCTTTATAGAGGAAAACTGAAGGCCTGATTTAGCCAAATACAGTAGGTAGGGAAGAATAACCTGTTCCTGCCCCAGAATGGGATCATAGCCATTGCTGGTGCACCATATGTATTGCCTGTTCTATTTGAAAGCGTACAACTTCCTCATAGATGGCCTCCTAGACTCCTTAAGAATGTTCATACAGTTCAAAGATAAACCTAGATGTCCATATTGGAGAAACTTACAAGCTATCAATCACAAAGATAGAAGGTGGGGATGGAACAGCCTCCCTCAGAGATAGGATAGAGGTCCGGATGGCACGGGAACCTCCTGTGTGGGGTCCCCGATAGATGCAGGTCTAGGTACCCCCACTGGCAAGACCACTCTGGTGCGATCAGAATCATTCTGGACTTGGCTCTGTAGTCCTTGTTGATCACCAGAGGAATAAGTGGAATTGGAGGAAAAGTATATAGTAAAGTCTCTGACCATTAAAAAAAAAGCGCATTATCTCTGGAGCCTGGTTGGTGAAATCTGGATGCGAAGACGCAGCATTTGGAGTTTGCTGCATCCGTAAACAGATCGATGTCTGGAACTCCCCATCGTTGTAAGAGGTCTCGTAGTTTAACACTCAGTCGTGAGCATCGACAAAGTTTCAACTTAGGGAGTCTGCATGAACATTGAGAGTGCCAGGGAGATGGGTAGCATATATGCTCAACTTTTGTGCGAGCAGTCACTTCCACATAGTTTGAGCCTCCTGTGTAAAGGGTCTTGACCTGGTTCCTCCCAGTTTGTTCAGGTAATACATGCTCGTGAAGTTGTCTGTCTGAATCAACAGGGAGAGTGCCTGGATGGAAGGGAAAACTGACTGGAGTGCTAGATGTACAGCTCTCAGTTCTAACATATTTATATGATACCCCTTCTCTGCTTCTGACCACAACCCCTGAACTTGGAGAGGGCCCATGTGAGCTCCCCAACCCTAGAGGGACGAGTCCATGATGATCGTCTGGCTGGGAAGATCCTGATGGAAAGTAACTACTTTCAGCAGGGGAGAATATTTCATCCATCATAGGTGTAAGTCCTTGGCCACCTGAGTTAGAGCCACTGTCTCCTCCCAGCGGTCCGAGATCTGTGACCCCTGATTCTCTAATGCCTGCTGGAAAGGGCGCATTTGCAGCCTGGCATTGGGGACACTAAAGATGCAAGACGCCATGGAGGCCAGAAGGGAGGATACCTGTCTAGCCGTGGGAACCTGTATGCGGAGAAGAGTGTGGCACTTGCTGATTATTGAGGATAATCTCTCCTTCGAAGGACACATGCTTGTGCTTATGGTATCCTGGGTAGCACCCAGATAATGGATTTTTTGAGTTGGGTTGACAAAAGACTTTTTGTAGTTGACCTGTAGGCCCTGATGGCCTACCACTCGAACGCAGCATTGAAAGTTTTTTGCAGTAGAGCGGGTGACGAGCTTTTCAGCAACCAGTAGCCCAGGTATGAATGAAGATCTTCTGTTTATGTAGAAAAACTGCTACTACCGCCATACATTTCGAGAACGTGCGGGGCGCTGATCTGAGCACAAACGGGAGGACCTTGTACGGGAAGTGTTCCGATGCTACCTAGAACCTCCGGAATTTCCGATGAAAATATGCATTCTGAAGGTCGATGGCACACATCCAGTCACCTTGATGGAGCTGTGGGAATAGTTGGTGCAGTGCCAGCATTCGAAATCTCTCCTTGCGGATGAACTTGTTTAAGCTTCTTAAAATAGAGTATGGGTCTGTACTCACGGGTTGGACCCTGCTTCAAAATCAGGAAGTAGAGGGAGTAAAGTCCTTGTCATTGTTGGGGTAAAAGAGCTTTCTCAATGGCCCTTTTTTGTAGCAGGGTATTTACCCCAACTGAAGTAAATGGTGTTGATGGACAGGCGGTCTTCCGAGGTGGGACTGTCAGAGGTGGGGACTTGAATCTGATCAAGGAACCATTCTGCACAATATTGAGCACCCATTTGTCTTTTGTGATCTTTTTCCACTTGTTCAGGTGATAGTTGATACTTTTCACTCCCCAAAACCGCCCCCCGCACCCCCACCCAGAGTGGGAA
This sequence comes from Triturus cristatus, assembly GCF_964204655.1. Classification (NCBI taxonomy): domain Eukaryota; kingdom Metazoa; phylum Chordata; class Amphibia; order Caudata; family Salamandridae; genus Triturus; species Triturus cristatus. The sequence goes on along the minus strand of NC_140590.1, from coordinate 1,627,278,365 downwards.
ACTGGGAAAGGGGAAGCAACTGCTCATTGCTTTGTCGCCTGTTTAGTTGAGGAGGGTGCTGGTCTGGATGCGCCTCTTCCTCGTACTGGTCGACGTCGATGATAATGCAACCTGGATTGCTGTTGTTGTGTCAGCCAGTGAGGGGTCTGAACTCTGGTTAAAATGCCACCGGTCATAAGGTCCATATTTGCGCTGGAAGTCTAAGCTTTTCAAGACGGACTGCCTTCAGGGTGCCTCGTATTTCATTTTGGCCATTTCGCCATCTGCACGTGTGCCGAATAGGGAGTCACTGCTGAAGGGGAGGTTTATGATCCTACGCTGCGCTTCAGGCTTGAGACCTGCAAGTCGTATCCAAGCGGAATACCTTGCACAGATGCCGTGGGAGCACCCATGTGCTTATCTAAACAATACTGGTATGCAGTTCCTAATATTCAAAGCAGGTTATTGGATAAGATCAGGTGCTCCACATGGAGTAAGAAATCAGGAAAAATTTCTACTTTTCGAAAAAAGACCCTCACACACCCAGCCAGCTAGGTGTCATGCTTCATCATCGGGTCTGCTCCTTATCGGGTTGGCGCTGCAATACCTAATCGGCGCCCGTGATGGGGCATTCTTGGCGGAGGTCTTTATTCCGTATGCCGTTGGGTGTAGTCCATGTGAGGGCCCTATATCAGTGTAGGTGATGGTGATGTGTAGGGGAATGTGAATTTAAAATAGGGAGAGATGGTCCATTCAAGATAATTTTAATGAAACTAAAATAAACAATGCGCGTATATTCACTCTATGATGTGAGGCTCTACGCTAGTGATATCGGTCAACATGTTTCTTGCCCTTGTATCAAATTGATGGCAATTCTTCAGGACCAATTAGGATCTACCTACACTTTTTGGTAGTGGTCAGTAACACAGTTTAGTGAGAGAATGACCACCATTACAGCACACTAAAAAGTGGTACCTTTAGATCAGAAAACAACCCCATTAGGGTCAGCGATGGACCGCAACAATACTGGCCGGTGTAGACAATAAGGTGTAGTGTCAGTACCACTGGAAGCGGGTCGGCGTCTGTCCTACCCCTCACTCGGCCAGTCCGGGCACCCATGTGCTGCCAGGACCGAAGCATCAGCTGCCGGGCTGATAACCTGATTTGCTCCCAGGCAGCCTTCTTGTAAGACCTCCTGAAAGTCTTGTTGGTCTTCCTTGGCTAGCTTGTCAGTGAACCTTGACAGAAAGTCCCAAAGTGCCCTGTCATACCTCCCTAGGATCACAGAGGCACTAGCAACCTTCATAAAAGCCGCCAAATAATTATACATCTTTTTTCTTCGGTAGTCCATCTGTTTACTCTCCTACTTGGGTGGAACTGAAGAGGAGGAAGCTCCTTGATATGCCTTTCTAGCTGCCGCCACTATTACTGGGTCCAGTGGCGGATCTGCTCTTAGAAACAGTGGGTCCTGTTCTGGTGCTTTGTATTTCTTACTGATACGTGGTGGTGCAGACTCTACTGCACCTGGTGTTAAAAAAGTTTGCAGAGCTGTTTCTAGCAGACTAGAGACCAGAGGAAGTAGAGGCCTTGCTGAAGACCTGTGATGTAGTGTCTCGATTATAAACAATGCCGAAGTTGTTGGTGTAGGCACCTCAATGTTCAATTTATTGGCACCTCTGCTAAGGACTTCAATGACTACATTGAAGCTGACAATATCGTCTACTGGAGACACTCTGACTGGAGCAGTAGCCGACAGAGTTGGTGAATAGTCCCGAACGGAAGATCTTGATGATGCTGTAGACCATGACGGCGATCTTAGTCGGTCTCTTCGAGAACTGGAAGAGCGAGAGTAGTGAGACAGAGACCGTCAGAGCTGGATCAAGATCTTCATGTGGAATGAGACCTTGTTCTTCTTGCAGACCTACGTGGAGATCTTTCAGCAGTCGTTGTTGGTGGAGGACGACTAGCTGAGACTCTGGAAGGAGAGTAGGTTTGTGAGAAATCTGACTCTGGACTTCTCTGTTGAACTCTCCACCACTCTGACGCTCTGCAACCACCGATTAATAAGTGGCGTTTAGTCTTCTGGAACAGGAGAGCCCTCCGGTGTGATCTGTACAATCTTACTGCCTGGGAAGGAGGATATTTCTCTTGAAGTCAACCGTCTGGATTTCGACATCAATCTGTGTTTTCCCTGTACTTCCGTCAACTGGAGCCTCGGCGGCGTGATGGATGTCGACGCTGCTGGATCTTTTGACTATGAAATCGCCACCCGAGTGCATCTCGACACTGAACGCCTTCTTGGAGTTGGCGACATCGATTGTGATGTTCTTGATGTCGATCGCCTATGCCCAGTTGGCGGAGTTCTCGAAGTCAACACTTTGCAGCTGTATGCCGGCAGGGTTCTCAACATCGACCGCCTATGCTCCGCCGGCGGTGGATTTCTGGACGCCGACCATTGCTGCTCTGGATTGTCGCCGGATAGCGATGCAGAGACTTCCTTGATGTCGACCCAAGTCCACTTTTCAACGCCGACTTACACTTTGTCGATCTTGTATCTTCCAAACCTGTTAAAGCGGGGGCTCTTGACATAGACTTGGCTTTCGTCGACGAAGGTGCTGATCGCCTCAACGGCGATTTGTCCCTCTACGTCGCCGCATGCTGCTGATGTCTTTCCGACGTTGATCTTGATGCCGAAGGGGGATCAGGTACTTGCCTCAGAGATCTTTTTCGTTGATGGCGAGACAGAGCGATGCTTCCTTTTCTCTCTTCTGCCCCTGTGCTCAGATTTTTCATGAGCGGAGGACTCTTTAAAAGCTTGGCTGCTTCCAAGGCCACTTGTGAATCTCACCTTTCCTCTCTCCTGCAAGGCATGCAGCTTGATCCTCTCCTAGTCACATAGTGTCCTCTTGCAAAAGTGTTGGCAGTAGTAACACTTATCTAGATTGTGTGAGGATGGCAAACACACAATACAGACGGAGTGTGGCCATCTTCACACAGGAAGGGCATTTGTTGAATAATGCTGGAATTTCCGACTAAAAAATCTTCTCAAAATTGTCAAAAACTAGGTTAAAAGAATAGCCAGCAGTCAAAGATGTCGAGTGAATTCAGAGGAAACCCTCTAGAAAATCAATTTTTTACAGCAAAAGCCAAATACGGACACGCTCAATGCTCCATGATCCTCACAGGAGTCGGAAAAAAGAACTACCTAACTGTCACCTGTAGGGCATGATGGGAGCAGGGAGGTCTTAGAGGTCTTAAAGGCACATGTATTGTTGTGGTTTTCTCTATGCAGCCTATGGGCTAACTACATGCTATTACTTTGCAAATAAAGACAATGTTAAAAGCAAAGGAGTGCATGTTATATGTTACAGAAATGCTACATAGATGTGTTTTTATTTTAAATAAAAAACACAATGCAATATTGACATTTTAGCCTATTGAATGGTTTAGGCTGCATGTTTATGTATGTTTGAAGTTACTTCGTACTTAAACGTTTTTTGGTTAAACATATATTATATATACATGTTGTATATGCTCCGGGGTGCCCACATGTGGGCGGGTCTTTAGTGCTTAGGACTATTGATGAGTATCTCCTGGAAGAGAACACTCCATTACAAGAAACTTGAGTCAAGAAAGACACAATGTTGAGGGGACGCGCCTCTGTTGCACCTTGCCAGCATCGCTCCAGAGACTCCAAATCCCAGAGACCTTCACTCCCTGGAGGGAGGGGCCAACAACAATCTCTCGCTCAAAACGCGCTCCTGACACCCGCGGCATGGGACGCGCCTTTGTTGCACCTTGCCAGCATCGCTCCAGGGACTCCAAGTCCCAGAGACCTTCACTCCCTGGAGGGAGGGGCCAACAACAATCTTGCGCTCAAAACGCGCTCCTGTCACCCGCGGCGCGGGACGCGCCTCTGTTGCACCTTGCCAGCATCGCTCCAGGGACTCCAAGTCCCAGAGACCTTCACTCCCTGGAGGGAGGGGCCAACAACAATCTCGCGCTCAAAACGCGCTCTTGACACCCACGGCGCGGGACGCGCGCGGGCGAAGCCCGGGCCAAGGGCGGGCCCGTCCTTGCCCGTCACTGCCTGGAGGTGGCTGGGCTGGGCCCACTCTCTCACTTTCGCATGCCAGTAAGTTGCAGACATGACAGAGGTATTGTGATTATTGGGATTAGGAGATCGCCTTTTTAAAAACATTGAGAGACGAACGAAAGCTCCGTTGAATTTCTAAGGGGTTTAAGGAACATTAATCAAACTGTATTGTCATCTTGTTCTTGTATCTTTGGCCCGCCGTATATCTTTGGTGTCATAATGGGGAAGCGGAAAATCATGGAGTGGGCTGGGGGTGGAAATGGCTCTAATATCTCTGTGGGGAAGACGCAAAAGGCCAGAAAGACCCCTAAAAATGCTGGTGACAACTGTGCTATGGATCGGATAGACACTCTTGTGAGAGAATGTGAGGATCTCTTGACTGATAAACCTCCCGTTCCCTTTTCAATAGTAGCCAATATAAAAACAGGCCCGACAACTATTATACCATCAATGTTTAAGAAATCTTCATGGAACTCTGACGAGCAATCAGCTAAGTCCTTGGGCCACAAACAACTTGTAGTTATTGCCCCGGATCTACAGTCTGATCCTTTAAGTCCAACCACGAGCCAATCAGGCATTCAAATACCCTGTTCAAACAGGTTTGAAATCCTAGCAGATCTTTCCACTATCACTCCGGTGGAAATCACGGCTCCTACTGTGTCTCCTCAAATCCATCTGAATGGGAACTGTTCCTGCAAATGTCATGATAATAACCTGATTAAAATTGTCCAGTCCCTTAAGGCAGAAGTCAAATCTCTAAAAAATATGGTTACAGGACTTAATTCAGTCAGGTCTCTCCCACCGGTTTGTTACCCAAATCAGCATCCTACCACCTCACAGTACCCTCCTAGCATAATATCGAGTACTGGTAAAGAATGCGAAGGGCTAGGAATGGCACAGGTTAACGCGCTTCATTGCGTGCACAAAAATAAACGTAACGTTTATAAGATACCCCAAGTTTCCTGTATTGAGAATCCCTCTGAGAATTATTCCCAAGCCAACAAACATTCTATGCTTAGGAGTACTATATCATTACCTGACTCCCAAACGTATTCAAAATCGCGGGCTTCAACGACTTCCTTACCCTTTCTTAACCATAGGGACCAATCGAAAGCAATGCATACTGTCTTTATGGTTAATGTCCCTAAACTTAATTCCACCCACTGTGTCGAGAGTAAAGATTCGTTAGTGAATGAGTCTATCCACTGGCTAAGACATGTTAGAGGTTGCCGCTCCATCATACGGGAGGATAGATTAAGAGCAAGCAGGTGTCCATCTGCAAATGGGGTGTTTGACAACATCAAACTAACGCTGTCAAACGCAGATCTGGCGGATAATTTGATTGCACTAGAGTATCGTACGTCTTCTCCAGAGTCATCTTCAATACAGATCAGGCGTTGCCCACCTATAGTTGAGAAAAGAGTTGTTTCCCAACAAGATTTTTTAGTGTGTGACCCTCCCTCACCATTGACTCAAATTGACTGACTACCTAATACCTCTGTTCAGTTTGTAAGGCAGAATATATATTTTCATCAAGACAAAGCTTTTTCTCCCAGTCCCTCTCACTTCCTTTTGTATCGGACACCGCATATGGCTAGTTTTCGAAACCATAGTAAGGTACCTACTGCTGATCTAGACAGAAGGGGATGTGAAGGGCCCATTTTTAATTTTCATCTTCCAAAGAACTCATCCTTGGACTCCTCATCACCAGGGGGACCCTCCCCACATGTTATTTCTTTGGTCTCCTTAAATACAGTCCAGGTAGGCCAGAAAATCTTAGGTCACGACCAACCAAAAACCAATTCCATGACATCTATAGTGGATATAGCTACTGACGCGGTGGCCATGGAATTTGAGAAATGTAATACTCCCCTTAAGATACTCTCTTGGAACGTCGCAGGGCTTAAGAACAAATTATCACTGCCCCTTTGGAGCAGTTTAGCTGACGATCACCATCTTTGTATCTTCCAGGAAACCTGGAGTCTGACACCACTCCATAAGTCAGGTTACACCACCTTTTTTATTCCAGCGGTTCATGCTGGTAAGGGGTGCCCATCTGGCGGGCTGATGGTGTGGGTCAGTATTGATCTAGGGTGGACAGTGAAACAAAATATAGTTCCATCCCATGATATTTTGTGGCTTACCATAAAAGGGCCAAAGGGAGGGGAAACCCTCAAGCTTTTTAATATTTACGTAAGAGGGATGACTACGGGCAAAATTTCACCTACTCTCTCACTTCTTGTGGAAAAACTGAGCAGCTGCCACGCACTTGCGAAAATTATGGTAGCAGGAGACCTCAATTGTACTTTCGAACCTCTAGGTTTGGATGATTTCTTGGGGACAGTAGACGAAGATCTCAAATGGGGAATACCTCCCATTAAGAAGTGGACCCAGGTGGCTATTCAAATCAATGTAATTATTTTAGAATTTGGCTTGAGGGCACTGAATGGCAGAGTTCCACCTGATCCTCTAGGAGCTCATACTTACAACAGAGTAGGATCCACTTCACGCATTGATTATATTCTAGTGGACATCCGCCTTTGGACTGCATCTATTGACATGGTAATTGGTCCCACAGTGGATAGTGACCATAACTTTCTGTCCTGTTGCTTACAGAATTCTTGGCTATGGCCCGAGAAAACCCTAAGTACTGATCCTATCCTAGTCACCAAAGATGTTGTCCCCTCTAATTCCGGTAGGTTCTTGAAGTGGACGAAGGTTGTAGGGCAAGATTTTAAAATTCATTCTCTCTCTGAAATTTTGACGATCAGAACCAAGGAACTTGAGTCAGTTGCAAAAGACCCATTAGCAACATCTAAGGCAACTCTTATTTACAATGCAACCATCAGTCAGATGAGTTTGCACTTCCAGTCTGGGCAACCTTCCAATCGTAAATATAACAACAAAAAGGGACTCAATCCCTGGTTCACTAAGGACTGTCGACTAAAGAGGAAAGCCTTATCCCTCGCCCTAAAAGGAAAAACTCTTTCCAAAATTAGAGAAGCCAGGAAAGAATATAATGCCACGATTAAAAAAGCAAAATGCGATTCGGAGGAATTACACTGGCAGGCACTTAAAGATGCTTGCAATCCAAGGGACTCCACAACTTTTTGGAATCTGATTAAGGCTGCTGACTCTAAAGGCACTGTTCCAATACCCAATCATATTACTAGTTTAGAATGGCATGCCCATTTCTCTGGACTATACTCATGTCAGGATACCTCGGCTAACCAGCAGATCCCAGAGAGCGCATACCATTCATACTCTGTCGATGATGCCATACCCTTTAATATCACAGAAATTGTAGATGCAATTAATTGCATCGTTCCTGCCAAAGCAGCAGGACCGGATGGCATTCCGGGGGAACTACTGCGACTAGATCCAGTCAGATGGGCTAATTACATCTTGCTCTTGCTTAACTTAATTGCAAAGGGCGCACCGGTCCCAGACTCCTGGAAAGGAGCCGAAGTAGTTCCTATATATAAAAAAGGGGATAGGGAGGACCCTGCCAATTACAGGCCCATTAGCCTGATAGATGCCATCCAAAAGGTGGTTGGTAGGGTCCTCCTACACAGGATTCAGGACTGGATAGATGATGGTAACATCATCTCCCAATATCAAGCGGGGTTCAGAAGGAATACCGGGACTATTGACCAGGTGTTTCGGCTGCTCCTCCTTTACTGGAAAGTGGTAGTGATTGGTAGGGGCAGTTCATACCTTGCCTTCATCGACCTTAAGACCGCGTTCGACCTGGTACCCAGGGGGATCTTGTGGTCAGTTTTGGCAGAAATGGGCACACCGTCACAAGTTTTGAACCTATTGACCTCCTTACACGAGGACAATTATGCTTGTGTAAGATGGGGCGCCCAGGGCCAAGTTACTGATAGGATCATCGTCAGTATGGGGGTCCGCCAAGGGTGCGTCATGGCTCCCACCCTATTCTCATTGTATGTCAATGGGGTGGTTGACTTTTTGGGGAAAGATCCTGCCGACGCACCCACCTTGGCTGGCAAAAAAAATCGCGACCCTCCTATTTGCCGAGGACACATTGCTTATTTCCAAAACTCCCGCTGGTCTGCAGAAGTTATTAGACCGATTCCATCTTTTTTGCACAACCCGTGGTCTCAAGATAAATACTGCAAAAACGAAGTTTACGGCTTTTAATTCTTGTAAACACCTTAGAACTAACCCTATTTTAGATGGAACTAAGCTAGAGAGAGTCAAAACCTTTGATTATTTGGGGGTTCGACTCTCTGATCAGATGAATTGGAGATATCATCTGGACAAAATGTTACTAAATCACAAGCGTGTGACAGGAGCTATCAGGAAAGCACAAAGCTTATCAATAAGCAAACCGGTCGCTCCTGCCCTGGCAGTTTATGAGAGCAAAGCAGTGAGCTCGGCCCTATATGGTGCGGAGCTCTGGGGCTTTGACAATACAGATGATATTACCAAGTCCGAACACAAATTCTACAGAGAGTTAGTTTCACTCCCCATTAGTACTCCGCTGAGACCAATTTTAGAAGATATGGGTAGGCGCTCTTTTAGTGATATCGCCAGGTCCCGTCCCCTGTTTTTTTGGGCACGTCTCCGGCGGACACAGGAGCTTTCTGGGTATGCAGCCGCACTTTCAGAGGTATTGACATTAGATATGGGCAATAAAGTCAAATGGCTGGTGAACCTCAAGAAATTGCTAACTGATCTAGGGCTGTCCGGGGCATGGGCAAGCCAGATCCCTCCTTCAAAAGAGGATCTTAAAATTAACCGAGGAGTATTTTTCCCATAAACAATATAGCTGTTACGAACCATACATGGATTTTATCCAAGTGCCAAGAGATAGAACCTTGTACATTCAATTCAGATTAGGCTCTTTACCCCTAAATTCGTTTACAGCCAAATGGAATCCGCCGAAACCCTCTCTACATTCAAGCCCATGCTGCCCTGCCCCAGAGGAAAGCATTGCCCATTTTCTTTTTGCCTGCCCTGCATATAAATCGGCAAGGGCTAGATGGTTAAAACCAGTTTGCAGAAACCTTGGAACAACAAAGCATCTGGCCGCCCTCCGAATTCTAAAAACAGATGGCACTCCATCATTGGTTTGTGGGGTGGCCAAGTTCTTAGGCTGTGCATGGAATAAGCGTAAAAAAATACTCAAAGAAAAATAATAAGTTTTGCGAAGTGAATATGTTTTATTGCCAAACTGGAATTATTAGAATGCACTGTTTTACTACTTTGCGAAATAATGCTTCTAGATGGAGCAACTTAACTAATAATTTCAAACTTATATCTAGTCTTTCTTTTGATATAATTGCTGTGTCCCGTGTTTAAAGATGCAGAATGATCTTCTCTTGAAATTTTATCTAATGAACAAATCAATTTTTAAACCTTTTTTAATCATTAAATCTTATATTAATGGCAACAAGAAGAAGAATGATTCACTCACATTTAGTAGCACTGTTACATCATTAATCAGAAGAGTGTATGTACTTATTCTATGTATTGCTCATTAGGATTCTTGATAGCACAATGCACTTTACGTCTTTACATGATGTAGGTTCTGTTGCACATTATGTCCTGTGCATTATACCGGGGCATCTAAAAATATTTTGCATTATTCATATTGAACTGCTATAGACCACGTAGTTACATTAAGCACTGTTTACAGAGATATATAATAGCACAATACACTTTCCGTATCTATATGATGCAGGGTACTCTATTCATTTTGTACTGTACCCTATATTGGGATATGCACTAGCATTTTTTGTATATAAAAGTTATATGCTATTTTGCTTATTTGCACTATATATTATGCAAACTTGTACTGTACTTGATCTATTCATTGAGTATGATCTTTTGCTGTTTTAATTGTGTCTGTACATTCTCCTTTTCTTTTTAATTGTGATGGTTGTTTTTTTTCTCTTTTAAAAATGCTTTTATGGTGATATATTTTGCACCGAATAAAGCTTGCTTTGACTTGACAATGTTGAATGGGAAAGAAGGGGTGCAGCACAGGAAGGTCAGTCACTCAATCTCCTTTAAGGTCCTAAAATGTTCTAGTAGTAAAGAGTATGCTGACCACTTCTGCCTTGGCATTCCATACTTAGGGCTGATGGAGAAAGGGGTCTTGTGAGGTGCATTTTAAGCTCTGTTTTTTCATTAAGGTCACCAGTGTTCTGTCTCAGTACGAATACTGCTTTTTCATTTCAAAGGGAGGGTGGGCCATCTATGTTAACCAGACAGAATATCCAGGCAGTGCTTTTCTTAAGACAGCTTTGTTTTGAGTCATTTGAAACACCAAAGTCAGCACTCACCAGACTAAACCCTGGCAGTTTACGCCTGATCTTATCAGGTTAGTGATATTAAAAAAACACAAGAGCACTGATTAAGCAGTACAGACAAGCTGAAAACCTGTTTGCATGACAAATTATTAAAATGAATACTAGAAGAAACCCACCCAAATGTAGCATTGTGACCAACAAATAAAGAGACAGACTGCTCATTTACAAAAAAAGCTAGTTTTTAATTTCTTTTGAACAGCTGTGGAAGTTTCCATCTATACTGTTGGCACATAGCATACAATATTCTTAAACGAAGCACAGCATCTGCAATAATCCACACACACAATCCTCAGAAGGTTAAGATAGGGTCCTGTGTGCTGTCACATCACCCATCCCATTACAATACTTGCTGTCGGGGTTCATACAGCTGCCTCACTTTCCCAGAACTGTATGCATTTCAAATGTCTGACAAAGGAAATTCTACAGTTTCTCCTCCAGAAATTTAAAAAATAAAGTCTACAATACTGTAGATTATAAAACATTCTGGAATGACAACAATACAATACAAAAATGACTAGAAACGTAGACCTGTTCTTCAACCAAGAATTCCCTGGGTTACAGCTCTACTCAGATGAGGGGACTTAAAGGCATTTCCTGCCCCTCATGTGTGCAATGAAAACGATATCCTCCAGGGACTACCTAGTCAATACTGATGCATAAGGCTGCTGGCATCACATCAACTGAGATTTAATTTCACAGATTGTAAAAGAAGTGATCTGACCCCACACATACACACACAGTCCCTTCCAGCTCTAAAGGCACAATAAGAGTAAAATCTAAAACTTCTGACTGCTGGAACTTCGACCTCATCCAAAGGAAGATTGCAGCCTGGAGTATATTTTGATGCACCTGCTTCACACCATCATAACTTTCTTCAGCCAAACTTAAGCCACTTAGACCCATTGCATTCACACAGTTTTTCAACAGCCCCAACTGTTAACTGGCATCAATGAGAATGGGTTCTGGTCTTTGTAATTTCATAAAGGCAGGACATTTATACTTTACCGAGATTCCATTTATTCTGGTTCCATTTGACAGAAATCCAACTTCATTTGAATTTTTCCCCTGAAAACAGTTTCAGTTAAAAAGGCAAGTCTTGCGACCCCCTACCCATTATGAAATAGGCTCTTAAGTAGAAAACTAGGATTTTAAAAATGATCCCAATAACAGACCTTTCTTTTGCAGCAATATAATTTTTTATTTTTTTCTAAAATGTTTGGAAAATACCTTAGCCCTACTCTCAACCCTGACCATAACCTATGACCATAGTCCAAATTCTGTCCCAGTCCTATTTTTGTAGCTAGGCCTTGACTTGACCCTAACCTGGCTCATGCATTGATCCTGATCATGGTCCTGAGTGTACCTTTAATCTTGACTCAAAATTCTTAAATAAGATGAAAGTCTTCAAAGTAGAGCAGCTTCTGACAGATGTCAAATGTGATTGCTACTTCCGAGAGAAGATCATCTGTTGGAGTTACTTCCATACAGTAGTACTTGTGGCACAGACTGTAACTTGCTTTAATAAGCTGACCAAACAGGATAACACAAGATGTGATGTGGTTAGCTTTCCAACCATGGCTCCAAGAGACATGGATTCTAACCAAACTTCCTTAGTAAACACATTGTGTGAAACATGTTAAGTCGGGTGTTGTCGAAGCCTCACTTGCTATAGTTGTGGAAACTAGTAAAGCTTAGAAATGGGATAACAGTTATTATGAAATGCTATCTCCAACAAGCTGTAAACAAGCCGTGAGACCATCATCACTCAAATCAGCCAGAGAGTACACAATGTTCTTACATGAATATGCATGGCTTTAGGGGTGTAGATATTATTGCACTGGGGCTCCTGGCACTCGGGCACAAGAGTGAGAGGACCAATGCTCCTTAATTATGGCTGTTCAATTCACCTTGAGGGTCACAGTGGCCATTTTCTTCGTTTAGGAAGGTCTCCTGCCCGCCTTGCTGTGCCACTTGCTGTTGTGATGAAATAATGCTCTCTTGTACTAGGCCAAACTCCGAAGTTTCAGAATATTTCATAAGATTCTCTTCAGATTTACCTTAAAAATCTTTGGCTCCTAAGCCAATATATTTGGGAAATCATTCTTTAAAATTAATTGTTTGGCATATTTTAAAAGCAATTACAGTGTGAGAGGCGAGCTCTCAAAAGCTGTGGAGCAGTCTTGCGTCACTCTTCGTCCAGTACTAGGATGTTGTGAAACATTTTCTAGGGCTGTTTTTAGGACCCAGTCCAACTCTGAGTTATGTTAGTCTTGTTTGGTGACATATTACAGAAATTAAATTTGAGCAACTAGCATCAAATGTAGATCAATTACAGAGTCTACTCATGCAACAACCATGGATGTTTTAGGTGGCCTATAAAAAGCTCCAGTCTATAAAGTATCTACCTGGCTCCATGACTGACACAACGAGCACCCACAGTATAATTTGGGTAAACTTGAGACGGATTGGAAACCTGATTCATGGCTTAAGCTCTTAAGGTTGACAAAACATTAAGAAAATAATAAGCGAGGAAGGTTAGCCAGGTAACTGGCCTTGGGTGGAGAGGTCTTCTCTACTATACTTTCTACCAGAACATAAGACGGCGTTCAAGTGTCCATTTTCACAAGATGGAAATAATGAGGAGGTGTGGAATACATTTTGCTCATTTTAATTAGCAATGATGGTGTTTTTAACAGGGAACTGTAATAACAAAATCACCATTTAACAAGGGACATAAACTTTCCTGGGTAAAATTGTATACCATTTACATTTTACATGATATCAAAAGCTGCAATCTATTGCTGCAGGACATTAGCAAACTATCCCTCTCCCCGATCAACACTTGGGGAAAGTGAAAATCTGATCTGTGCAAGCAAAATGGAGACCTTGGATATCTCGCCGCAATTTTATTTTATTTATTTATGGCATTTATAAAGCGCTCTATCACCTAACAGGCATCCTGGCGCTGCAATCACAGGTCATTACTGGAACAAGGGCAAACAAGTCTTCAAAAGTACGACACAACATGAACGTTGCTTCCTCCACCACATTGGTATTATAAGTGGTTGTCACTATTTTAAAAATCAACACCAATGAAAAGAAAATCAAAGCCCTGTTGGACTCGCGGTTTCCCCACAACCTTCCTGCCCATTTCTTATTGCTTCATTCTTTTTTCTGACAATTACAAAAGATGAAATAAAAGAAACAAGCTCTGTCCAAAGAAGGGTCTGATGGCTTAGTGTTTTTTTTTTTTTTGTAAAGCGCACTGCTGCCGAGGCGTCGTGGCACTGTAGACCACTGGGGAACCCGTCCTGGCTATCCCTGTGAGATGGTCCCTCATGGGTATCTCCAAGGTGAAACCAGGCATCCCCGGCGAATGTGGGGGGCCGTTGTGGAGATGAGGCAAGCTAATGCCCAGAGTTGCCGAGTGTGATCCCTGGTTAGAGTAGGCACCGAGGCGAGAATTATCGAGTCCGCTGGCCCTGGTCCAAGACCCTGCCGCGTCGGGAATTGAACCCTGGTCCCGGGCCGTCCTCTGCTTCCGGGTCTGCTGCCTCTAACCAGTGAGCCACACTACTCCACATACATCCACTGTAGGGGCCAGTGTTCGACCTCATGGTCACAGGTTTAAATCGCAGCGGGTCCACTCAGTCTTTCATCAGTGTGAGGTCGATAAAATGAGTACTATTGAGTTGGGTAACAATAAACATCTGTTGTTCAGCACCAAGATACCCTTGGGTGAACATGCGCTTTACAAACACACGTTATGTTATTTAGTCAATAGGTATTGTATAATGACTTGTAAGCCACGGTCTTCTACATTTGTGTGCACGCGAGTGTCTGTAAGAAGGCTGATCATATGTTTCAGATGTAAGCTGGTCAATCATGCATCCTTAAAGAAGTGGAAGGATATACTCAACGGACAATAGAAATACGATACAGCTAAAATAGACCTGTGGGCTGATTCAAAATGTGATTGAAAATGTCTTAAACCAGGGTCCTGAGCTAAAAATACTTATGGTTGTAGAAGGCCGAATATATATATTTTTTTTAAACTGAAGGTCATGGCTTCCACCACAACTGAAAACGTGAGGAGCAGTAGTAGTGATGGTCTGGTAGAAATCACCTGCAGCACATCTGATCTACAGAAAAATTATTTATTTATCCCACACAATTATGTTTTAGATCTTTTCCACCATTTTAAATGAGCTCCACAGCAGCACACTACATATAATATTGGGACCCAGGAAGTAGATGCTTAAAATATCCTGCTAAAGGCTCCGTTTTAACAAACTAATTCCAGTTGTATAAAACATATTAATGTATTCCTCATAGGGAGTCAAATTTTCAAACTCCAGCCTTACAGACTCTAGTGCACATTATACTGCCACCCTGAGTAGATAACGTATTGTAGCAACTGAGATTTGACTGGAGGATAATTTGTTGAACATGTGATAAAAGCTATTAGGAAGAGACTTGCCTCACCGTCAATCTTCCTGATTTTCCTAAACAGCAGAGTGACAGAAGGGATGGCACAAAGAATCCTGGCAAAGAAAGTCTCCCGGAAGATGAAGTCACTTGTCCATTGTAGAAAAGTAAAGGGAACTCTTGATGTTCTTCTGTAATACAAACGAAGCCTTGAGTTCGCCCCCAAGACGAATATATATATATTTGGTAGAAGAAATGAAGGAATAAGATTCAGTTCAAAAGTAAGTATTTCCCTGTGCGAATCCTGGTCCAGCTAGATGTTTATAAATGTGTTTCATGATCATGCTCTATGAAAATATTGTACTGGTGACATGTTTGAAACAACTAATAAAAGATGCTTAGAAATAAAAGGCTTTTCCATAACACGAGCAGTATTCACTGGCTTGATAAAATGGCAGACAGGTTTTGTAGTAATGCTAGCAGTGTACAGAATTATATAAATACATATATGAACAGATATTTCCATAACAAAAGGAATTTTGTCTTGTGGTAGAATGTTCAAAATTCTTCGTGCTGTTTTAAACTATCAGGCAATCCTGCTTTGGTTTGACAATTCCAAATCTATAGCCTGTAAATTAAGGCAACTCACCCTTCATCTTCCAAAAGAAGATCACCCATGTGAGAGCGAGGATTTGAGGAGAAACACTTGTGACAACACTGGCTTGCAGTCCAGCAATAGGTCAATGGCTGATGACAGTTTACCCGAGGCTGAATGAATGAATGAATGAATCAATCAATGTTGATTTCTAGAGTGCTACAGTTACCCAAGGGAGTCCTGGCACTAACAGACCTTAAGACGAAACTTAAAGGAAATAAAGAAAATCTCCTTTGCAGCTAAATTGGGATGTGTTTTAGAATAGCCATGTTTTTGAGATTGTTTTTTGAGAAAGAAGGTAATTTCGAATTTCACGAATATGTAAGGTTAGAGAGTTCCACAATGTCGGCGATATAAAGAAAATTATCTTCCACCTTTTATGCTGTGTCCGATTTTCCTACTATGTCTAGTAAGTAACATTTGGTGTAACAAAGCCATCTAAGAGGTTTATGGTGTACCACCTTGTTCCGTGAGTAAACAGGGCCCGAGTTGTAAAAAGCTCTGTGCATAAAGGACAAGCTTTCAAACAATGCTTATGCACCGGCAAGCTATGCCGCTGTGCTGGGACTGACTAATGCTGAGGGAGATTGAGGATCAGGTGGGCCACTGCGTTTTGCACTAACTGACCAGTGAGCAAGATACTGAGCAGCTCCCAAATACAGCACGTTACAATAAACCATTCTAGAATAAATATATGCCGGTACAACAGTTTTACACGCATGTATGCGTAGCAACGGAAAAAGTTTGTAAAGAGGTCGAAGTAGAAGTGAGTAGGTTGCTGCTACTTCAGTAATGTGTTTGGCAAATATGAGTTGGTTATCAAAGAGAACTCCCAGATTCTTGGCCGAGCATACTGAAGGAAGTGTGCCCAGGTCCTCAGGCCACCAAGAAAGGGACCAGGTAGGCATGGTTTCCTGGAGAAGGGACACAAGCTGACATGTACGCGCCATGAAAAAGGACACAAGCAGGCGTGCAGGCACCATGGTTAGCAAAGTCTCTGGGGAGTCAGACACAGAGCGAATCACAAGACCTTTAGAGTGGAGCCCAGCAGCTCGGATGAACAAGTTACTTACCTTCGGTAACACTCCTTCTGGTGGATATTGCATTTAACTGCAGATTTCTCATCTTTAGAATATTTCCCAGGTGCCAAACTGGATCATAAAGTCTTCATAGCAGAGCTCCAGTGTGCTTCTAAGTGGTGTGGTGTGGCTCCTCATTGGCATTGTTTTGCCCTGCAAGTGATGGAGCAGAGCCGCTATATAAGCGCCACCCTTGCTTAACAATGTCAGTTTATTGTGTGACTGTCCACGTCATTGTATGCAGAACACAAAAACAATCTGAGGTACCATTATGCAGATTTCCAATTTAGAACCTTAATAAGTGACGAGAAGACCACTTCACTAATGTGGAGGTGGGAGGCAGTAAGGAATTTGCAGTTATAGTACCCACCAAAAAGGCGTTAAAGGTCAGTAACTTGTTCTTCTGATGGCTACTACTAACCTCAGATTTCTCACCTTTAGAATACACACTAAAGCTGTACCTCCCACAGGTAAAGGATCTGTGCAGTGGGCTCAAATCAAAACGTTCTGCAGGATTGAATGGGCGAAATGTAATTCCAGTCGGATCTGGCTGACAAGGCAGTAGAGCTTCTTGAACATGTGCACTGATGCGCATGTCGTCTCCTGGCATATGTAAAAAACAGGCACTATGTGCACCAGCACAGTGGCAGCAGCCTTGGCTTTGGTAGAATCAGCCAATATGTAGCAGGTCTTAATTCATAGGACTATCCACCATGATAGTGTACTTTTCTGCACAGCTTTGCCTTTCGGTGCTCAGGTGAATTCCACAAAGCGCTGATCATACACCTGACAGTCATTGATCGGGTCAAAATAAAAGCTCAGAGCTCTATCTGAATACAGTCAACAAAGTCCCTCCTCCTCTTTTAAGGGGTGAGGTGGAGCAAAGAACACTGGCAGGGTGGGTGATGGATTGCCCAATGTAAAACAGAGTCACAACTTTTTGTAAAAAGCTCAACCCGGTCCTTAACACCAGCTTGTCTTGGAAAAAGGAGCTTTAATGCAGCTGCAAAGATGCAGCCTGGAGCTCATTATGCAATGGGTGAGAAACCGCAACACGCAGCTATGCATGGGTTCAAAAGGGGTACTCATAAGGAAGGTTAGGACTAAATTGAGATCCAACTGTGGTAAACGTTTTGGGAGGGAACATGTGGGTCAAATCTTCAATAAAAGGCATCACAACAGGTGATTTAAACAAAGACGGTTGGTCCAACAAACATGAAAAGGCTGAAAGGGACAACAAATAATATTTAGTAATGCAAAATGCAAGACCTTGCTGGGCCAAAGACAAAACAAATCGTAATACATGTGACAGTTTGACTTGTAAGGGGTCTGTGTTTCGGACTTCACACCAGTCTAAAAATGTGTCCCAGCCATCGTGCGTAGATGGACTTTGTAGAAGAAAGTCTAGATGCGAGCATGACATCCGCAACCTCAGGTTGCAGATCGAACGTCATCAGTTGCCACCAATCAAAGTCCACACATGAAGGCCTAGATTGTGTGCTTTTGGGTGCAGAACCCTGCTCTGCTGCTGCAAGAGAATATCCTCCTGCAGTGCTACACTGATTGGAGGGCAAATGCTCATGCTCAGAAGTTGGGGATACCACTCTCTCCTGGCCAAATCCAGGGCCATTAGGATGAACTGGGACCAGTCGTTCCTGATCTTCTTCAGAACTCGGGGCAGGAGAGGAAGCGGTGGAAAGGGATATAGGAGCCCTCTGCTCAACTCTAGTCTTAAGGTCTCTCCTAGAGAGAGCGTTCTTGGGCACTCCAACCAGCAGACGTCTTGATACTGCACATTCTAGACATTGGCGAAAAGCTCGAGCCAGGGCTCTCCCCACTGTTGGAAGATGTCCTACACCACTTAGGAATTTATGTGGAGCTGGATTTTCACCAATGACCACAGTCCTATGATCCCCACCTCTCCCAGATGATCGCCACAGGCCAGCAGGGATGCTTAAGTCACTAACCAACACCTCTTGGTGTGAGGAGGAAAAGTGGTCTGCCGCTGGGTAGTGTGTGGTCGAGCAGTCACCACTGCAGATCATGTGCAGTCTCTTCCGAAACCTGGATGACATTCAACAGGTTTCCTTGGTGCTGTTAGAGTGGAAACTAAATGTGAAGAAGTTGCACCACCACAAACAGCAGTAGAAAGCGTCACAAAGTTATATGTGGTGAAAGAGCAGTGTAGGCCGAAAATCTACAATGATGCAAGATAGGTGAATAGTTCAATAAAAAATAGAGTGCATGATCAGCAAGGTCTTAGTTAAAGGAAAATCTGTGTTTACAAGCCTGAAGGAATTTATGGTCACAGCAACAAGTATGCATTTTGTGTTCCTGGTAAATTAAAGACGTCACTTGAAGAATAAGGGCTAGAGTTAGACAAGGGTACACAGAATCTGATAGTAGTCTTAGGAGCAGAGCAACAAACCCAAACACACATGCATATGAAAGAAGCAAATAAATGGTTTGATAAGTATGTTTAGAATTACAATAAAGAAAGTGTAGAGAAAAGGTTAGGAATTTGAAGAATTCAAAGAATATGTAATTACTGAGTACCCTATTTGACCTTTTGTAAGACACATTGTTCGACTATTTAAGTGGCCGCCTGCAAACAGCAATTTGAGACCAGCTGCTTACCTGTGTGGAGATAGCTACTCTCCCTGCTGCAACAGTAAACCTGCTTTTGCCTTGCCCAAGAGTCATATATATATTTATTTTTTTAAAGTTTCCCCGCAACAGTGCTTGACCCACTGAAACTCCATCGTCCACTGCAGAGCCTGCCACCTGGTGAAGTGAACAAGCAGGATGCAGGAGGACAACAGGCCCAGAAGCCTCACAGCTGCTCTGACTGAGATCTAGGACCAATGCTGAAACATCAGAATCATAGCCCAAGTGTCCTGGACTTGATACGAAGGAAGAAAAACCCTGGAGTGCATTGTATCCAGAACATCTTCTACAGACAGGAATACTGTGGGAAGGAGTCCGGTGTGACTTCAGGTCGTTGATCGAGAAGCCCAACTATGTCAGGAGGTTCTACGTCGTTAAAAGGGGTCTACGACTGACTGGCGAGCCCTCCTTCAACAGCCTGTCATCAACGTAGAGAAAAATTGGTATGCCCAATCTCTGAAGATGGGTAGCGACAACCACCACCACTTTTGTGAACACCCAAGGGGCACTGGTATGGCCAAAGGGGAGCACAGCAAACAGAAATACTCCTGAAACAGTGCAAACAATTAATGCCAAGGTGAAGATTTTGAATTTGTTCTTCTGGAGGAAGGCATTCAAAACGCAAAGAACAAAAACAGGATGAATGCCTCCATGCTTCTCCGGAAAAAGGAAATAGAGGTAGTAGCAACCCATCCCTACTGCTCAAGCTAGTACCCTCTTGAAGGCCCCTTTGGCCAACAAAGCCTACACCACTTACAATAAGATGGATAAGTGCTCCTACCAAAGCCATTCTGATGAGAGAGGGAGTTGAAGTGGGTCAGAAAGGAATGGTAAGGCATAGCCCTGCTGGAGGATCTGGATGACCCACCTGTTGGATGTGATGATCTGCCACACTGGAAGAAAATGCCTGATCCTGTCTCCCACAGGGTGACCGTGTGCCACTAACAGCAAACCTCAGAGGCTTGGAGGCAGATGCCGCAGGGGAAGAAGGCTGCGTGGAACATTGTACCTGGCAACTTGCTCAATGCCTGCTTGATCCACGCCCACAGCCATGAAAGGAATGGAGTACATGTTGCTGGGGTGGCTGGACCTGCTGATCCCTATATGTAAGTCCCCTGGAGTAGGCTTGAAAGAGTTGGGACTGCTAAGGAAACTGCCAAGTAGGGGAAGAAAGGGCCATCGAATACAGTGTGACTCTGCTTTCTTTAAATCGCTTGAGGGCAGAATCAGCCTTTTCACTAAAAAGGCAGGACCCACCAAAAGGCATAGCCATTAGAGACACTTAAACATCCCCAACTAATACCCACCTCCTGTCTCAAGTAATCAGTCATATCAAAGACTGTCCTAATTACCTACTCTGCTGCATACTGACCATCCTGAGCCTAAGAGGCCTGAAACACATCCTTGACTGCCGGTAAGATCTTTCTAGCCATATCCCAAAATTCATGCATATGGAGAACTGTCTTGACTCCAGTGAAGGCAGCTGTATGGCCAGGACCTCAGCTGCACGTCTAATCACCACAGCAAATGGTGAGGGTGGGAGGATGGGGAGGGGACCCAAGGGGAGACACCAACCTTGTATCTGTGGAGGTATCAAGTCCTGTTCTTCTGCTAGTCCATATACATTTCATCCTCATAATCACAGTGTTAAGATAAATCATTCCTATCACCACCATAGTTATTTTTAGGTTGATAAGAGTCCGAACCATAAAGGTAATAAAGCCTTTGAGTAAGGCCTCGAGGGAGAGGGACAGTCCTGTCAGAATCAGAGCACACAGGAACCGGGTGCTCTGAAGGGAATTTGAGGAGTGAGCATGGATGGAACTGGGTGCTCTGGAGGAAGTCAAGGAGTGAGCACGGTTTGGGACAAAGAGGATTCTGCTCGATATTGTACACTGGAGTCAGCAGGGTCTGTACCTCGATGTGGAAGCCAAGGTGGGCTTTTGGGGTACAAAAGGCACAAAGGTCAAAACCCCCAGCAGGTACCCAACTTAAAGCACCAGTGGATCTTTGGGGCATGAAGGCACACCAAGGGGGCCAAAAGAATGCTCAAAATATGCAGCATGGCCTCCTTGAAGGCCTTGACCTGCTGTGGCGCTGCCAATAGCCCGGAAAAATGAGGCACAACGATATCCGCTATGGGACTGTTTCTACAATCAGGAATGAGATTGGTTGGAAGCTTGATGGTCTCCTGACTTCTCTTTGGACAGAGGAGAGGGAATGGGGTCGAATCCCACTTTGACTTCTTGAATTTCTTTTCTTTTGGACTTACAGAATGACTTATCGCAAGGAGGGCCTGTAGCAGGAGAAGGCTAGCGAGTGGGAATGAGCCCACGCCCTTGACCTGGAGCAGAACTTACCCAAGGCTTGTCACTTCTTTCTGTGTTTGGCAACATACAGCTTAGCTTCACAGTCCCAGATCGCCTCCGGGTGCCTCAAGGCACATTCTTTGCATGACATGGTGTTGTGCCCAGAGTCCAAATACCAGATGCAGCCATTGTTCAGATATGTCACAGACATCTGCTTCCGATAGTTAGGGCACAGTTTGAATCCTTTAGTGTTCAGTGGGGACATCGTTTCCAGGCACAGTGGAAAGAAAGTCAAAAGGAATTCATAAACCGAAAAAGAGGTGTGGCGCTCAGGTTCCTTTCTATCTGTGCCTTGGTACGGGGATCTGACGTCTATGCGCAGGGGTGGTGCTTAATATGTTGCTCTGCTTTGCCACTTCTGGGGCAGACAACGCTAATGGGGAGCCGCACTATGCCATGCTGTGGCACACATCAGCACAGCTATGAAAACTTTCGGATCGAGTCCTGCACCTGGGTTATATTCTAAACGTGAGGAATCTGCGGTTAGAAGTATCCATCAGTAAGAAAATGCTTAGGTTTGCAGTAATGATAGGAGCAACTGATCCAATGGCTGGCTGAGACAGTCACAGCCAAGTCGTGATGCTTTAACCCTTCCTTTGAAGGAGGTAGGTTCAGCTTTGTGAATTGGCAGTCTTGTAAAAGATTGCTTCAAACAGTATATACCCACAGCAAAAGGCCTTTCTCAGGCTTGCTAATTAAAGTGACATACTATAAAGGCGTAAACTGGCTTACTTTTGTTCCTTCCTTATAACCAACCCACCTTCAACATGCATTGTAGTATCAAGGTCTGAAGGCTGCACAAGCTGGGGTTCTGATCAAGCAATACTTGGAAAATAACCTTAGCTTAAAATGTCAACCAGCCCAAAGCCAGCTAAACATCAAACTACAAAAGCCCGCCCTTTAGAAACAAAATGGTGATTTTAGCCAAATGAAAAAACTAAAATCTCTCACATAGAAAATCACTGAGGAAATTCTAGAATAAAAGAAAGATTATTTCGGCTAAGTGGTAATTTAGTTCAAGAACTATGTTGGTGAAAAATATAGAGACAAGACTGAGAGGTCACCCAGGTAAAAGGATCAACGTTTTATGAGGTCTTGAATGTCACACTGCCCATCTAAAGCCACAGGAATGCTTCTATTTCCTTTTCAGTCAGTCTCAGACCCCTCAGTGAGGATAGTTAAAGTGCACACTAACTGTGTCAACATTAATTGAAATATAATTGTTCCCCCCCAAAAGAATATCACACCCTGTGACTGACCACCACTGTGTCACTGAACATCTGTACACAGACTACCTGCCAAATGTCCTCCTAACAAAGGTTATCACTCTACCTGCAACTACACTGGCTCTTTAAACTATATGCTTTTGCTGTATGTAACATTGATGCCACTGACGTTTAGCTGCTGTGGAATCCATCCCAACTTTCTGATAAACATCAAACAGAAGTACAACAATCATCTGTTAATAACAGTAGTAGTGCTGGAACACTCGTGCCCTGGAAACACTCCACCATTAACAAATCCCATCACCGACAGACATCACTGCCATCAGACCACTTACCCCATTTGGATGACAATCCTACAACAAAAAGCAGAGGTTACAGAATAAAGATCTTACTAGAAATCAGAGAAGGTTCAGAGGATGGGAACAAGCTATAAAAAAGGGATCCCTATGGCAACAGTGGTGCTTCGGTGCGTCTGTATAGAACTTAAGCAGGGGTGAAAGCAGAGCCTCTACTGAAAAGCAGGTGGTAGATTAACTGAGACAGAGGAGGGAAACAGAATATTAACCCAACCAGCTCACTTCTTCTGCCCACTATTCCCTCTCTTAAGTAGGTCTCTCCAGGTTGACGCCCCTAAGGAGTGGAACATGATAATTGTGCTCGCAGCTTTGAGTAAACAAACATTGCAACTGCATAAAGATGTGCCAAGCTCAATACTTCACCAGCAGGATAACTTTTAAACCTTGTACTGCCAAACCCAGCCCATCACGAGAGCCTCTAGCACTCGCATTGCACCAATCAAAGCAAATCGGTTCATTATGCCCCAAGCGTGTATATTCATCACTGCTACAAGTGGTCTGATCACATTGTGAGGATTTGCTATGGACAGCCCACTTCGTGCAGCACTGCTTGATGAGGCGAGAGGTCTTCGGGGGCTTCACAGCGAATCCAGTTTTAGCAGCACAGATTCATATGATCTTAAAACTCATTTGCCATGACCACCCATGTCCTGCAGCACGGTTCATGCTGAATGGTCACACCACAGATCTGCTGTGCACAACCAATTTCCTGCACACTTGGTCATCAGTGTCTGAGCTCGCTGGACCGGGAAAGTACACATGATCCATTTCCAGTAAGGCCATTCATTGATTGTCGCAGCAAATATTGAAGCACTTTCATAACAGTCTTTCTTGTAACCAAACAATATATTCACAGTACTCTAAAAGCATCTTTCAGGAACCAGTTCTGTTTTTCACTTTTTAAAAGGCCTCCAATGGGTTGCATGAACCCCATCACTTCCAAATGTTTCCAAGCTTGCAGTTACAGATTCATTCACAGTGTGCACCCAAAAAATTAAGTTAAAAAATGCCTGCCATGCCAGCTCTGTAAGCGAGTGGAAAATGTTAACACCAAAGGGTGTACATCCATAGGCGAAAAAGAGCAACAGGACAGTCGGGGCTAGCTTATCTGTAAAAGGAAAAATTATCTTTTCAGTGTCTTAGAAAATACAATGGGTCAAATCTTGAAATCTCAGAGACAAATACCTTTTCACAAATATCCGAAGGGAAAATGTCTTTAAAAAAGGAAAATAATGAATTTCAGAGCTTAATTATCCAAGATTCTTTGTTGCAAAACAACTTTAAAAGATGCGAAAAAATCCCGCAGGGCACATGTCTATTAAAAAAGGCAGCGAGGCAAAAAGCACCTCCTCCTATCCTCTAGTACAAAATGTCAAAACAGCAGGGCCCACTGTCGTTGTACCGACCGCTTCAAACATGAGGCTACTCAGCCGGCAAGTGTCATGCAGAAAGGGGTCGGAGCACACACGCAGCCCGTGGATGACGGCAGAGCAGGAGAAAGAGGGAATTCAGTCCATGAACCTCTGACATGCCTTCTTCCAGCGGCAGGCCGTGCACCACATCTCACGGTTTTCCATTCCATACACCTTCCTGCATTTCTTGGCGTCTCCACGAGGTTTCCTAGGAAAGGCACAAACGAAATGATGGTTAAGTCCTGGATAGAATGCATGAAAACAACATAGTATTCAGAGTCCACATATCTGCAAAGCCAATGGAACCAGAAGGTAACAGTCAGCGAGAGGAAGCCTCTGGACACAAGGGATGAGAAAGTAGGGTCGGAAAAAACTAATTTGTAGGAGAATACTCGCTGACGTTTAAGATCCTTGGTCTGCCCCCACTCACCTGCAAATCATAAAACCGACAACCCCATGCAAGGACGAGTTGCTTCATCATCTACCTGTTATCTGGCCAGCTATCATCAACTAAAGTTGCAGCAGACGTGATCAGCAACAAAAAACACAGACCCCATTGTTCACAGAGGAAGATCAAGCTCTGCTGCACCATTACGAAAAAATAAAAACAAGGCATGAGGCCACAGTAAAGTAAATCCTTTGGAAGTGAGGGCCCACAATCTGTCCCCCATCACAAATGGTAAAATCCTCCAAAAGCTTTATATGACTTGGCTCAGCAAGTTATAAAAAGATTGAGAAGACAGAGTGCCAGCATTAAGGGACTTGCTCAATATGGGCTAAAATAAAAAGTTTAAACTACGTACTTACCAACTCCTCTGCTCTTAAGCCCTTACATTCTCCTCCATTACCAACCAGCAGGAAATGCCACCATCTTGTAGATGCTTACAAACCCAAAAGTATTTTATTATCAGTCATAGAGCAGGTACCGCACAGTCGCTTCCCTCAGGTGGATGCTGCATCTTGCCTTCTCATCTCACTTGCACATACTACCACCCTTCCCAGTGGGTGGGTCTCTTGCATCTGGCCTGGTCAGATTGTCTCTCTCCTCTTATTAAGAGTAACCAAACGACTAACAGTAAAAGAATAAGTAAGCAGGTAAGTAACTTTTCTTAGTCTCACTAAAATCCCATAGAGAGAAGTCACTAATCAATCACAAGAAGGTGTTGAGCGTTGCCATCTTCAACGCCAATAATCAGGCTTCGGCTCTTGCGAGCAACAGAGTCTGAACTACAAACATTAGGAAAGATCTGCAGGTCACCTTGGACAAAAGACATATTTTTACAACAGTTACTTTATTCTCGAAAAGCAGCAATCGAATTCCAGACAAACACTATGGGAGGTGGCTATCTCAGGCCCAAGACAGGTTCCAAGTGAACAGGCTGATAAAAATGTAGCCACGATTGAGAAGCATCCCTTGAAGTTGCATCATGCAACAAAGCTTAAATAAATCGTGTGACAAAGCAAACGCTCTTCAAATCTCCTCAATGGAACACACTTAAGCAAAGCCACATACAATGCCTTCGCTCTAACGAAACAAGCACAGCCAAAGAAGGCTTCTCCATGACATTCCGCAAAGAGAGATGAAGGATGAATCAGGAACCACTAGTCTGCTTGGATGAAGCATCGCACCAAAGGTAACGACACATCTGACAACCTGGTGAGTCGAGGTACTTAATTTCCTTTGTACCTAAGATTGTTCAACATTTCCTCTTTAGCTTGAAGACTATGGAATCTGCAGTACTAACCACTTCAACTAAATACATTGCCATTTATTGCTCTCACAGAGAGACATTAACTTGAATATCGGATTCTAAATCTGGTTATTCACTGCCATGACATAGCAAAAGTGGAAAGCAAACCTAGCGACGGATGCTGGAGAACATGGATGGCACTTCCTCTGTTTTTGCCACATTCCATGTCAGATGCATGTTTCTGCTGGCCCTGCTCTGACAAAGAACTGAAAGCTGGGATGAGACCACTCAAAGTCTTACCACACAACACCATCTCACTGCTTCATGGAGAAGGGGAGAGAAGAAAATAAGTTACTTACCTGTAAACTGTGGTTCTCCAGTATTGGTATTTTTCATAGATTCACATGCTTGAATCATTCCCCGTCCTCGAAGTAGGAGTCCCACGGTACATAAAAAGCAATAAGTAAGTCTCTCACATTAAAGTTAATAGAGAGAAATCATTCACTTTAATAACTCGCCTAGTCATTAAATATGGTCCAAACTCTAGCCAATCAGGCGACAGCACACTCTAGAGCCCTCTCCACAGAGGCTCCAGGCTGATTTTCGAGCACAACTGTAGTATAAACGTACAATATGAGAATGGGGAGCCTCTATGGGCATGTGAATCTATGAACGATACCAATACTGGAGAAACACAGTTTACAGGTAAGTAACTTATTTTCTTCTCCAGTATTGGGGTATCTTTCATAGATTCACATGCTTGAATCACAGTAGATAGCAGTTAAGACAGGTATGAATGTTTCATACAGAAAAAAATATTGTAAACAGAGTACGAAAGAACACTGTATGTTACCCAATGTAAACCAACTTATAAATCCTATATATATATATATATATATATATATATATATATATATATATATATATATATATATATATATATATATATATATATATATATATATACACACACACACTCCACGGGCGAATGGGAAAACCCGCTGCCTCCAAACCAAAGGGCGCGTCGAAGCAATGACCTCCCAATCACGGTCATCAACATCCACCAAACTTTTACCAACAAAAGTGATCGACGCCGTGTCTGTGCGCAAAATTAAAGTTTTAATGCCAGCTGAAAATGCTAGACGCGTTTCGCCTGTCCTGCAGGCTTGTTCACTAGCAAAGCAATAAAGTTACAGTGGCTTTTTTATCCGTGAATGTGCTCGAGTCACATGCGAACTACAACAATAAAAATGGACAACAGACTAGTAGTTTTTCATGGTGAGTCACAGGTTAATCAAGGTGAAATACCCAAATACATTTTAGCTTAGTGCTTTTCTTAATAAATTTCATTTTAAATTTCATTATATCACAATGCAAAATTACATTGTAGTTGTTTACGCCAACAAGAGATCATCATCGTACAACATTTTAAACCACATTGCCGACCAAAGTGGTCATTAATGGCCTGATCCGGTTGAAAAAACCGAAAACAAATTAACCATTTTTGTTTAAGTAAACCCAATGCGTTCAAACGGGATTATGATGATCACAATTCATTATTCAATGAAGACACAGCCCAAGTGGGCATATGCATACAATTGACATACTTCAAACTGTGAAACACAAATTGTCTGTAATGTAACAGTGTCCAAATATCTACAAAACCTAAAAAAACCCTTAAAAAAGGAGGGGATAGGGAGGAGCCTATAAGTGGGTATGCAGATCCTCTTCCATATTTAACCCGTCCGGGATCTTAGTATTGAGTCTTATAATATAACAAGATTCAAGTCTGCGAAGTTTTTTCTCCCTATTGCCCCCCCCTGCTACTAACAGGGATGGCATCAATAACAAAATACGAGAGACCTGTGGCGCTTCTGGTATGGTATTGATCGAAATGACGAGCCACGGGGTAGGCTTTATCCCCGTTCTTAATGGCTCGCAAATGTTGCAACACTCTTTTGTGGACCGGAAGGATGGTGGAACCTACGTATTTCAGCCCACAAGGGCATTGAAGCACGTATACTGCATAGTCTGTTTTGCAGGAAAATTTCCCTTTTATTGGTTGTACAGACTTATGATCAAAGCCTACTGGAAAATTGGTTGTATTTTTTCCAAAGCTGCATGCTTTACATTTCAGGCATTTGATAAAACCATCCTTTCTGGTTAACCATGCACTGTTCGGTCTCACCCTGGTCTCACTGGGTAACATATTGCTGACTAGAGATTGGTGAAGGGATCTGGCTTTTCTGAAAGTAAACTGTGGTCGTCTTTGTATGGATTTACCCAATACAGGATCATTACGAATGATATTCCAATGCTTGTAGATAATATTTCTTAGTGCATTTTGTTGATTGTTGTATGTAGTGATGAATCTACACGTATTAGGCTCGGACTGTGATGGTTTAGCTGCCTTACTGTCT
The DNA here is from genome assembly GCF_964204655.1 of Triturus cristatus. Classification (NCBI taxonomy): domain Eukaryota; kingdom Metazoa; phylum Chordata; class Amphibia; order Caudata; family Salamandridae; genus Triturus; species Triturus cristatus. The sequence goes on along the minus strand of NC_140590.1, from coordinate 1,627,249,646 downwards.
TTGTTGAACAATATCTGCTCCCTAGTTTTCTGCTTAACTTTGAAGGCAGCTTGGTTCACACATGTTGTCGAGTACCCTCTGGCTTGAAAACGGGACTTCAAACAGGATAGTTCTTTTTCAAAATCCTGTTCTTTGCTACAATTACGTAAGGCCCTGAGACATTCCCCATAGGGGATACTCCTAACTAATTTCATTGGATGAAAACTAGTAGCGTGTAGCAGTGTGTTTCCATCCGTAGCCTTACGGTAGAGTTTAGTCTGTAATTTACCATCACTGACATATACAGTAAGATCTAAAAAATTAATCTCACAAGCACTTATTTCACTGGTCAGTTTCAAATTTAAGTCATTTGCTTGGAGTTTGTTCACAAACTCCTCTGCATCTTTTATGGTGCCTTTCCAAATGATAAAAAGGTCGTCAATGTAACGACTCCAATGAATTACATTATTTTGCCACTCATCCTGCCAAAGCGATTGGACCACCTGCTCCTCCCACCAGCCCATATGCAAATTCGCATAGCTGGGGGCAAAGAAAAAATCACCTACTCAACAGTCTAAGGAGTACTATAACCTGGTAGACAAATTGAGTAACAATAATGATTGCATCGTGCGCAATGCGGACAAGGGGGGTAATGTGGTGCTTTGGGGCAGGCAACAGTACCTAACAGAGGCATATAAACAGCTTACAAATAGATCTAATTATGTTAAGGTAAAGGAAAATGTCATGGAAGAATGTTACTCTATGTACAATACCTTACTGGGGGAGTGGAATCAACAAGGCCTAATTAGTAAGGATGAAATGTCCTTCCTAAAAATTTCATGTCCGACCACTCCAGTTTTATATTTAATCCCAAAAGTCCACAAAGACATGACAAACCCTCCTGGCCGTCCAATCATCTCGGCCATAGGCAGTGCATTTGAGCACACTTCCAAATTTGTCGATTCGTTCCTTTGTCCCCTTGTCAAACTCTTACCATCATTTATTCTTGACACAGGTGATTTTTTACGTAAGATCTATGATATTCCATGGGAAGATGATTTTTTATTGCTTACCATAGATGCCACAACGCTATACACTAGTATCCGCCATAAAGATGGTTTAAATGCTTGTCGTCATTTTTTGGGCAACCGTCCCGCTAGGTTTTGGCACCATACCCAAATGATACTCAAAATGATTTCCATCTGTCTTGAGAATAATTTTTTTCTTTTCAATGGCGAATTGTACCACCAAATATGCGGAACCGCGATGGGAACCTGCTTTGCCCCCAGCTATGCGAATTTGCATATGGGCTGGTGGGAGGAGCAGGTGGTCCAATCGCTTTGGCAGGATGAGTGGCAAAATAATGTAATTCATTGGAGTCGTTACATTGACGACCTTTTTATCATTTGGAAAGGCACCATAAAAGATGCAGAGGAGTTTGTGAACAAACTCCAAGCAAATGACTTAAATTTGAAACTGACCAGTGAAATAAGTGCTTGTGAGATTAATTTTTTAGATCTTACTGTATATGTCAGTGATGGTAAATTACAGACTAAACTCTACCGTAAGGCTACGGATGGAAACACACTGCTACACGCTACTAGTTTTCATCCAATGAAATTAGTTAGGAGTATCCCCTATGGGGAATGTCTCAGGGCCTTACGTAATTGTAGCAAAGAACAGGATTTTGAAAAAGAACTATCCGGTTTTAAGTCCCGTTTTCAAGCCAGAGGGTACTCGACAACATGTGTGAACCAAGCTGCCTTCAAAGTTAAGCAGAAAACTAGGGAGCAGATATTGTTCAACAAAGACAGTAAGGCAGCTAAACCATCACAGTCAGAGCCTAATACGTGTAGATTCATCACTACATACAACAATCAACAAAATGCACTAAGAAATATTATCTACAAGCATTGGAATATCATTCGTAATGATCCTGTATTGGGTAAATCCATACAAAGACGACCACAGTTTACTTTCAGAAAAGCCAGATCCCTTCACCAATCTCTAGTCAGCAATATGTTACCCAGTGAGACCAGGGTGAGACCGAACAGTGCATGGTTAACCAGAAAGGATGGTTTTATCAAATGCCTGAAATGTAAAGCATGCAGCTTTGGAAAAACTACAACCAATTTTCCAGTAGGCTTTGATCATAAGTCTGTACAACCAATAAAAGGGAAATTTTCCTGCAAAACAGACTATGCAGTATACGTGCTTCAATGCCCTTGTGGGCTGAAATACGTAGGTTCCACCATCCTTCCGGTCCACAAAAGAGTGTTGCAACATTTGCGAGCCATTAAGAACGGGGATAAAGCCTACCCCGTGGCTCGTCATTTCGATCAATACCATACCAGAAGCGCCACAGGTCTCTCGTATTTTGTTATTGATGCCGTCCCTGTTAGTAGCAGGGGGGGCAATAGGGAGAAAAAACTTCGCAGACTTGAATCTTGTTATATTATGAGACTCAATACTAAGATCCCGGACGGGTTAAATATGGAAGAGGATCTGCATACCCACTTATAGGCTCCTCCCTATCCCCTCCTTTTTTAAGGGTTTTTTTAGGTTTTGTAGATATTTGGACACTGTTACATTACAGACAATTTGTGTTACACAGTTTGAAGTATGTCAATTGTATGCATATGCCCACTTGGGCTGTATCTTCATTGAATAATGAATTGTGATCATCATAATCCCGTTTGAACGCATTGGGTTTACTTAAACAAAAATGGTTAATTTGTTTTCGGTTTTTTCAACCGGATCAGGCCATTAATGACCACTTTGGTCGGCAATGTGGTTTAAAATGTTGTACGATGATGATCTCTTGTTGGCGTAAACAACTACAATGTAATTTTGCATTGTGATATAATGAAATTTAAAATGAAATTTATTAAGAAAAGCACTAAGCTAAAATGTATTTGGGTATTTCACCTTGATTAACCTGTGACTCACCATGAAAAACTACTAGTCTGTTGTCCATTTTTATTGTTGTAGTTCGCATGTGACTCGAGCACATTCACGGATAAAAAAGCCACTGTAACTTTATTGCTTTGCTAGTGAACAAGCCTGCAGGACAGGCGAAACGCGTCTAGCATTTTCAGCTGGCATTAAAACTTTAATTTTGCGCACAGACACGGCGTCGATCACTTTTGTTGGTAAAAGTTTGGTGGATATATATATATATATATATATATATATATATATATATACCTACTGGCGGTCGCCAGTAGGTAGTTATAGTTAGGACCACGTTTCCATAGGAAATCCGCAACATTCTATTTTGAATAACTTTGGCGTCGGTCGACAAATCCTCGCAAATTTTTCAAAATAGGTGGGGCGCTACGCTCCGCTCCTTCCCTGAAAGTCTCGGGGGGATTCGTCAAGCGGGGGCTGAGATAAAAGGGGGGTCCCAAAACGCGTTTTTCCCATGCATTTTTCCATAGGACCTTTAGACAGGGCTACAGCCCGAACGGCTGAACAGAATTACTCGAAATTTGGCAGAGAGGTAGTCCTCAGGTCAAGGAAGTGCCTTTTGTAGGTTTGGTGTAAATCTGTTCAGTAGATTCTGAGAAAATAGCCTTTAAATCAATATATATATCTGAGCCAGCTTACGGTGCGCTTACGGTACGCTTACCGTACGCGTACGGTGGCGTGCGCGAGCGCGATTCTGATTGGCTCTTAGATCTTAGTAAACATTCGAATCGGCCGAAACCAGGAAGCGGCGGCCGCCATTTTCTCTCTCGCACTGAGAGTGATGTTTAAAATATAAAGCACAAAAACATGTAAAGGGGCTGTTTAGACAGCTCCCACACACATAGCAATGTTGAGGGAGTCCCCAAAGATCCCCCAAGGGCAAAAACGGAATTTTTTTCTTCCGCTAATTTCGCCGATTACGCTTACCGTACGCGTACGGTAAAAAATTATAAAAAAAAAAAATTATCCACACTCTCCCCACCCCGTGCGCAATTGGTGCCCGTAGGGCACCAATTGTGCATGGCTTATTATTGATGAGTTAAACTAAAATATTAAAAAAAAAAATAATAAAAAAAAAAATTATCCACACTCTCTTCACCCCGTGTGCAAATGGTGCCAGAAGGGCACCATTTGTGCATGGCTTATAACATATACGAAAAATTAAAATATTACCTTTCAAAACGAAGTGCATCATATGTCCTCCATGTGCGCACGGTGCGCGAAGCGCATCGTGCGTACATGGCCCATGTAGCGTAACATGGGCACGCGGTGCGCGTAGCGCACCGCGTGCCCACCGTGCGTGCACGGCACTAACTGCGTAAAGTGGGGGCGCGGTGCGCGAAGCGCACCGCGTGCTCACTGTGCGCGCACGGTGCGCGAAGCGCACCGTGCGCGCATGGAACGAACTGCGTTAAGTGGGCGTGCACGCCACGAATGGCGTAAAGTAACTTAGCATTTAAAAAACCGTACAAATTCACTGAAAAAACCATAGGTTTCACACACGTTATAGTTAGGAATTAGCATTTAAAAAACCTTGCAAATTCACTGAAAAAACCATAGGTTTCACACATGTTATAGTTAGCGGAAATTTTACTGATAAAAAAACCAATGAAATTCCCCCGTTATAGTTAGTGCAGGCAACTATAACTCACGCGACCGCAATCTTCTGCTGATGACATATGTGTCTTTATGAAAAAAAAATATTTGTAATATATGTATAGCTAAAAATGTATGGAAGAAGACATGGGCAAATAAGTGTCTAAATACAGTATTAGCATCAGCAGAGGATTGCGGTCGCGTGAGTTATAGTTGCCTGCACTAACTATAACGGGGGAATTTCATTGGTTTTTTATCAGTAAAATTTCCGCTAACTATAACATGTGTGAAACCTATGTTTTTTTCAGTGAATATATATATATATATGTCAAACAAAATGCCCTGTAGCTTTGGGAGCGCACTCGAAGTCACTCTGCCATCCGGCTTTCAGAAATGCAGCCTGCCTTAATGTTCCACTTTTCAATTAAGATGCCCAACGCGTTTGAAGGTTCCACGACCTCTTCCTCATGGGCTGAACAAACAACAGCATTTAAAACTCACATGCCTGCATTTCCGGTTTTTATTCATTTGCATGTTTATCCACAGTGGGCGTGTGCATAAAGCAATGATTATTAAGATGCATGCTGGGACACAGTGTTCCTTTGACGAGTTTAAATGCACAGTTCGTAATATTCCATTCATTATTACCTTCGTTTTTTCCTTTAGTAGGTTGTGTCACAGGCAGGCAGGCTTAATTAGCATATAGAGTGAAATGCTGATCCGTTTTTGAGCAGTTCAGAACGGCAGCCTCCCCAGCTGGTTTCAGATTCTCTCCCAGTTGGTGATGGTGCAGCTCCCCACGACCGGACCGCCGTGTGAAAAGTATGTCAAACAAAATGCCCTGTAGCTTTGGGAGCGCACTCGAAGTCACTCTGCCATCCGGCTTTCAGAAATGCAGCCTGCCTTAATGTTCCACTTTTCAATTAAGATGCCCAACGCGTTTCAAGGTTCCACGACCTCTTCCTCATGGGCTGAACAAACAACAGCATTTAAAACTCACATGCCTGCATTTCCGGTTTTTATTCATTTGCATGTTTATCCACAGTGGGCGTGTGCATAAAGCAATGATTATTAAGATGCATGCTGGGACACAGTGTTCCTTTGACGAGTTTAAATGCACAGTTCGTAATATTCCATTCATTATTACCTTCGTTTTTTCCTTTAGTAGGTTGTGTCACAGGCAGGCAGGCTTAATTAGCATATAGAGTGAAATGCTGATCCGTTTTTGAGCAGTTCAGAACGGCAGCCTCCCCAGCTCGTTTCAGATTCTCTCCCAGTTGGTGATGGTGCAGCTCCCCACGACCGGACCGCCGTGTGAAAAGTATGTCAAACAAAATGCCCTGTAGCTTTGGGAGCGCACTCGAAGTCACTCTGCCATCCGGCTTTCAGAAATGCAGCCTGCCTTAATGTTCCACTTTTCAATTAAGATGCCCAACGCGTTTGAAGGTTCCACGACCTCTTCCTCATGGGCTGAACAAACAACAGCATTTAAAACTCACATGCCTGCATTTCCGGTTTTTATTCATTTGCATGTTTATCCACAGTGGGCGTGTGCATAAAGCAATGATTATTAAGATGCATGCTGGGACACAGTGTTCCTTTGACGAGTTTAAATGCACAGTTCGTAATATTCCATTCATTATTACCTTCGTTTTTTCCTTTAGTAGGTTGTGTCACAGGCAGGCAGGCTTAATTAGCAGGCTGCATTTCTGAAAGCCGGATGGCAGAGTGACTTCGAGTGCGCTCCCAAAGCTACAGGGCATTTTGTTTGACATACTTTTCACACGGCGGTCCGGTCGTGGGGAGCTGCACCATCACCAACTGGGAGAGAATCTGAAACCAGATGGGGAGGCTGCCGTTCTGAACTGCTCAAAAACGGATCAGCATTTCACTCTATATGCTAATTAAGCCTGCCTGCCTGTGACACAACCTACTAAAGGAAAAAACGAAGGTAATAATGAATGGAATATTACGAACTGTGCATTTAAACTCGTCAAAGGAACACTGTGTCCCAGCATGCATCTTAATAATCATTGCTTTATGCACACGCCCACTGTGGATAAACATGCAAATGAATAAAAACCGGAAATGCAGGCATGTGAGTTTTAAATGCTGTTGTTTGTTCAGCCCATGAGGAAGAGGTCGTGGAACCTTGAAACGCGTTGGGCATCTTAATTGAAAAGTGGAACATTAAGGCAGGCTGCATTTCTGAAAGCCGGATGGCAGAGTGACTTCGAGTGCGCTCCCAAAGCTACAGGGCATTTTGTTTGACATACTTTTCACACGGCGGTCCGGTCGTGGGGAGCTGCACCATCACCAACTGGGAGAGAATCTGAAACCAGCTGGGGAGGCTGCCGTTCTGAACTGCTCAAAAACGGATCAGCATTTCACTCTATATGCTAATTAAGCCTGCCTGCCTGTGACACAACCTACTAAAGGAAAAAACGAAGGTAATAATGAATGGAATATAACGAACTGTGCATTTAAACTCGTCAAAGGAACACTGTGTCCCAGCATGCATCTTAATAATCATTGCTTTATGCACACGCCCACTGTGGATAAACATGCAAATGAATAAAAACCGGAAATGCAGGCATGTGAGTTTTAAATGCTGTTGTTTGTTCAGTCCATGAGGAAGAGGTCGTGGAACCTTGAAACGCGTTGGGCATCTTAATTGAAAAGTGGAACATTAAGGCAGGCTGCATTTCTGAAAGCCGGATGGCAGAGTGACTTCGAGTGCGCTCCCAAAGCTACAGGGCATTTTGTTTGACATATATATATATATATATATATATATATATATATATTTCGCGCCGGGACACTCCTCGAAGTAGCTGCGCGCATTACAAAATTAAATAACATTTTGTAATGCGCGCAGCTGTTCATGCATAGATTCATAACGATCTTGAATATATCTATAAATAGCAATCTTAGAACTTAAAAGGAGGTGGGAATAATAGAGGCTCACCTTACATAAAGAGATTACGTAGCATCGCCTGGCCCACCGCTGTATCCGCATTACTAGCAGCTTCAAGACAGTAATGCTTGGTAAAAGTGTGCCTGCTGGACCAAGTTGCTGCTCTGCAAATTTGTTGACTAGGCACACCGGCAAAGACCTGTAGATGAGACTGCTCTCGTAGAATGTGCTTTCACTGTGGAATGCAGAGGTTTACCCGCTTGCGGATTGGAAAATTGAATCGCACAGGAAATCCAACGTGCAATGGTTTGTTTAGTCACTGGATACCCTTTTCTTATCTTTCCATTGGCCACACAAAGCTTTACGGATACAGGCTGTTTTCTGTAAATAAAATCTTATCCATCTCTTAACATCCAGAGAATGTAAGGCCCTTTCCGCTGGTGACTGTGGATTAGAGAAGAAAGTCTTTAAAATGACTGGTTCGTTTAAGTGAAAATCTGATGGAAGCTTAGGAATAAAGGTAGGATTTGTCCAAAGTACAACAGAGTCCTTAGTGAGCTGGAGGAAAGGGTGTCGAGTAGTGAAAGCATGTATGCCACTTACTCATCTAGCCGAAGTAAGAGCCAAAAGAAGCAATGTTTTCCATTAAATATATTTCAGATCAGCCCTATGAATAGGCTCAAACTGAGCTTTCGTGAGTTGTGCTAACACAATGTTAGGATGCCAAGGCGGTGGAAGTCGCCTAATTGGAGGGAACATTCTAAATAATCCTTTGAGAATTTTTTAAAAAAAATCTTGAAGACCAAAGAGACTGTGAACCTTTTTTACGTCTAAATCTGGAAATTGCGGCAAGGAATACCTTAATAGTAGAATGAGAAAGGCCAGATCTTGCTAGTTGGAGGGAAAAAGGCAGCAACTGTTCTGGTGAAGACTGAATAGGGTGCACTTCAGAAGTTTCACACCAATGACAGAATCTTTTCCACTTAAGTCTATAAGTCTCTATAGTAGAGGGTGCTCTGGCATTAGCTAGAACCTCTTGACAATCAGCAGGTGTAACTAGGTCGGCAAACTCATAGTATTCATGAGCCAGGCTGCTAATCTTAGAGATGCTGGATCCGGATGGCAGACTTGGCCGCGGTTCATTGTTAGCAAGTTCTGTAATGGTTGCAATAGTCTGGTGTTGCACTCCAACAGGAGTAGAAGCTCTGTGAACCAGAACTGGCGAGGCCACCTGGGGGTTATAAGAAGTATTCGGCAGGGTTCTTTCCTCATCTTCCGAAGCACCCTCGGGACTAAAGGAATAGCGTAAGCATACATTTTTGACCAATTATCGAAAACGCATTCCCGCACGATTCCAGTTGGGGTAGCCAGCTGGCGAAGAATTAGCATTTGCGGTTCCGACTTGTTGCAAATAGATCCAAACTCTGTTTGCCCCACAGCCGAAAGATGTGATTCAACGTTGGTTGATGAAGTTCCCATTCGTGGTTGGATGTAATTGACCTGCTCAGAGAGTCCGCTAGATGTTGGCCACTCCTGGAACATGTACTGCCGTCAGTGTGATCTAATGTTGTATATCCCAATCCCAGATTTGCTTTGCCTGAAGGGATAGCATAGTTGATCTTGAACTTCCCTGCTTGTTTAAATAATGCATGCTTGTTGTGTTGTCGGTCCGAATTACAACCGAAGCTCCTGATATTATGGAACGAAAGGATTTTAAAGCCAGGAATATTGCCTTCAACTCTAAGAGGTTTATGTGCAATGTTCATTGTTCACAATCCCATTTTCCCTTCACTGTCAGTCCCTGTAGATGTGCTCCTCACCCTTCGAGGGATGCATCTGTTGTTACTGTAAAGCCTGGTGAGTCCACTATGAACGATAGGCCTGCTGATACGTTTCAGATGCGAGTCCACCATAGTAGCGCTTTTTTCATTTGAGGTGTTACTCTGATAACATCGTCGAAGGACCCCGAGATCTGCAGCCATTATTTGTCCAGCTCCTTTTGCAAGGGTCTCATTCGCAGACGACAGTTGGGGATTAGGGGAATGCAGGAGGACAACATTCCCAGAAGCGATTTGAACTTGCGGACGGAAATTGACTTTTTTGTGAGCAGTGGAGTTGCTAATTTGTAAATCCTTTGTTGTCTTTCTTGTGAGACAAAGGCCTTTGCCTGATGAGTGTCCAAGGTTGCCCCTAACAATGTTTTCACCTTTGAAGGGGTTAACTGGGACTTTGGTAGATTTATCGAGAGGCCTAAGGACTGGAAGAGAGAAAGACATCTTCGAGTGTGACTGCTTGCCACTGAAAAAGATTTTGCCTTTATGAGGCAGTCGTCCAGATAACGGAAGATTTGGACTCCATCCTGACAAAGATGAGCCGCCACTGGTGCTAAAACCTTGGTGAACACTCGGGCGCTGAACGAAGACCAAAAGGTAGGACCTTGAATTGAAAATCTCTGCCAGCCACTCTGAAGCGCAAGGATTTTCTGTGTCTGGGAAGGATAGGGATATGAAACTAGGCATCCTGAAGGTCTAGGGTTGCCATGAAATCTTTCCGATTTATCAACTGAAGCACTTCCTGAAGAGACAAAATCCGGAAAGATTGCCTTTTTAGAAATTTGTTGATGTAACAAAGGTCTAGAATGGGATACCACTCTCCCGATTTCATTTTTATGAGAAAAAAACCTCGAATAGAACCCTGTTCCCTTCTGTAGATTTGGTACTACTTAGATCGCTCTTTTCTTTAACATTATTTTTATCTGAGACAAAAGTTCCTTTAAATGAGCAGGAGAAGGACCTCTGGGAGGATAATTTGGCAGAACCTTTAAGAATTCCAAAGTGTGACCCCTGGAAATTATGTCCAAAACCCATCTATCTGTTATTGCAGACCAATCGGAGAAGAAATTGGACATTCTTCCTCCAACCATGACCGGATTGAAGGAAAAAGTGGTTGGCATTGGGCGGTTGTCACTGTTTTTTGGAGTGGTCTCTGCCTCTGTAGGCAGACTTTCCTCAGTAATGCTTGTACGAAGCGGCCGTAGGTTGCTTAAATGACTGTTGCTGCTGTGTAGATGTGTACCTTGGTTGACCTTGGTACGGTTGATATTGTTTATATTGATTGTATCCTCCTCAAAAGGATGACAAACCACGACCTCTTGCTCCACGAAGGGCTGTTTCTGAATTGCAGAGTGCTGAGAGCCTTTGCAGTATCCGTATCTTTCTTTATGGTCTGAAGAGCATCATCTTTATGTTGGCCAAATAGAGATGCGCCATCATAAGGCTTGTCGATCACCTTTGTTTGAACTTCTTGTCTAAAAGAAGTAGACTTCAACCAGCCCTGATACCTCAGGACCACAGCCCCAGCCAGTTGGCGGAATCCTGTGGAAGAAACATCCACTGCACAGTCAATGATCTCGGCAGAGATACTTTCTCCCTCCTGTAAAACTTTTAATGCTTCAGCTATGGATTCCTCCGGCAACAAATCAATAAAGGGCGAAATGTCCGACCACATTTACCTGTCGTATCTGCCTAAGATAGCGAGTGAATTGGCCACTCTGAAAGTTGTTGCCGCCATGGTAGAAGATTTTTTGCCAATGGAATCGAGACGTCTTCCATCTCTATCAGGAGGGGCCGATAATGGAGACACAGGATTCCTGGCACGGCGTTGTGCCGCCTGTGATATCACAGAGTCAGGCTTAGGTTGCCCGATAAGGCAGGCAGGAGAGTTATCCGGAGCCTTGTATTTCTTTTCTAATTTAGGCAAGACTGCTGGAATTGAGGCTGGCGCCTTCATGACCTTTAAGCCCTCCTGCCATATGAAGTCTACAATAGGGATAGACCTGACTTGTCTATTTGTTGCTTATATGATTTTAAGAAACAAACGATCAGCTTGCTTGGTGACCATAGGAAGCTGAAACTTCTCTGCCGCTCTCTCCATAAGGGTATGGAAGCCCCCTATATCCCCAGGTGGTGAATCTATAGGAGGTGGAGTGGAAGGCGATGGTGTCTGTATCTGGTAATCATCCCATTTGTTAGGAAGGGATATCTCTTCCAACTCTCCCTCTTCTCTTTCTTTATCAGTAGTTTGAACCTCTTGGTCCTGATTTTGAGGTACTGCAGGAACTGGGGAAACCGGAGTGGGAGATCTGATGAGCAAGGAAGGCTGCAGAATAGGTGTCTGAGGAACAGAAGATGCTGGCTCCGAGGGAGGAAATCTGCGGTAGTAATCGTCTACCATATGTTGCAAGTTTGAGACAAGAGACATTGGCATTTGCACTGTCTGTTCAGCTCGTCTTTCTTGATTTGTAACCTCAGGGCAAAAAACGTAATCTTCCTCTTCATCGTCCTGGCACTTTATAAGGAGTTCAGAAGGACTGTGAGTAGCCCGAAACCCATCATCGTCACCTGACTCCTCTTTATCTGCTGCATAGTCGAAGATTTCTTCTGGAGGACAAGGAGACACCTTACAAGGAGAGGTGTGAATAGGCAATAAAACCTCTTGAGAAATTTTTGTTTTAGGCAGGTCTAAATCATCCCAGGAAGTAGCTAATGGAACAAGCATCGACGAGGATGTCAAGCCTACCACAGATGTCAAAGATGAAGGTTTTATTAATGGTTCTTCCGTCGACTAACTACGTCGATGAGGATCTGTATCGGATGTCTTCGGCTCCGACGACGAGGCTACCGTCGACGAAGATTTACTTTTGAGAGCGGCAGACAGCCTTAGCAGCAATGGTGCTTCCATCGACGAAGGTCCTGACAAGGGCCGCTTCTTTTTTGTCGACGATGACGTTGACATAACAGACTGTCTCACCTTCACGGATACTAACGTCGGCGGAGAAGATGCCGACGACAATAATTTTGGTCTGAGTAGAAAAGAAAGTCGATGTCGTCGTCATAGTAGTTGTGGCGACAGAAAATCTTGTCGTCAAAGAAATCGTTGAAGGAAATAGTCGACGTCTTCGTCGACAGTCGTCTTTTTTGTGAGCTAAAAGTATCTCAAGAAGAGACCTTGACGGCTGCTTCGATTTGGAAGGGGATTTCGAAGGTGAAGCGGGCACAGACTGACCCTTAAGAGAGGCTGATGTCTTTTTAGAAGATGAAGGCTGATCTTCCTGTTTTAAGGTGTGATGATGTTTTTTCAACACCTTAGAAGCCTTAGGAGAGATCAGCTCCGCCTCACTAGCTCTCTTTTTTGAAGCTGTTGTCTTTAAAGAGGAATCACTCGCCTCATCAGATAAAGGATTGTCCTTTGTCTTGAGCTTCTGTAGCCACAGAAGAAGACACCCTTCTCTGTGTCTCAAGGTGTTTTGAGAAAATGTTCTACAGATCTTGCAATCTCTCACCTGATGGTTTGGGTGAAGACCGTAGATACATTTCTTGTGGGGATCATCAGAGTGAAGGCTGAATTTTCCACAAGATTCACAGAGCCTGAAGAGAGATCTTTTAGAAGAAGACATGTTAGAAGTAATATCTGAAGAAATCAGAAGATCAAATAGAAGTACTGAGCAGAGCTCAGGGAGACTCCCTTCATATGACGTGCGGTAGAAAATCTGAGAGCCTGGAGCCTTTGTGGAGAGGGTTCTAGAGGGTGCTGTCGCCCGATTGGCTGGAGTTTGGACCATATCTAATGACTAGGATGAGTTATTAAAGTGAATGGTTTCTCTCTATTAACTTTAATGTGAGAGCAATTACTTATTGCTTTTTATGTACCATGGGACTCCCACTTCGACGACGTAGAATGATTCAAGCATGTGAATCTATGAAAGATAACCCAATACTGGAGAAGGCACACAGGCTGCTGTGGGTGGTTTGCAAGAAGCCAAGCGTTTTTTCCTGTAGTTGGGAAACCAGGGGACGTGTTATCCTACAGGGAGGTTGATGTGGGTTGGAATGCACAACACCCAATTTTTTTTTCATTTGAGCAGGGAAGCAGAGGGTGGCAGGACCCCAGATAACTTTTCTTTAATATTTGGGAGGGTTGGTAATGCGGACGGTGGTATAGGAGGGTGGCAGAGTGCCAGGAAGGCTTGTTTTCTTTTACTTTGAGCAGGGGAGCAGATGCACTGCAACAGTGTTAAGGTGGGTGGCAGGGCTGCTGGTGTAAGACGGGGCATGGGGCTGAAGCAGGGAGGCCATATTTTCTGTGGTCTACCCATGCACAGCTGATGAGAGAAAGGGGATCTTAAACGGGTAAGGGGGCTTTATTAAAATAACATTATAGATGAATATCTGATTAAAGGGGACATTTTCCACCGAGGGTTCCTAGTACTCATCGAGGACAATTCAAGCATACCTCTCATGAACTATCTGATGTCACTCAGAACACCCATCTGAAAAACATCCCCATTATTCTGATTCATGTCTATAATACTACATTTTATCAGTGAAGAACAAAGGGATAATGATATCCTAGTTAATGTAGTTAGAACAAAGAAAGGACTGATGCATGTAAATTTGCAACTGGCATGCAAAAAGTATATATGGTTGAACACTTGAAGCTGGAGTTTACCAATTTGCTAAGAAACAGTCTTAAAATTGGAAGATTCAAAATTCAGTAAAGTATATGCTCCAGCGTCAAGTTGCATCCAACAGAGTTCTCACCTTAAGAATTTCCTCAGGCACCACACTGGATCCAGAAAATATTTCGGCATTGCCCCTGCACGCCAGTAGGTGGCGTCATGCGACACCACGTCATCTCCACCTTGCCCCTGGAAGTGACAACTGGAAGCACATTTAGGGACTGCCAAGCAAGCGAACATCAGATTCTTTTTATACACTGTCCATGACCTTGGAGGCAGAGAACAAAAATCAATTGTTCGTGCCAATGTGCAGGTCTCTAATTTCGGGCCTTTTCACATGGATAAGATTCCGCAGAATGGAATAAGGGGAGAGATTGGTGAGCAATATGCAGATAGAGTATCCCCAGAAAGGGCTTAGGGATAAGTAACTTGTTATTCTGATGAATATATGAAATAGCAGATTCCTCACCTTTGGAACAGATATCAGTACCTCCATCGGTGGTGGGTCTGTGTAACAAGTAAGATCACAAAGTCCTTAAGGACCGAATGGCCAAAATGCCCTTCCTGCTAGACCTGGCTGTCAAGGCAATAATGCTTTGTGGGAATGTGTGCACTGATACCCTTATAGCAGCCCAACAAATATCAAGGACAGGCACTCCATGTACCAGAGCAGTGGCGCAGTGTAGGCCTGGTTGAGTGGGTCCCCAATCCTTCAGGAGACTGCGTCATGGTCAAAACACAAAAGATCTTGATACAGAGGACTATCCACCTGAATAACTTCCCCTTCTGCACTGTCTTGCCCTCCTTTGCCCCAGAGAACCTCACAAAGTGTTGCTCTTCCACCAGATGGTCATTGATATGCTAGATATAAAAGTGGAGTGCTCTGTGGGGGTCTAAGTGATGGGCTATTTTGAGGGGTGAGGTGAGGCAAACAATGTCGGAAGAGTGAGACATGAAACAGTCATGACTTTCAGAAGAATGGCCGCTGAGTCCTCAGCACAAATTTGTCTCGGAAGAAGGTGGAGTTGAGGCAGCTGGACTGCGAAAGCTTGAAGCTCACTCACGCAAGCGGAGGTGATAGCAATGAGACAGATCAGATTCAGGAGACATAGGGAACAGCTATGCAACAACTCAAAAGGGGCATGCATAAGGAAAGTAAGGACCAAATTAAGGTCCCACTGAGACACCACGTAAGGTTTAGGAAGAAACATGTGAGGCAAAAATTTGAGAAAACGCATTTCAACAGGTGATTTGAACAAGAAGTGTTGGTTTGGTGAAAGCAAAAATGCTGAAAGGGCAGAAGATAACATTTAATAGTGTCCATTGCAAATCTTGCTAGGAGAAAGGTAAAACAAGCAGTAACACGTCAGAGTTTAGCCTGCTAGAGGTCCGTATTACAGGTGCCGCACCAAGCCACATACTTTTCTCAGTGTCTGGTGTAATCAGATTATGTAGGACTACTCCTGGCTTCCAGGACGACATCCACTAGGTAGATCAAATGCAGCCAACTGCTGCCACTCATCCCATACCCAAATGTTCGGTGTACTACACTCTCCTGGCCCAATCCAAAGTCATTAGAATGACTTGAGCCTGGTCATTCCTGATGTTCTTAAAAAAAAAAAAACAGACAGGAGAGACAGAGCCTTCTTGAGAACTCCAATGAAAAACAAAGTGGTGATACTGCACACTCTTTCCAGTTGCAGAGTTTAAGCCGGGGTTCTCCCAATTGCTGGAAGACTCTCTGCGCCACCTCCAGGAGTAGTGGTCATTCGTGATCTACTAGGTGTCTCCAGTCAAGTTAGTCCAGCCTGGTGTTTAAAGATCCCGCCAGTTGCTGTACAGTCAGGGAGATGCAATGATAATTCAGGAAGGTCCAGAGATGAAGCCTCCTGGCACAGAGCCCAGGACCCCACCTGCCCTGCTCGGTATGTTGCAATACAGTAAAGCAGTAGTGCTGTTCGGGGGGACCTGAACACACTTTCCTTTGGATGACAGGAAGGCTTTCAACGCCATGCGATTGGCTTGTGACTCCAGCAAGTGGAGAGGGGGCGTGTCTCCATCAGAGACCAGAGTCCTCTAATCTCCACCTCTTCCGGGTGGTCTCCTCATCCCAACAGCAATGTGTCAGTCATTACAGTCCGCTCTGGGTGGGGCAGGGAGAGGGGTGTTACAATGGTCCAATTACATATGAGTAGCCACCACTGGAGATCTTTTGCATACTATTGCCGCCATCACCATAATGAACATCAAGAGACACTGGTGAGGCCGAAAGGGAGCTCAGTAAACAGAAAAATTTTCATGGCCCACCCCAAACCGCAGGTAGTGTGTTTGAGCCTGCAGGTCAGGGATATAGAAATAGGCATCCTGCAGGTCCAATGCCTGGATCCAGAGCAGATATTTTAACACATTGTCGGAGGATGATGGTGGTCAAAGTCTCCAAATTTTGTTGGGAAGAGATCCAAAGTAGTGAGAGGATGTGGGCAAAGGCCGTAAGAACTAGAATAATTGCACTAAAGAACCTTCATGTAAATAGTGGTACAGTCACATCTTGGCTCCCATTTCCAGGCAAACTAGCACTGAGGGAATCAGCTTCTACGGCGTCAGAATCTATCAACCTGATGTATCTAAAGAAGAGATTATCCATTAGTTACTCGATTGCTACATTGGGCCAGGATACTGTTTTTCCCTATCTATCACGGCTTCCAGACTCAGGATTGAGGAATGAAATTTTAAGGGCGAGGCACCCAAAGGGGCAAGTGGGAAAGGCTGCACCATTAAGGCAGGAATATAAGCAGATTCTATCTAGTGAACATAATAAAAGTATGGAGAGACATTACTGAATCTATAGGAACTATGTAGAGTGCTCTGTACTGGATGCTCAGGGGAGACTAAGCCACATGAGGGGGCTGGGATAGAACACAGAAACACATACCTCGTCCCAGTCTTTGGTGCAGAAACTGCAGGTGAGTAAGTCTTCACTACAGCTTGGTGTGGCATCTGAAGTCGCTTTTCGCTAACACCAACTGCACGAATGTGTGCTAAGTTCAGGCTTCCCTGAAAAAGGAAAAGAGAGGGTAAAGGAACTCCAACTAACCATTTATAAAGAGGGTGTCCCTTTCCTGTCAGTATTTGCTGGAAGTAAAAGATTCAACTTAAGCAAGTTGCTCAATACTTACTGGGGGTGTTTTGAAAAGGACTGGCGGAGGCTGCCAGGAGAAACTGAAGCCTGCATTCCCTGGCAAAAGCTTGGCGGCAGAAACACTGATAGAGGACGTTGCCTAAAGAGAAGTTAAGTAAATCAATTGAGGCACTCTCAAAGATGACAAAACATACATTACCTTCTAAAGCAATCTGTCAGCATTAGACAATTTCAAATGCTCATTAAATAGACAATCTACTTTACGGATGCCTTTCTTCAGGCATGTAAAATGCACATGTCGGGGTCTGATTTTTTTTTTTTTTTACTCTTGATGTGACCATATTTATAAGTACAAATTGAAAGCAATGAGCATCTCACCCACATGTCTTTCAGTGATGCAGACCAGTTCACGTTTTGTTCTTTTAAGGTTACAGTCTGTTGTTTCAAACACAGCAAAGCAACAAGTAGAGATGATACCCCTATATTATTATTATTTAGGATGCTAACTTTCAAGAACAAATTGGTCATTTCCTCATGTCTAATTGGGGGACCGACTTGATCTTCAAAGCTAGCATCCTAAAAAAGTTAACTTTCTTTAAATGTCCATTAATATGCAAGAACTAAGCTGTACAGCTGGGTAAAGAAGGCTTTTTCAAATTCTTACTTTAAAAATTGAGCCATTCAGGCAACAGTTCGGATCAGTACATGTGGACAGATCAGAGAAAGGCTCATTTCCCACACACTTTCCTGCATCACTGGGTAGGCAGGATGATTAGTCAGTCTTATTGGAGATTTCCACGAGAGAGAACCAGGATTATAATAAGTAACCTTTCTTTCTACATCTTAGGATCTTCATTACTATTAATAAATATTAATTAGAAGGGTAGGCTCATCCCTCATAGCAGAAGGAGGGTGAGCAGAATTAAGAAAAAGAATGAGTTTGGCACAAATGCCAGACCCACGTATTTTCTGAGTGTGGAGTCTGGTGCAAGTGGCAGTAATTATCAAAGATTTGAACTGACATTCGAGCTGCCCCTCCACAACCTACAGAAACCGGTACATACCTCAGAGGAGCTCCATGTAGCTGGCTTGCCTCTCGTTCAAGGGGCCTTAGGACCTTCAAAGGGTGCTTTGTGGGTTGCCAGACAGAATGATGTACGACACTGTCCATTGAGTCACGGATTATATAGAGTCAGCCACCACTTATGAACTGACCAGACCCCAGATCAAAGAATTACACACTCCGCATGCTCCGATAAAAGCCTGTACTAATCCAAATATATCCCTTCTTCAATGCAGTTTGCCAACCTAAAACATGTTTATTTGTAAGCTTTTGGGGATCAGCTAGCATGAATACCTGGAAACTAAGATGAAAGTGTTGTATTTTAAGGCAAATCTCTTAATGCACAGTGCTCACTCTACCCTACTATGATTATGTGGGGACAGAATAGTTTTGGTATTCTATCTGTTAACGGTGTCTCCAAGCTCTTGGAACTGGCAAAAAAGTGTAATGTTAGCCCTGTGTAAAACACAAACAAATTACTCCTCTCAATGCATGTCCCAATGTACAAAGGAGCAAGGGCACAGAATAGGTTATCCTCCTCTTAAGGTGCACACTTTGATCCTATACATTTTTCCATTGATGCAGATTTTTGCACCTGGGATTAAAGGAGTAAAATTAATGTTGCTAACATGGACGCGACTTTCACGTAAGAACGATTTGTTCTTTCGCGTCTAACTCAGTTCTTCCTTTAGTCAACAAGAAGCTGACTTCCGTCTTGGAAAGTGGTGAGTGGGGTAAGGAGGGATCAATGACGCAAAACTCCTGGTACATTTTCATGCATTTCAGACCCCTTAAAACGACCACCCTCCTGTAGATAAACTTGCTTTTTTGTCCACTACTGGTCAGTACAGTATGCACCACACACATACTGTAAAGACTACTTTAGCCACTTGTTTGCTCGCTGTTTTACCACTCTGCACCTATCTTTGGTTGCTGTGCACCAATCTCTTTTCTAACTGTGCATCATTCAATGAGACTTTTGTGCACTGGTTGGTTTACGAGCATCTCACATTTCTGCAAACACAGGTTACCCCTATCTTGTTCCTCCTGACTGAGCAACTCTCTGATTCTGGTTTGTGATTCTCCAGGAGTCGTATTCTACAATTGGGTACATTAAGGTATTTTATTGCATGTCAGCTTCTACTGGCACACACAGCTCTGACAACACTAACACTTATCTGGCACAATCTTTTACTGGTCGCTATAAATCAAGGTTTGTTTACATCCTGTGCATTCAGTTTCTGGTTGCACAGTATAAATAATTTTCATGAAGCTGCTCGTTTTCATCGCATTTTAGGCAATTTCTAGATATTTAGGCTCATTAGGTTACATATGGCATTGATTTACACCATTCTACTATTGAATCAGTCTGAATCGGTTTGGAATCTGACCGTTGCCCTGAAGCGGGAAATTCCGAAACACCCAGCGACCTGAACTAAAACCTGTAAGAAGTGGACATGCATTAATTTCATTTTACATAGAAGATTGATCGATGAGATTACTTTGACTAATACGATATAACATCTACTTGGCATTTAGTGGGCTGCGCATCTTTCGACATTCCATACCTTGGTGTGGGCTTCTTGTGGAAGCGCTGCAGCAACAGACACGCTGGTCATTATGAATTCACATTCTGTTGAGCTCCTATCTGAGAAGCCATAGAAACTACATCACACTAGAACGCCCATTGTAAAGTCCAAACCAATGCTCCTAAGACAGTGCATTTCTCCTTTTACAAGAGCAACAAAGGAACATTTAACGTTTTGTCCAAACAAAGGTGTATTGGTCTACACTGTCCAAAGCATGAAGGGGAACTTAATTTAAATTAGGCTTTGTTCTTAACCGTCTAACTTCCTTTTTTTTTATATATCTTTGGGACACATTCTATCACCTGGACTTTCTGTACAATGCCTGTGGTCTTAGAAGACACAACAGTATTATTAGGAAGATACAACTTAAGTTAGTAAAGAGCCAATACATTAACCAATAATCAAGTACTTTACTTACTTCTGGGTTCCAATCTCAAAGCAAGACTTTGACCAGGCAATCAAAAACACAGTGCACTGGAGCAAGCCTGATGCAACACCGCTTGCATTTACACACTATTTAACTATCCCATAAAATGGGATCCCGTCTTCTGAAATCACATCCTAGTCATTGAGGGAACCGCAGTGACTTCGCTTCAGTTCCAAAGCTGTTTTCCATCAAGTGACTGGGTGGTAGACATAGATAAAACTGTATGAACTAGTTTGAGCTGCCAAGAGATGCAGCCATCTACAGTAATATTTTGGTAAGAGGCAGCTTGCTCTTGGCCAGGGTGACCTCACAAATTATCAACAATGTTGAACAAAGCACCTAAACGTTGCCTACATAGCTCTTTTCCTTATCACAGTTTCTACAAATTACAACATATGAAAAGGAAGAGAGAAACAAAAAGACAAAGGGAACGCATTAGATTATTCTTACAATCAGAAAGCACTTAAGGGCATGACAGCTCGCTTTCCTAGAGATTTTAAATCAAGGTCTGACAACAAAAGGATGTTGAAATTCATCAAGGAATTGAGGTTTTACTTGTTATAACCAATTATTTGTTCTACAGGAATAAAGCAGAGGCATATAAAATACTTTCAGTATAAATGAAGCCATAGCAACTGTCTTAATGACACCACTAACAAAACCTCAATCAGACGCTCACCTGATAGGCATGATCGGTCTGGACGTGGCACAAGCTGGTTGGAGCAGAAAGGCTCAAGGGTGTCATAAGTGGAAACTCCGGCTTAGTTGATGCAGGCAGGGTCCAGGCAGATTGCTCCAATATAGGAAACACTGGGGGGGTGGAGGTTGTAGGAGACACTGGTGTCAGGTTGGACAGGCCATCGGTCAAGGAATCCATGTTCACATCCACCTCTGTGTAGTAAAAGTCCTCCTCGCCATCACTATGATCCGGCTCAGCCAGACGGCTACAAGGAACACAAATACACTTGTATATCTTGTATATGTGGAAGAAAAACATGATTGAAGCCCTTCGCTTCCAGCCACTGGTCCAAAAGATGGAGTGATGATGGGGCAAAGTGGGGGTTCCCTCTGAACCCATGTACAAAGACATAGGTGAGAGAAGGTAGAAAGATTTCAAATTTTCTCTACATTAAATTACCATTCCATCTGACATTTAGTGAAAAGACTAGCTTTTTGGCTACGATGTGCTGCTCTAGCAAATCTTCTCTTCTGTTACTTTCTCCCCTTATTCAACCACTCACCTCAGCTAGACTGCAAGAAGGTGAGAATTCCACAAGGTTGCTTTCATTTCTGCAATAGTCTAGGTCACTTACCCAAGATGGACAGCTCGGATGTGCTTCTGAATTCCAGATGAGGTACTGAGTACCTTCCCACAATTCTTCCACAAGCACTTAAACATCACCTTCACAGAGTTCTAGGAAGAAAGTAAGATTGATCAGGTAACTAGACCCCCTTATATTCTTACTCCAAAATTAGCATACTCATGTTGATACCCAAGCAACTTGGACAGGATTCTATTAATCTCTCTTTGCTCACCCCATTCGTGCATATATACATACGCAAAAAAAATAAAGGAAAAAAATATGAAATCACAAACACTGCATGCCGATAAGCAAGCCACATCTGTGCAAGGAAATTATGCAAATGTTTGATAGAGAAGACTCTATAAAAATAAAGTACACCTGTGTGCAAATCCTACAGTAAGATGCTCTCTCAAATTGTCACAACGTAAACATTGAAATCACATTATACAATGAAAGTGTGCTGCACTGGGAGGGAGGTGACTTGACAATGGTAAAATTAAAAAACATGTCTCACTAATACAAAGACTGAGCTCTTATAATTCCTCACCAGAATCATAAGCTCAGATGTGCAAAGATAAGAGTTTACAAAACTCTTTCTTTGTCCAAAATAGGACATATTTACGGGTGAGAGACGGCACGGCAATCGAAACAAACTAAAAATCCTCAATCTCTGGATCCTACTGCTTGAGAAACTGAGAAGCCGTCCAACACATATTAGTGCTTCTTGCCTCTCGCGTGTGACCCACAGATCAAAGCAAGGTCTCTTGCAACTTTACCTGAAGGCATGGGATATTTTCTTTCCTTCAGCTTGAATTAATTCGCTTTGAGTGTGGAAAAGTAGATTTCTCGCACATTCTAAGCTGAAAAACCAGCATTTGCTTTAGGTACATAAATAGAGATATCTGATAAAGAAATAATACTGCAGATTTCAGCCAGGAGCAGATTTTTCAATATCCCTAAAGCATCTGTCTCAAAGTTCCATATTTTGGGCAGAAGTAACAAATATGCTACAGATCTTTTTTTGCCAAGTTCACACAATGGGCCACATGGCCACTTCTGTATTTCTATCTGATGCTTATGTTGTTGAAGGACTCCCCACAGGAAATCGGTCTGCCTTTGCTAAAATGTTCCTTTTACCGCAAACATAGAGGGTAACCTATATATGGGTGCACCACTTTATTAGTTGAAAATATTTTCCCCTTGAAATATTTTTCAACTTTTAAAATCCTAGTTGGCTCGTTTGCACTGCTATATAAATCACCTGTCATGGTGGATTATTAGGACTTTGATAAAGAGCTGATCATTGGGACTTTGTTCACCATGACTTACCACAAAGAACCCACAGATTAACCATCAACCTGTAAGGAAGAAGGGTTGGAAGTACTGCTTGTAGCTTGGAAGTTGACAAGCACAGGGGAGCCATGCTCGAAAATCATGCGCAGTCTCTCAGGGAACGAAAGTCTGGAGGTTCCTTCCAAGTGTCAGTACTGTCTAGACTGAGAGTTTGCGTGTACAGAGAATGCAACACACAACAGCATCCAGACAATGTACTGCATTTCCCAGCAATCCATGAACTCCCAAGCAATATGGAGAAGTAGCGGGCGTCTTGGACATCTGGGTATAACCTCTCAAGCGGCACACGCCATTAGACAATCACAACACAATATTGCTGCAGCCTGAACTTTGCCACGGGGATCAAAGATTTCCTTCACAAAATACCAGCTGCTTCCTATAGTTCTCTGATCTGTATCGAAAAACATTTCGAAAAGTTACCTTGCTTGGTTAAATGGGAACTTCGAACCATTTGAACATTTAAAAAGAACTCTCGGAGGGTGCGTGGCCAAGCGAGCCGTAATGGCGGACGCGAGTTAGAAGAGCTCCGTCCAGCCCGCGGCGATATCCTTAATTTTCCTGGTTTCCCCGGCCACATCTTGAGCAGGAAAGGTGTGTGGGGACGTCCCCCCCTCCCACCCCCCCGCGCAGCCAACCGACGGAACTCCGGGAGCGCTATCGGCGGTGGAGTCGCGCCGCGCGCGGCCCGGGCCCGGAGACGCGGCTGAAGCCGGGGAGTCGAGTGCTGTCTCCGGACGGCCCCTGGCGGTGGCGGATCGAGCCGCGCCCAGCCCCAGCTGACGGCGAGAGGTGGGGGCGACGCTGGGGGCAGGCGGCTTGCGGGCCACAGTGGAGGCATTACCAGAATCTGTCGCTCCACTGGGGGCCAGGAGAGGAGCAACGTGGGACCGGCCCGGCGCACATCAGAGTGGCGGTTGAAGCGGAGGGCCCGCTGGAGGGGATAGGTCCTGCACCTACGCACTGCAGCGTGGAGAACTGGCGCCGGAAGCGCTGGGAGCCAGCGCAGCCACCAGAGAAGTGGAGGGACGATCCGGAGTGAAGGCGGTGAGGGCCCCCTGGGCGTGTTGGGCCTTGGCAGGGCTGCTTGACGGGGCTCCGATCCTCGTCTGCACGCCAGAGGCTGTCCACACACGAGCGGCCTTCTGCTGAGGGTCGGGGTGAGGACCTACTTCAGGACGCGAGCAGGGGCCTAAACGGGGTGGCGATTGAGGCTGCAACGGCCGGACCGGGCCGTGGAGGCACGCAGGGAGGAGAAGTGATATTCACGACGGCTCGGAGAACGGCCCCAGCACAGAGGAGCGGAGTGTGGTTATTTTGGGACGGCCGACACGCGCAGGGCAGCACCTGGGACTCAGCGGACCGTTCTAGCGGTGAGCAGTTGGGGGGGAAATTGGCCGAAGTGCAACGTAATAGTGGCCGTGGGCCTGGTGGACAGCTACACTGAGGGCGGCAGGGCAGGTGGTTCCTGGTCGGTCGGTATCCGAGGCGCTTGGAGAAGGCCCCCATATCTGGCAGGACTGGTTTGACTGTGGGCCTACTTCTGCGTGAGACCGCGGGGTTCGGCCCCCAGAAGGGGATTCCTGGGACCTGGGGCGGCTGTTCCTGCGTTTGGCCCTGCGACGACTGATCCTGTGGGGGATCTCTGGAGGAAGGTATGACGAGAGACAAAGGCGGTGGCTCCGCTCGCCACGGCCTAATCGATAAATTTACTGGTCCCGGAGCGGTGGCTTGCACGACCGGGGGACCACCAGAGACCACCAGAGACTATTCCGGATAATGCGGCCCTGATGGTGGCCATCACTCAATCCAGAGACATGTTAGATGCTAAGATCGGGGCGGTTGGGTCAGATGTCACATTACTGCGCCAGGATCTGCGCAACGCAGTGTCTCGCATCACGGAGGCGGAGACCTGGATCTCAGGGGTGGAGGTTCTGTGTCGCACTTTCTTGGTGGGTTCCGATATTGGCTCTACACCTAGCTGCAGTCCTCTATGGGGGAGGGAGATGAGGTTCCTTTCCAATGGCTAGTGAACAGATAGGGGATGCAGGAGTCCCAGGTACCCTCCAAATTTTAAGCTGGAACGTGAGGGGGGGCACTTGATAAAATTAAGCGAGGGGCGATATTGCATCAGGCTAAGAGGGCTCGGGCGGATATTCTAATGCTACAGGAGACACACCTTTTGGGTTTGCAACAATATGGGTATCATCAGATATTTCATGAGGGGTTCGCCAGGGGGTCCAGAGGGGTGGCGAGCCTGGTTCATCGGAGGTTCCCATATGTGCATGTACAGCAGTGGATAGACCCGCAGGGTCGCTATCTATTCATCAGGGGTATGATTGGGGAAGCCCCCGTGATCTTGGGAAGTGTGTACGCCCCCCCCTCTCTTACAGTGGTCTTTTGTGGAGAGGGTATTGGCCCTATGGGCGGATATGCCGGATATGCTGTCTATCGTGGGAGGGGACTGGAATGATTTCATAGATCTGGCCACGGACCGGAGTGGGGGGGGAGGGCGGTGAGCGGAGAGGTGGCCCAAAAAAACTCAGCTCCCTAGTGACTAGCCTGGACTGTCTTGATGTCTGGCGGTGGACTCATGGGGATAGGCGGGAATACACGTATCTTACAGCAGTCCATGCCACTCTCTCAAGACTGGACTATATATTTCTTCCCCGGGCGCTCGCAAGTGGAGTGATACGCGCGGAGATTGGGCAGAGGGCGACAGGCATTTCGTTGGCGCTTGTCGCCGTGGCACCTACAGAATGGAGCCTATAGTACTCATATGAGGGAAGCCATTGCCCATTTTTTTGCTTCCAATGAAGGGTCGGTGTTGAGTGTGGGATCTCTGTGGTAGGCCTTGAAGCCAACTTTACGCGGGGTGGACATCTCCTGGTGCTCGGCAGCTCGCCGCAAGCGTAGGGAAGAACTGATGCGAGCGGAGGCCACCGTTGAGGCACTCGAGCGACAGGCTAGAGAGGAGGGAGGACGACGGTGGGTGAGGCAGATGCTCCAGGCTCAACAGTCATGCGCAGCCCTTCTTATGGATGAAGCCCGCCAGACTTGGCTGGCGACACGTAGCAGGATTTATCAGGGGGGGGATAAGTCCGGGAAGATGCTATACCGGCTCTGCCAGGGCGCCTTTCACACGCAGACCCTTCCGGGCTTAATAGATGATACAGGAGCCCCGATCACTGATCAGCTCCTTATAGCTGAAAACTTTGCTGCCTATTATGCGGAGCTATATGCCCCCCCGGGAGTGCCTGACAGCGGCCACCATAGAACAATTTCTAGCCGACCTACCCCCTAAACCGATATCAGATGAAGTGCGGGATCGTCTGGAGCTTCCGTTGACGGAGGAAGAGCTTAGCACGGCCCTGGGGGAACTTAAATTCGGGGAAGGTGCCTGGGCCCAATGGGTTTCCGAGTGAATTTTTCAAATGCTATAACGTACAATTGGCCCCTTACTATCGAGCTGTGGTGGAGGAGGCCAGGGAGAAGGGCATGCTTCCCCCGGACTGGAGACATGCGGAGGTGGTGGTATTTCTCAAACCCGGCAGGCCCCCAGAGCAGCGGGCCTCGTATCGACCTATCTCCCTCCTCAATGTGAAGGCAAAGGTCCTGGCCAAAGCACCCACCAATCGCCTTCTGCCCCACATTTCGATTCTTATACATCTAGATCAGGCGGGATTCATGCCCAAGAGGGCCACCAGACACAATATAAGGCGGGCGCACGTGGCAGTGGCGGCGGTTCGGCAGACCGGGGAGCGGGCGGCATTATTTTTGGCAGACATGGACAGGGCCTTTGACTCTTTGAGCTGGGTATATCTGTTTGCCTTATTGCGCCGACTCAATCTGGGTCCGCATTTTCTTTCCTATCTCCAGCTCCTATACACGGACTTGACGGCTGCGGTGCGGGTGGCGGGGGTGACGTCTACAGTCTTTCCCATACAACGGGGCACGAGACAGGGATGCCCCCTGTCCCCGTACCTGTTTGCACTGGCCATGGAGCCGTTGGCAGCGTGGGTGCGTATGGATGCGCAGATTCGGGGCTTCGAGTGGTCTCCGGAAGTGTCAGACAGAATTGCATTATATGCAGATGATGTCTTGTTTTTCCTTACGGAGTTAGACACGTCGGGGCCACGACTCCTGCGGATCATGCAGATCTTTGGAGAGTCATCGGGATTGTATATGAATCCCTCCAAATCCACGCTGTGGATGCTGGGGGATGGCCCGGGCCTGGGGAATGGGCGCAGGATATTCAGCTGGCAGTGGGAGGATTGAAATACTTGGGGGTGTTCCTGTCGGAGGCCCCGGAGCTTTCTTGGGACCGCAATGTAGCGCCAGTATGGGAAAAGATCCGCACGGATCTCAAGACCTGGTCTCGAATGCCGTTGACGCTGTATGGCAGATCCGCAATATTTAAGATGGTGGCGCTGCCTAAGCTGCTCTACCAGCTGCAAAACTATCCATATCCGATCCCGCCTCGATGGTTCCGTCAGGTGAACTCCGTGTTGGGCAGTTCCTGTGGGAAGGGGGTACAGTGCGAGTGGCCCTTAGAACGTGTTTCCTATCCTCGTATAGCAGAGGACTTGCGTCTTCGGATGTCTTATCCTACTATCAGGCCTCGCACCTCCTTGTTCTCAACGAGTGGTGGTATGGGGATAGGGAGACCCGGCGTACGCGCTGGAAAGGGCACTTATGGGAACTAATACATTACACACTATCCTGTACTCGGCGTCGGTGCGCAGCAGCCTGCCGTCGGTCACACGAGTTGTTTTCCTGGTCTGGCGGCAGATATTGCGTCGGATGGGCTGGTGGAATGTCCTAACTGAAGAGACTCCCCTCTGGAGTAATGGGCGCTTCCCAGAATTGATGGCAGGGAGAGGTTTCCGCGGATGGGATGCCATTGGCATCTCGACATTGGGAAATGTTATGAGTGGTACGACACTTAAATCATTTCAGGCCCTGCAGAGGGAATTCTCTATGCCCCAATCACAGTTCTACAGATATCTGCAACTGCGGCATGCACTGACCCCAGTCTGGAGGGACTGACATCGCTTCCAGAGTTTAGCCCACTAGAAGCGAGACTTTTTATGGGGGGTCTGGGGACCCGAAAAATTTCCAGGATCTATCAGGCCCTAGTGATCCATTGTTCTACGAAGCTTCAGAAGTTGCGGGAGGAGTGGGAAACTGACGTGGGGGCCTTAGATGAGGACGACTGGAGGGAGGCCCTGGCAGCCCCAAGGGAAGCAGCTATAGCGATGCGGCTGTGCCTTATACAATTTAAATATCTGCACAGGGTGTATTTTACCCGGGCCAGGCTGTTCCGAGCGGGTTTCATTGCTGCTCCGGACTGTCTTCGGTGTGGTCAGGAGGAAGGGACATTTATACATACTATATGGCACTGCCCAGCGCTGGACCGATTCTGGAGGGGGCTAACTACTTGTCTAGCTGAGGTGCTGGGGTGGGTGATCCCGCGCACGCCACGCTTTACATTACTACATGTCATGGAGGGCATCGGGGGCAACATATACAAGCGGCACCTGCTACGGCTGGGCCTTACGCTGGCAAAGCGGGATATCGCCATGGCGTGGAAGGCGCCTAGAGCCCCATCGCTCGCAGCATGGAAAAATTGCCTAGATTTTTGTATGGGGCTGGAATTGCCCATATTTGTGGCCCGAGGGTGTCCACGCAAGCACTACAAAATATGGAAACGATGGGCGGATTACCGGGGGTTGTGGCTGGAGCCACCAGTGGAAGAAGAGGAGTAACCATGGGGAGGTCTAGGGAGACTAGTCGGGAGGAGGGGGCGCCAGGCAAGAGGGGACGATCGGGGGATTCATCTTATTACAATACGATGTGGCAGCGGGGCCTTGGGGCTGTGGCAGGGAGTTCATGGACATGGTGTGACGCGGGGGATGGGGTGGGGGGAGTTGGGGAGTTGGGGGTTGTTAATGTTCAAGATATATCTCCGATAAATGTACAAATAGATTGCTATGGAGATATGCTGCAATGTGATGCTGTTGTCACAAAGAGAAGTGCCAGTGAACATATATTTAAGGTACTCAAGTTTTGCATTTTCTACTTTTAGGAATTACACGTTCCACACCAAAGTACAAAGAGTTGGTTATACAAAGATACTGGTAAGATATACAGGTACAGTTTTGTGCAGAACCTTCATATGTTACTAAACATATTGTTTGTCTGTGGATACCCACTACGTCCTGCAGACAACCCTTCAAGAAGTTACGAGTCAGAAAGGTGGAGTCCAGAGTCCGTTTTCTCTCTTATCCCATTCCCACTGTCTACCACTGGCCCTCAGGTCCTTGAATATGAGGTTATTACATATGGAAGAGTGCATCAATCCCAATGGATTTCAAGAAAGAGGTTAGTGCATCCTGACACCAACAAGCTTAACCTAGGGAACTAATACGTCTTTACGAATGTAATTCATTGCCAACAAAATAAAATAATTAGTCAATTAAAATGTAAAACAATTCAAAGCCATCCCACTCATAACAGCTTTTCAAATTCCCACTTACAGTGAAGACACAGCAAGCTATGTTAATTTACAGGGCGGGGCAGTAACATTTGAAAAAGATCTAACAGCCAGTCTTGTGAATCCCTTCTAAATCAGTGTCTCCCAAAAAGTGGGTACTGGATCACTACTGGGTCGCGAGCAGATTTTTGGTGAGTCGGGAAAGTCCGAGCAATAAATAAAGAAGTGTTAAAATTCTGTGTTTGTTGTCACATTTGCCTTCAATTGTCAGGCTAGGCTACGGACAATTGCTGCTTAGTCTTAACATGGAAATGGGGTTTACTTTTTTCCCTCAGACTCCAAAGTGAGAGGAGTTTTTAAAGTGAATTATATGACAATCTTGCTGGAGTACAGAGTCTAAACGGAAAGGCTGTACGATGTCTGTTTTTGAAACATACAACATGTAAATGCACTGTATGCATTAGCAGTCAGGAAAGCAAAAATCATTCACTTTAAAAAAAATTAAAAGTGTGATGGAAACCAAGATTTTAATAAGATCAAAACACTTAACTTGGTGTTGCAAAAATGATACACATTCACAGAAACCCGATTTGCACTCATTATAATTTGTGGGCTGTATAGTTTTATCAGTAAAATTGTATATATGTGCAAAGTTCTGGACGACTTCAGGGGAAACATGCTATCTGTAAATGGCAATGCGCTACCACATGATGCTTTAGTTATATTTAAAAAAATCGCCCCTCCTCATGTCCATCAAAAGGTAGGTGGGTCGCAAAAGTGGTTTGTTCTAAAAAGGGGGTTGTGCTCCTAAAACGTTTGGGAGCCACTGTTCGAGTAATGCACTGAACTTTTTTAATCAAGTATGCCACCTTTTTTACAAAGGTAAATCAACTAACCGATCTCATACAACGTTGCTGCCCTGAATGACCTGAGACATCCGGAGGCCTATCAGTCCTCACTGCCTCCCTTGGAGAGAAACTAGGCTAAACCCACTTCCGTTGCCGCAACTCAGATCTAAGATCAGAAAAACTCTCCACTCAAACATTAACACACCAAAGAAGTGCTAAACCACTGTACCATTACGAACGAAATCAGACAGCTTCATTCTTTTTTCACTCATAATAATGAGAGAACCAATGTAGGCACACGCGATTAAGCAATAGAAGGGAAGCTACTGACTTGTAACTTCTATTACAGGTAAGTAACTACCAGAGAAGGATAGCATTTACGCTGCAAAGACTAACTTCGCACCTTCAATTCATTTCTAATATGGTAAAACAAAAAATATTGCTACTTTTGTACCATGTACCTAAAATCAAAAGTTCTTTCAATACTATCTTTATATTTTAAGTGCACCCAGGCTCAAAACAACTTGCACAGGTGTGCAGACAATGAAACTCAAACGCTGGTCAAACCAAAAGCACCCTGTAAGGGCTGGTGTCAGACGAGGCGACTGCAAGAGGAACAAGCATTACAAATGTATTAGGTCTCGCTTTTCATTAAGTTAAAGCCATTTGCTTTGCTATACAATACCATTAGCAAAGCAAATGGCTTTAACTTAATTAAAGGCGAGACCTATTGCACTTTCAATGCTTGTTTTACTGTGGGACCGTGGTGGGGGTTGAAAGCAGCAATGCGGGAGGGTGGAAAGATTAAAGCAACAATGCGTGACTGGGGAGGGAGGGGGGGGGAAATCAAGCAACAACGCAGGTCCAGCTGTATTGCTACTATTGGTGCAGCAGATGCTGTGGTACCGGGTCCCACAGCCGTGCGTGACACATTGAACCATGTTAATTGCTGTATTCTACTGCCCAAACAGCATTTAAAGGGGCTATTTCCCCTGCCACCCTTGCAACGCTGCTCTGCGGGACGGAGGGCAGTAGGAGCAATGGGGGCAAGCAAAGGTGCAGGGCGAAGTGTGAGGGTTAACAAGACAAACAAGGCAGTACTGGATGGTGGAAGGGAAAGCAACACTTCTGGCAAGCAACAATGTGATGGGGGCAGTGCTTTGCAAACTCAGGCACTCTATGGAGTGCTGCACCTAAAAGAAACAAGTACCTCCGAAAGCATTAGCAGTGGAAGGGAACTGAGCCCCAGGAGGAGTGCTCGGGCCATGCCCTGGTGAGGGACAAACGCATGAAGTGTAAGTGAAGCTGCCACGCACTGGCCAAAGACAAGCAAGGAAACGAGAGTGACGATCGAACCAAGCAATAGTAAGCAGTGGACGGGCTCTAAGTCCCCCATAAGTAGACAACATGTCTTGCAATAGACAGCGCATGTGCGGTCTCAGGTGAGACCGAAAATTGGCAAACTAGGAGCGCAGACCAGGCTGCTGCTGACTTGAGTGTGACGCTGTGTCTTTACATCTGGTCTGAGCACTCTCCTGCTAACTGCTGCTCTCTCACTCTTTTCAGGTGTGTCACTCGTTTTACCATTGCCCAGTTATGCTGTTTGTTATTTAAAACGGTGTCCAGCTGTGTTTCTTGCACCCTCAGCATAGCTCACTGCCTCTCACTTTTTTACCTGTCTGTAATATCGGAGAGCCCCACGGTCATCTCTTGATGAGGGGTGCACCTGCCTGCATGGTGGCTTACGATATTCTGGTCTCTCCAGCAATGCCTTCCATATCCAGGCTGTCGTTGATGTCCATGTTGTCTTGCGTTTGCCTGGTGATATTTTGGTGGCTCGTTGCTTTGCTGTTTTTTACTGTGTCTTGTGGAATGAGGGGGCAGCTTTTCGCATTCGCTGTTCTCAACCAATGCCTCCTTTCCCCCACAGTAGGTGGGACTCGACAGCCCGGGAAGTTTGTGAGGGGGCAAGAATGCTTCAGAGCCTTGGGCGGGGTCGTAAACGCTATATCAATGCAATTACGATACAACACGTTTCGTTCGGGCTTTAGCAGGCCTCTCCGGCCTAATCTCCGATCTCTCCTGGCCAGGCTCTGCTTTTACTATCCATACCATAACATAGGAGTACCAGAATTGCAAATTGTGTGGCTTGTCAGACACATGCGTAGAGGCAACCGCAGCGCCGTCTCACTTTCACCCAAGGGAGTGCATTATCTGCTCGTGTGTAAATGGGAGCGGCCTGCTGAACTCAATGCCCCCACCCGAATAAGACAATACGGTTATGCGTTGAAGGCACTGCCGCAGCCTGTCACCCCGCCCCCTCCAGCTGGACCAGGTCAGGTCTTGTGTGTTAGGGTGGCACAGGAGGGGCGCCAGCGTCCAGACCTCCTGTGCACTGCCTGTCTACGCAAGGAGCCGCGCGGCACACGCTCTCCCAGGTGCAAATTATCAGGCAGTGGAGCATGGAGGGCTGGGCGGGGCTGAGTCCAACATAGGGGAGGCCGAGTTCTGCGGTAGGCTGGGGAGTGGCACCACGGACTTCCCAGCTCTTCCTCTAGGACTGGAAGAACCTGTCCTGGCACATTCTGCACATTCTGGGCACGAGGAAACCAGAAAGTATTCACTTTTGCGGGGTGAGGACCTGTGTATCCAGGGGGAAGGCAAGCAAAGAGACTTAACCCTTTGAAGTGCCATTAACTGAGGTGCCAAGGGCTTTTTTAACCCTTGAAGGTAGTGCATAGGTCTCAGAGATCCAGGACACGAGGCAAACAAGTCTGTGTTAACCATTCAAGGTGCGTCTCACCTAGTGCCTGAGGCAACCAAGTGTTAAAGTTAGAGGCCCAAGCGCCTTAGAACCTGGAGCATAATGCCGGCGCTAGCATTAACTCTTGAAGCGCAAGTCAGCTGCAGCTTCTACCACGAGGCACCAAGTGCATATTGTTATGGCATAATCCTTCAAAGTCCCTCTACAACTAGGACGCACTTACCTTGAGGTACATTGGCCTGAGGCAACTAATCAACTTTGAAATTACCTTTTTAGTTTTGAATAGTCCAGGTCAAGTAAAACAAGCGTGGTACCGCAAAGTCAGCCGTCTGTTTATTTTCGCATCGCGCTTTCACTTTAAGTGAAAGTGCGATGCGAAAATAAACACGCGGCTGACTTTGCCACAGCCGAATGTGAAAAAAAAAGTGCGTACCGACTAATGAAGGAGACAGTGTCACGCCACCAGTAAACGATCCAATCCCGGTGGACGGGGCCAATAGGAGACAAGGCAGCAACAAGGAGGGACTAAGAAGCCTCCTTTACAATCAGAAGCCAGCGTTTTGCATGGAATATGACGCTACCCAATTAAAAAGATGGCCTGGGTTTCAACTCTGCCTCCGAGAGCTTTGGAATCTGTATTGATTCCAAGAAGCTCTCGAATGCCGAGAGCAGCGCATGTGCGCTGCTATCGCCAGCCGAGATCTAAAAAGTGCTAGCAGAAATACAAAGTTATTTGACTGCTTTACAACACTTTGCTGATGCTTTTCTTTAGGCAGTGTTTGACCTGGATGAGTTTTGATGGGTTCAAGATGTCTTCGGGGATACTCCAGCGCTGACGACATTTCTATTCAGTCTCAAAACAGTGTGGCACACCCCACTTAAAAACGTTGCGTCACCTTTTTAAACTCAATTTGCAAAACATTATACTAATCCCACCCATCACAATAGTGATCGGTAACATGACATGCAAACTACTGCAACCAGGCTTCCCTAGGAGCAGTGGACTCGTGGTGGTGCTGCTGATTGCCATGTGCAGATGTGCAGATGATGCTGTACAGAAAACAGCTCATTACAGAGAAATGACCTTCACTTACCTTCCTCTTTCTGGGAATCGGGTCACCAAAGAGGAAATGGGCAGCATCGGTGTCCTCTATCCCGTCATCGGACTGGGCGGATGACAGGCAGGTCTTGCTAACCTCGGTGGACAGTGGCGGCGAGGGTGTGGATGGAATGGACGGGTCACCCTGAAAGTCCCAGTTCCAGTCACCACTGTTGGTACTGCTGCTGTAACTCGATGAAATCAAAGCAGCCTCTTTGGAAACTTTGCTGCATGGCTCTGAGGGGTAAGAAGAACAAGGCATGACAATCACCAAGGGGCAGGGAGGCAGAACAAGTCTCTTCTAGCACGATCCTGTAGGGAAGGAAGAGCAGAGGCTGATGCTCTGTGTACACCATGCAAGATACTTTGTCAAAATAAATAACAGAAGACCCCAAAATCACATAACATAGAAAGAGGATGAGACCAAAAACCCAACACAAAAATTTTAAAAAATAATAATAATACTAATTGCGCGCTTTATTTTTAGGGATTTTGTTTAAAGCAATTTTAAAAAATCCCTTTATGGTAGGAGATATTTTAGCACTCAATTTAGATTTTTTTTGTACCTCAAGTATTCCATGTTTTACAGAGTCTGATACATATTTGAGGTGTTTTGCTTTCACATCTTCTCTTCAATGAATCTTTAGAGTAGTGCTTTAACCAAGTTTACGTGTTGGTGTTTTTATTTTAGATTTTTTAAATCCTCCTTTTGCTGTTTAGGTCTTGGATGCGTTTACAGATACACCATGCACAGAGGGCCATTCGCTTTCAAAACACCTTTGACCTCATGCAGTGTGGCTCTGGGAACGAAGGAGAGTTCTGAAACTTCCTGAACTGTGCAGTTGGGACCATACCCGCCGAATTCACTAACCTCCTTACCTGTAGTGCAAGTGCCTGCCCCCTGGCCCAGCAGCAGGGGGCTGGTGGACAGGCTGGTGAGAACAGCAGCAGCGATGACTTCATCGAGGTCAGCTTTTTCCGATGGCTTCCTTGGGGCACAAAGGGAGACAAAGTTTACTCACGTCATAAGCTTCAGTTCTTCAAATAACGCGGTGGACAGAGAAAAGAAAACTAAACCTTTCCAAACTGGTACAACATCATTAATCGAAAAACAATGTTTGGCATTTAAGTAATAGGACTACCATAAGTATTATGATTTCTGATGGGATCTGAAAGATCATTTGGCATTGCAGGGCTGCAGGTGCAGGCAGGCTTCATATCCTGCCCGCAAGTGTTGTTGGCACCAGCCTCGTGCTCCACAAAACTGCTTCTGCAGATGAGCTGCGGTACCCTAAAGGCCATAAAGTCTCAGATTTGATATGTTGTATAGCTGTTGCCAAGTTGTAGCCACATGCCGCCAAACATTGCTTCACCACTGAAGTGCATGCCCAGCACTATTCCCATGTGAAGATCAAAGCAATGTACTCCTAAGCATTCCCTTGCACCGGAGGATGCCGCTGAAATCTAGTGCTAGCAAGGTTCATGGTTATATCAACTTCCACTGAGGAGGTATCTTCTACCTTTCTCAAAATGGCCTTGGTTTCTTCTCTTTTGTCCTACAGAGGGAGGTCTAGGTTGGGGCTGATGTCCACACAAGTGATGGTT
This sequence comes from Triturus cristatus, assembly GCF_964204655.1. Lineage (NCBI taxonomy): Eukaryota > Metazoa > Chordata > Amphibia > Caudata > Salamandridae > Triturus > Triturus cristatus. Next base: position 1,627,213,983 of record NC_140590.1, on the reverse strand, counting down.
GTAACTGCCAAGGATTGCGAGGGAATTTTGCATCCTTGAAGGATGTAGCTGCCATAGTACTTATTTCCTACTCAAATGTTTGCATTTTGTGAGTCCTGATGCTCCAGGAAAGCAGTACACGGAATGGACAGCTACAATGTGTGGTGCATGGCTGTCTCAGCAATGACCATCCAGCCGTGGTTTGCCCCGTGAGAAAGGCAGATGGGTATACAGTGGGGCCTTTTATTTCTCTGACCGAAAAAACACAAACAGTACTAGCACTGTAGCTGTGTTTTGCATCCTCTGCTGACTTTGGTCCCACGTGTCGTCCAAAATGGAAATAACCTGGACTGCAGTCAAGGTTATTTTGCAGACTTGAAGTCACAGTGGCTTGTACAAAATACAGGACCAAGCTGTTTACTGTAAGCCTTTGACTTGAACCTATATCATTACTGGCTAGGCCTCAGCCCATTCTACATTGCTAATTGTTCACAATGGTTCTCAATTAACCAAAGAATCGGGGAGTAAATTAAATATATATTTAAGTAGTTATGCAATCCAATCCATACTGTATCGCCCATAATTAATTCCCACCTTCCATCCAAAGCTCAATAACTGATAAGCAAGACTAACTGACCCAAGGGTGAAGGATGCCGGTGATGGGAAAAGGGCATGGCTGTACAGGAGGGATGGACTGACATAAGGGTCCCCTCGCTGCTTATTCCCATTAGCTAGTGGCAGTACACACTTTATAGATTACGAGAACAAGAGCTGGTAGTCCACACCAAGCGTGATGACAAAATATTTCATTTAAGGCACACCATAAATTTACACAATGTAGAGAAGGAGATTACTAAGAACGGTATGAGATTAATGTTACTGAGGACTCGATCACAGGACGAAACAAGACAAATGAGCAAGCCTAAAATATAGGTCTGTGATTTTTCTAAGAAAAGAATCATATCCATTGTAGGATGGATTAAGCCACGCCCTATTACCAACACTACGTTAGCATAAACGAGATAATTGTTAGCAAGCCAGCTTGTCGTTTCTGCTGCGCTGCACACAACACTGTTATGTGTTATTCATTTTAGAAATGCTGACTCGACTTTGCCTTACAGGATAACAAACTGTTGTTTCACATTCTTAACTGTGAAATGTGCCCTTGGTCTGTACATCATGCAAAGAACGAGTCTGGGTCACTAGAAGGTACAGAGTGTTGTGATTAGATTGATCGTACCACTTCTTAGACATATCATACATGCAGCTGCCAATATCTGAAGGACAAGCGTCTTTAATATTGCAGAACAGTTTGGGTTTGCACACATTCGAACAGAAGAGCTGATGCATGAGAGAGCTAGCTGATCCTTTGATGTGATTCTACTAAGCTGATCTATACGGTATGGGGTCCCCCCTGTTAACCTAAGAGACCTTCTAATAGTCTAATAATAATAATGTATTAGATTCTAGAGAAAGGAGTGTGGCTGTATACCACTGTCATTATTAGTATGATTGCTCCTTTCATTCTGTATGGTATTGTAATAATGCTTATGGTTCTGATCCGTACTGTTAGTCTGCTAGTGTTAGCCAAAGTACTGCATCTTAGGACGCGAGGTTTATAAAATAAACTCTTTAAACTTTACCGTGTCTGTATTATTATGTTGTGGACTAACAAATAGCTACGAACAGGTATTTCGTATTCCCACCACTCCTGAGAAATATCTAAGTCGCTTGTTCTGGTTTGTCTATACATTGGGACCGCCTAGCTAAATCTAGGCTAACGAATGGGATACTAAGCTAGTCGGATAACGGGGTTCTGGGTTCTGAGGGGAGTTTTCTGGTACACCACAATTCTCTGAGGTCCTGGTCTCCTGCGCATAGTTCTGTGCATAAGCAGAATCCCTGCAACATGGCGCACCTAACGTTTGGTCTTATGATCTGAGACGCTTTAGTAGTACTTGTGTTAGTCCACAACCACCCTCACTCTCGTTTCCGGATAACAGGAGTGACGGTTTAACCTACCTAGGTTTTGACTATAGGTTCTTACAAGCTTGAAAATTATAAAGGTTATAACTTTTGAGCCCAAGTGCTACTGTAAAGATCGTTGTTACTCTTTAGGGTGTCCTTATGGCGGTTAATATTCCCACTCATAGTAGGGTTCCTCTGCGCGCTCATTTGAGGGCTTATGGGGTACCTGATGACGGGATGGCCGTGGTCTTTGTGGTCAGTGCTGATGCCACCTACCCTTATGAGTTGTTTTACTCATGGGTGACCTTTGAGGAGGTGGATACGGACGATAATTTGTTCCACGAATATACAGCCATGCCTGTGCCTGCGGCTTATGCCCCATATAGGACACTAGAAATACCTATTTCTGCCTGGGAGCATACAATTTGGTTTAATGGCGCCCTCCCCCATGAGGTCGTATCGGCGAGAATGGGCCCGTTGTCGATTGCAGGGGCCACTTGGCCGGTACTGGCCGGATATACTCCGCACCCACGCTACCTGACGGTGAAAGTGGGTGATTTACGAACGCTACACACAGCCCTGATTACGGTCCATAGGGCTTTAGTGCAGTATGTGTCACGCACAGTTCAGGTGGGAGCACCTGCGGTTGCTGGGCACGGGACGGATCACCATCACGCGGTGGTGATTAGCCCTGTTATGGTTAATGCGGTTGTCGGCAAGCGCCCCCTCAGTAAGGATGAATTTCCTTACTGGCTTGCGGAAAAATTTGATCAATTGGAAGCCGTGTTTCCAAACACTACACCTGTGGATAAACACAGGATACTCACCATTACTTTGCCGAAGGACCTGGTCCCTGATCTTGTTGATTGTGACAATTGGGGCAAGGTCTTTGCTGCGACCTATTCGAAGTGCTACGGCACTCCGTCTATGTCTGTACTACCCTCCGTCATCAAGAAAGTCCAAGAAATTCATGGTGCGGAGGCGGCTATTGAGTTAGGATTAAGGCTTGTCGACAGTTTCGATGTGGTTGGTTCCATGGTAATGGGCAACCTCAAAGGAGATGCCATGCAGTTCCAAGTTGGTAATATGCTGGAACTTGTGGATGATGCCGATAAGCCAAGGAAGTTCGCAAAAATTATTGCGAAGGCCTACAGGATGGTTGGACGTAGTGCCTTAGGCGTGAAACCCACCATCAAAGTTCCTGATGTAGTACAGCAAACTAAGGTGAGTTTGTCTACAAAAGACGAAAAGCCCAACTTTCCTAAACAAAGTTGGCGAGCCAGAAAACAAGAGAAACAGCAACAGAAACAGGGTTCTCGTTCTGCCTCACCGGTCCAGTCGTATAGTGAACGCACTTATGATTTGCGCGATCGTACTCGTATTAAGTCGCCTGATAGGTTTCAGGTTTCTGAACAACGCTCTCCTCGTTCTTCACAGGACACATCGACTTCGCACACTGGTGGTGGAGAGCGTGGGAGAGGACGGGGCGTTCAAGGTCGAGACCAGCCCCGCCAGACTGACGGTAAAGGCAAGCAGGAAGACACTGCCAGACAACGACCACAGTTTCAGAAAAAGAAAGTTGCTGCTATCTCAGCGAGATATGCCTCAGATGGTCAGGACACAGCTTCGGAATCTGACATGGGCACTAACGCTGCTAGACAGCGCGGCGGAAGTTACAGTAGTGCGGCAAGCATTGCGTCCATTTCTGGAGGCGACAGCAACTGACATTTATGTGACAGTTGAAACTGCTGATACTCGCGTAGCTCCCCCAGAAAGATTATTTGAAATAGTCCTTAATATTGAGGGTGACATACAACGCAAAAATAAAGTGGTTTTTTGGGACAATCTTACGACCACCTATGATATTCTTTTGGCGGAGAAAGATTGGCCTCCGGCTTTCATTTTGGATGCTCCTAGGGGAGAGGAAGTCATTCTTCCTTCCTTTGGGCACGCAGTGCCCACGGATGAGTCTAATAGGTTAGCCGGGGAGTGGGCACAGGTGCTTGCACCTGCGTTATATCGTAATCAGGTTGGCTGGGATAAATGTTCTCCCAATCATGAGATTCCATTGCGGTCCGATCCCCAGCCTCAACCCCAATACCCCATGCGTCGCGAGGCAAGATCTCACGTCGCGTCCATCCTTGAACAATTGGAATATCAAGGAGTGATTGAGACATGTGTGTCACCCATGAATAATCCTTTATTCACTGTGACGAAGCCTGACGGGTCGTACCGCCTAGTTTTGGATTACCGGCATTTAAACTCGCATTGCCGGACGTGTGTGGTACAAAATACTCATAGTTCGGCTCTCGTCGATAGTCTTGTGAGAAAACGTTTCAAAACCACGCTCGACTTATCAAATGGCTTTTATTGCCATAACATAGCCCCTCATAGTTATGAGTGGACGGCATTTACCTCGGGTGGAAAACAAAAATTGTTTAAGAGGCTCCCGATGGGCTATAAAAACAGCCCTGGAGTTTTTTCCACTCGCGTGGTCTCTCTCTTGGAGATGGTAGACCCGGAGGCATACTCGTATGTTGATGACATCTATCTGACAGATGACGAGTTGCTTCCACACCTTGCTTGGGTGGATAACATAGTGACTATGTTTGCAGACTTCGGTTACAAGTTTAACTTTAAGAAGTCCCACATTGCTGAGTTCACAGTGTTGTTCTTGGGGTACAAACTCAATAATGAAGGTCGAGGCTTGGCACCGCACTTCCTTGAGAAATGCGCACGCCTTCGTATCCCTACGACACTGAAAAAACTACAATCATTACTGGGCTTTCTGAATTTCGGTCGTTCCTACATTCCTGATTATGCCCAGCGTATCAAGACTTTTTATGCTTTGGTACAACCAACTTTTACCAGATCTTGCTGGCTGCCAGAGCATTCATCTGCATTGTATTCTTTGCAGACTGATCTTCTTACTGCAAAATTTTTACAAACTCGTGATAACCACACCAACCTGGTCATTAGAATTGTTCCAGGCGCGGAAGGTTTCACGTACTTAACGTTCAATGAGGGCGACACAGTCCCCATTGCTTACAAATCTCATCTGTACACTTCGGCTGAGCTGCGATTTTCCACTGTTGAAAAAGTCTTGACAGCAGTTCAGATGGCGATCCTGAAAGAACGAGCGCTATCACAAGGAAAGCACATGCTGGTGGTAACACCGTTTCCTGCTCTCGAAGCAGTCACTAAAGCTAGTGTACCGAATTCTAAGGCTTTGCATCCAAGGTGGATACAATGGGCGACCTCCTTAGCTTCGCCTGACGTCGAATATATCTTTGACGCGGCGTTGCAGACTCAGGAGAGTTTGGAGTATGAATTTGTTCATCCTGCTCCTCTGTCATTGCGCCCTATCGAGGAATACCATTGTGTCATATACACTGACGGGTCGGCGCAACCCGCAACTGGATCAAGGCACGCTTATTCAGCGGCTTGCGCAATTGTAGTCGGTACTTTCGTAAATGGAGAGTTCCAATCTGATGCAGTGTATACGCAGTCATTGGGTGATTGTACCGCGCAGTTGGCGGAGCTTCATGCTCTGGTGCTTGCACTTGAGTTTGCTGATCACAGGGTCACTACTCTTATAGTGAGTGATTCTTACTATTGTGTTCAATCTTACAACAACAATTTGCTTTTTTGGATTATGAATGGTTTTCGTGATTCCAAAGGTGGCACAGTAAAGCATAAAACGCTTTGGGCTCGGGTGGCAGAACTTAAAGGGAGTCTGCCACTTGTGAATGTAATTCACACACTTGGTCACCAACGAGTTGGTGTCCATGCTGTCGGTAACAGTTTGGCTGACGAGGCAGCTAAAACCGCAGTGGCGACATATTTAGTAGCAGCAGTTACAAGATCAAAATCTAAGATTGATGCTGACATCTTAGCAGCTATTGCTGCTTCTGAGACAGGGACAAACTTCCCTAGAGGTTTCCCTTCTCGATACCATTATCACTTAAGTCCTGATAACGTCCCGCTAGTGAGGATTAACGACGTTGGTGATAGATTGATTCCCAACGCGGACTGCAGACGAAGTTTGATAACGGCTGCCCACGAAGGTGCTGCGTCTGCGCATGCTGGAGTGTCAGCAACTGTGTCTCTTTTACAGCAACGTTACTGGTGGTAAGGTTTGTATAAACAAACGCGGGCTTATGTACTTAGTTGTGACATTTGCCAGCAGATTAAACCTTCTTCTGTTGCGCGTCCACCTCCAACGCAGCTGCATATTTCTAATCAACCACTTGCGTGTGTTTATTTAGATCACTGCAGTCCTTTTACCTCTGATACTGCGTACAAGTACATCTTGGTTGCAGTGGATTCGTGCACACGTTTTCTGTGGGTGTGGCCACAAAGGAGTGCTGATGCCAGGACTGTCATCAAAGCATTGCGTGTCTTTATAGGGAGTTTTGCATGTGGTACCCTTCACTCTGATCAGGGCCCGGCGTTCGCCTCTAAGGCGTACAAAGAAGCAATGAGAAGTTTGGGGGTCCAAGTCAAATTTTCGTCTCCATACCGGCCTGAGGGCAATAGTGTTGTGGAACGGATGAACCGTGACCTAAAGCAATCGTTGACAGCCAAGGTATTAGGTACAGGCCGGAACTGGCTTGCCCACTTGTATGACGTCCAACGTGCACTTAATAACCTCCCTAGAAGGTCTCTGGGTGGGAGGACCCCGTACATGATGCTCTTTGGAGTGAGAATGTTTGTTCCGGACCTTGAAGGTCTAGACATGGCGGCGGCTGCCGCGCCTTTTGACCTAGATGACCACTGTGCTGTATTGCAGAATCTACAAGAAGCAAGAGACACTCTGGCAAAGGAACACGTGCCCTCTACATCTGAAGAAGCGCTCCTGATTACGGTAGTCGGCTGGCTACCTGGTGTTGGTGACCTGGTCTGTGAGAAGGTGGAGAACAAGAAGGAGTTTGGCCCCTCTTATCGTGCACCAGTCCCGGTGCTTGGAGTATTGGGTACACGTACAGTTGTTTTACCCCCACTTCCTGGTCGCAAGGGTAACAGGTACATTTCAATTGAGAATGTCAAGCTACACAGGGTGGCCGATTCTCCATAGTATGACACCTTCGGTTTCCTCCCCTTCGATGCTGAGAAACTCTGTTGTGATGCCACCCTCTATCATCGTGCCTGAGGTTTCCATTGAGATGCTTACAGTTACTGATCCGCCTGTGCCACCTACTGCTGGTGGTTTGCCTGATGATCCTGAGTATGCTTATCCTGCAGAAGTCCCTTTGCCCCTATTACATACAACAACACTTACCCAGTCCCATTCTTCCTTTGAAACTGAATCATTGACTTCCACTGCCCCTTCCAAAATTTCTATATTTTTTGCCTGGTTCAAGAGACATTTTTTGGTTGCACCTTGGACTTACATCTGGTTGGTGCTGATTTGTATTTTTTTATTCATGACAATTGGCTTTGTGGTAGTGTTTTTTAGACTTATAAATGGACACTACCTGAATGAGCGTTCTACAATTCAATTAATTGATGGAACTTTGGCCCCCCATTCCTCATCACACATCATGAAAAGAGACCAGACGTTTGTGAACATCACCGCCTGGCCTGTACGTGATGGGATTGCTTGGGATGCAGTGAACTTTCAAATTCATGGTCCCACCGAAGTTATTAATGTGCCAACTGTTTTTCGTGTTTCTATGGGTGATGTAGTTAAACAAAACATCCGCTCAGATGATTGGGATGTACAAGCAATAGAAGCATTGTTTTCTGATTTAAAACATTATGCTGCATTTGATACTGAAGACCTGTATTTAAATACTGCAAACTACGATGAGCAATTTTGTTTTCAACATTATGGCACACATTTCCTACATAGAGCAAATACTTTTTGGAATTTTGTTAATTTCCATCAATGGGAACATTGTCCTGTCCCTATGCCTGGCAGCTCTGCCACTTTATTGAAAAAATTCACATACTTTTCAGATTTTAGTGTGTCAAACCCGGATTCTTTTTATTTTAAGGTGGCAGTAGAACCCACTTCTAAGGTCAGATTGACACACACAAAATTATTATATTCCAAATCCTTTATGGATGAATTGGCTATTGGCGGTTATGACGTATGGAAAGCTACTATCGATCTTAAATCGGTTTGGGGAACTAAACCGTGGCAGGTACAAGGAACAGAAGCGTTGCATCGTGCCTGTCTTATCCCAAACCATATATTGTTTTTGAATTCATCTATTTTTCAGACCACCTGTTTTGGATTGGCTATGTCTAAAAAATTAATTTCCCCCTCGATACCGGATCTGGGTGCTTACCCTGGTTGGGAGAATCACTCAGATCTGTCCCTTACTATGTTGCAGTTCCTTGTTTCCAACGACACGTTCAATATTTCAACATTGAATCCTGAGGGTTGGTTGGTTTGGCAAACAAGCTCAGATTCCTGTCAACGACGGTTTCTGGATCTGGCTCCAGGGTATACACAACTTAGGGTTAACCCTCGTTTTACATCTTCACACACTGTGACTACCTACTCTGTAGGTAAGTTATGTCAGTCGTGGCTACAGCATTCCACGTTAACTTCAGTTAAGCTACATTTATCACGATTAAATGACAAAATAGATTTGAATGATTTTATTAAGGGTCCTGCAAATGGCAGGTCTAAACGATGGGTTTATGCTATTTACAATGAAATTTGGAAATTGTCGCAAATTGAAGCTGCTTCAAGATTACGTGCTATTGACCAGGCCAATATGGAAAAAGTATTGGCTGTGATAGATAATATTATTAATACTTTGTCTTCTAGAATTTATACACTAGATAATATTGTTTCTTCTGTCGTAGACATTGTGCAGGATGATGTATCTGTGTTGCATCATGGCCAAAATCAGTTGCGTTCAATTATGCAGTTTGCATGGACATTGCAAACGTTAAAGGCAGGGAAAGTCCCTTGGGATTACATGAATATTTCATCGTTGTTCCTTCCTTTTAATTTGACAGAAAAACAGCAGTTCATGTCCATGAAAGATGCAACTTATGCATTGCCGCACATTGAAAAATTAGAACCTTTACCTTTTTCTGTTGCTGAGTTGAATTCAGCCGTGTAGCTTATACACGGATTGGTCACTTTACCTTTTAGTTTGTTTAAATTTAGTTCGTGCATGAAGCATTATGTCATTGGTAGATATGAACAACTTGGTGATGCGTTTTTGCACGAAGTTTGGTCACTTCCGTTCACTTACAGATGCGTAAGGGATGGCAAGGAGGTTTACTTAAAGGGTGAAGAATGCACTTCCGCTCCTGATCATTCTGTGGTTTGTAGACATATACAATTACATGGCGCGTGCAATATACACGCTCAAAATTGGGCTTGTGTCCTAAAGGGGATTCCAATGCCAGTTATAACGTCTTCTTTTAAGCTGCTTGCCAACGGTAGTTATTTGCTTTTAAATAGTGAAGCTTGCTGTGGGATGCTAGTGGGTATTCCTTACATAGTCACTGTTTCGCAAAAGGTGGTTTGCTGTAATAACGTCCTTTTCCCTCCCCCGCAAGGCCGACTCGATATATCCATCTGGCCGGCGATTCCGACCTTGAACGCAGAGTTCAATAGGATGAGCAGAATAAGGGCTCTTTTGTCTAAAAAGGAGGTTGCGTTGACTTCGTCCCGTGAAACATTTCTTCTTAATGTGGCGAACACACGCACTGAGGTACAAGCTCTTTTAAATACTGACCTCCCCCTCCATTTTGGAACCTTGATTCAAACTATCTTTAATGCCTCGTCTACGACTGGCCTTGTTCATTTTTTTAAAAATTGTGGGCTCGGGCCTCGTGACATCTTTCCAGACTGTTTTTGGTGTAATCCCCGCATTTTTACATTCTATTTTCTCGAGTGTCTTCGGAGGGTTCCTCTTGCTCCTCGCTTTGGTGGCCGGGATCCTCTTGTTGATTTGCGCACTTCGATATGGCTGCACACCAGGAGTTGCAAGACAGCATGCTCCGCCTGCTCCATCTTCGTAGCCGGATGCTTGATTATTACGGCACTTTCCCTTTGGCGGTCTTAAGCGTCAAGTATGGATTGTCTTTCCGGTTTCCCTTTTTTACCTGTGTGCAACCTGTCTTTCATTGCCTAGATTGTCCCTTCCAGTGGGCTCTGGACTTGTGCCTGTCAACCTTGGCGTCACCTGACCCGGATTTTGATGAACTAATGTGTCCCTTAGTGGCTCATGATTTTGATTGTTCTGGTGTGGGGTTTATAGCTTTGGGTGCTGCACAAGAAGTCCTTGCTGACTGGGATATCGGAGAGGCGGCTATTGAATTCCTTGAAAGGAGTTATATCGAGGATGCTGACAGTTGTCCTATTGTGGTGCTGGATGCTCCGATAATTGATGAACACGTGTGTTCCTTTCCCTTGCTAAATTGGATGGCAGATACTTTTGCGGAATGCTCCAATGATTTCCTCTTGGAAGCTGTTGCAACTTACGGTGCATATACCTTTATGGATTGACTGATTGACATTGTCACTCCAGGGTGCATCCAGGGCGGTTAATTTTCTTCGAAATTTTTTTTACTGATATTTTTAAGACATCGTTTTTCTTTTTTTAAACAAATTTTTCTTCCTTTTTATTCTCGGACTTTACACTTATCTTATATGGACTTATAGTTCATGCCCTTGGTTCCGTTCTACATCACTTGAACTCTGCGTTCTTGATAAGTGTATCCCTATTGGTTAGTGCTCCGATCATGGGGGGGGGGTGTAGGATGGATTAAGCCACGCCCTATTTACAACACTAAGTTAGCATAAACAAGATAATTGTTAGCAAGCCAGCTTGTCGTTTCTGCTGCGCTGCACACGACACTGTTGTTGCGTTATTCATTTTAGAAATGCTGACTCGACTTTGCCTTACAGGATAACAAACTGTCACAGTGGCTTGTACAAAATACAGGACCAAGCTGTTTACTGTAAGCCTTTGACTTGAACCTATATCATTACTGGCTAGGCCTCAGCCCATTCTACATTGCTAATTGTTCACAATGGTTCTCAATTAACCAAAGAATCGGGGAGTAAATTAAATATATATTTAAGTAGATATGCAATCCAATCCATACTGTATCGCCCATAATTAATTCCCACCTTCCATCCAAAGCTCAATAACTGATAAGCAAGACTAACTGACCCAAGGGTGAAGGATGCCGGTGATGGGAAAAGGGCATGGCTGTACAGGAGGGATGGACTGACATAAGGGTCCCCTCGCTGCTTATTCCCATTAGCTAGTGGCAGTACACACTTTATAGATTAAGAGAACAAGAGCTGGTAGTCCACACCAAGCGTGATGACAAAATATTTCATTTAAGGCACACCATAAATTTACACAATGTAGAGAAGGAGATTACTAAGAACGGTATGAGATTAATGTTACTGAGGACTCGATCACAGGACGAAACAAGACAAATGAGCAAGCCTAAAATATAGGTCTGTGATTTTTCTAAGAAAAGAATCATATCCATTGTAGGATGGATTAAGCCACGCCCTATTTACAACACTAAGTTAGCATAAACTAGATAATTGTTAGCAAGCCAGCTTGTCGTTTCTGCTGCGCTGCACACGACACTGTTGTTATGTGTTATTCATTTTAGAAATGCTGACTCGACTTTGCCTTACAGGATAACAAACTGTTGTTTCACATTCTTAACCGTGAAATGTGCCCTTGGTCTGTACATCATGCAAAGAACGAGTCTGGGTCACTAGAAGGTACAGAGTGTTGTGATTAGATTGATCGTACCACTTCTTAGACATATCATACATGCAGCTGCCAATATCTGAAGGACAAGCGTCTTTAATATTGCAGAACAGTTTGGGTTTGCACACATTCGAACAGAAGAGCTGATGCATGAGAGAGCTAGCTGATCCTTTGATGTGATTCTACTAAGCTGATCTATACGGTATGGGGTCCCCCCTGTTAGGTTAATAATAATAATGTATTAGATTCTAGAGAAAGGAGTGTGGCTGTATACCACTGTCATTATTAGTATGATTGCTCCTTTCATTATTTGACCACTGCCAAATTTGTCATCAATTCAGAGATTAATTCGGTGGAGGAGAGACTGGGGGCTACTAGATGATCTCTGACAATGCTAACATTGAATGAGCATACTGTTATTCAACCAAGCTCAGACACAGCCAAGATTACTGGAAATGATGAGGGGAAAGGGGGTAGTGTAAATAGCTCACCTGTCGAAACCCATCCAACTGTTCTGTGCACTTGGAGGAAGAAAACAAGTTACTTACCTGTAACTTTGGTTCTACAGTATTGGACACTTTCATAGATTCCCATGCTTGTATCATTCCCCGTCGTCGGAATGGTGGGAGTCACCGGTATATATAAAATAGCAATAGAAACCATAACCAAAACAGAACCTAGGCCCATTCTTGTTTTGCAACCTATCCACCTCTTTTTGTAAAAGAGACCAAAAAAAAAAAGAACCACCAATCAGATTACCCTCACCCCCTAGAACCCTCCTGAGAGAAGCTCAGAACCTCAGATTTCCGTAGCCGTTGTGTAACCAAACCACTGAAGATGGCAGAGGCTGAACTTTCCCAGGAGAGGCGGGTGGGTCGCAAGGGAATCTATGAAAGTTTCCAATACTGGAGAACCAAAGTTACAGGTAAGTAACTTGTTTTCTTACTCCAGTATTGGAACTTTCATAGATTCGCATCCCTGTATCAGAGTAGCTAGCAGTTATCAGCACATCTTTTGGAACCATTACCAATATCAGACTAGGAACAAAGCCATAGTAAACAAATCACGAAGACATTTTCAATGGTCAACAACATAGTTAGAAATATTAGAAACATAAATACATAAGGTTAAAAAATGTACTAGAGCTGATAAAACAGTAACATGGAAGGAGGGATGAAAGGGAAAGCTCACCACTAGTGAAAGAGGTTCTTCAGGACTGCTTGGCCTACTGCTGTGTCACTCTGCGTCACAGAATCTAGGCAGTAATGCTTTGTATACGTATCTGCACTGCTCCAGGTCGCTGCACGGCAGATCTCCCGGATAGGAACACCAGCAAAGAGGGCTATAGAAGAAAACCTCGCCCTCGTGGAATGAGCATGGACCTGCCCTGCCAGGGGCTTGCCCGCTGCCTTGTGACAATATTGGATAGCATTAGTGATCCAACGAGCGATCCCCTGCTTGGAAAGGGGAAATCACTTATGAGGGTCACCAAAAGACACAAACATTTGAGAAGACTTTCTGAAGTCTTTTGTTCGTTGAAGATAGAACTTTAAGCCCCTCTGAAGAAGCCGGTTGAGGGAAAAAAAAGGGTCTTAAGAATTACCGGCTCATTCAAATGAAAGCCCGAAGGAACTTTAGGAATTAATTTTGGGTTAGTACGTAGTGCCACTGTTCCTCTTTTGAACTGTAGAAAGGGTTCCTGAATGGTGAGAGCCTGCATTTCTCCCACACGCCTCGCAGAAGTCAAAGCTAGAAGAAGCACTACCTTCCAGGAGAGGAATTTCAACTCTGCTTTGTGAATCGGTTCAAAAGGAGGCTTCATAAGCTGGGTGAGAACCATGTTCAGATGCCAAATAGAAGGAGGAGGAGGTTTGACTGGAGGGAAAACTCTGAAAAGCCCCTTGAGAAATTTTTTAACTATCCTTGCCGACCAGAGGGAAGGGCCTGAAGACATGCGTCTGAAGGGAGAAATTGCCGCCAGATGCACTTTGATAGAAAAGTGGGCCAGTCCCGCCTTTGCTGATGATAGAATGTATGGAAGAACTTCATGCTGCTGTGATTCAAAAGGATGGAGGCCATTGTGTTGACACCCGACACAAAAAAGCTTCCATTTCAATCTGTAAGTCTAATTCGTACTGGGGCTCTTGCCTGAGAAAGTACCTCTTTACATTCTGCTGAGAGATTCAGACCAAGAAATTCTCGCTGCTCAGTAGCCATGCCAAGAGATGAAGTGACTGAGGATCCGGATGCCTGACTTGGCCCTTGGACATCGTCAGAAGCGAAGGAATCGGCTGCAAGGGCAGAGGAACGTCCAGGGAGAGAAGTTGAAGCTCTGTGAACCAAAACTGTCTGGGCCACGTAGGGGCTATCCGAATCATCCTGCACGTTCTGCTTTGAGCTTCCTGAGAAGTCTGGGGATCACAGCAATGGGGGGGAAAGCGTAAACAAATGCACCTGACCAGGCCATCAAAAGCGCATTTCCCAACAATCCCGGATGGTGAATCCTGCTTGCATAGAACCGGAATGTCTTGTTCTCCGGAGTGGCAAAGAGGTCTATGGAAGGTGTGCCCCATCTGTGAAAAACCTTCCGAAGAGTGAAGTTGTCCAGTTCCCACTCGTGACTGACAGACTTCAGTCTGCTGAGAGTGTCTGCTGCTTTGTTGAGGACACCTGGAAGATGTTCCGCTCGGAGTGATATTTCTTGTTGAATTGCCCACTCCCAGATTGATTGGGCTTCTTGCGACTACAGTTGAGATCTGGTACCTCCTTCTTTGTTTTAATAACGCATGGCCATCGTGTTGTCCGTATGTATAAGAACTGTCGACTGTTGAATTTGTGGAAGAAAAGGGCTACACGAATCGCCCTGAGCTCCAGCAGATTGATATGCAACAGACTATGCGGAGGCTACCACCAGCCGCTTACATGAAGATCTTGTAACACCGCTCCCCAGCCTTTGAGAGAGGCGTCTGTAGTTATTATGTGTGGAGCCGGGGCTAGCCTGAAAGACCGACCTTGAGAAATGTTTTCTTTGGTCATCTACCATGACGCGGCCTCTTTCATAGTCTCGGTCACTGAGATCTTGTAGAAGGATCCGTCGACTTGGCGCCACTGCAAATCTAACTCTTCTTGGAGTGGACGCATTCTTAATCTGCAGTGAGGAATCCGGGTTATGCATGAGGAGATGGAACCCAGCAGGGACTTGTAGAGGCGAACTGAAAGTGACCTTGTTAACAGTTGAGAAGCCATGGACCTCAGCTTCTCTTGCCTCTACAAGGTTGGGAAAGCCTCATTTACGGATGTGTTTAGAATGGCTCCCAGAAATCTGGCTGTCCTTGACGGACTGAGAGAAGACTTCTGTTCGTTGATTGTTAGGCCGAGATTGGCAAACAGGCGTGTACACGTTATGACTGTTTCCACTGCTGCCTGTTAGGTAGGAGCTTTTAGCAACCAGTCGTCCAGGTAAGGGAGAACCTGAAGCTTTTGTTTCCGCAGAAAGGCTGCTACCGGAGCCAATACCTTTGTGAAGATCCGAGGAGCAGATCGCAGTCCAAACAGAAGAACTCTGAATTGAAAATGGCTCTTGTCTACTGTGAAGCGAAGAAACCTCCTGTGAGCTGGGTGAATGGGTACGTGAAAATAAGCGTCCTCTAGATCCAGAGTAGCCATGAAATCCCCTGAGTTGAGAAGTCGAAGGAGATCTTGTAGAGAAACCATGCGAAAGGATTGTTTGATGAGATAGGTGTTGAGCTCCCTCAGATCTAGTATAGTGCGCCACTTTTCTAACGTCTTCCGGATCAGGAAGAACCGGGAGTAAAACCCCTTTCCCCTTTGAAAGATAGGGACCGGTTCTATAGCTCCTTTGAGGAGCATTTGATGGACCTCTAACCGTAGCAGACGGAGATGTTTCGATACCATGGTGCTAGGGGGCTTGGATGGTGGTGGTTGGACAAACTCCAGGGTAAAAGAATTAGCTGCTCTGACCAGCAGGCTGGACATAGACGAAAATCTTTTGCCCACATTATCCAGACGCCTGCCTTCTTTATCTGGAGGAGTGGTAAGGGGAGCTGAAGGATTTCTAGATTTCCTCTGAGCGGCCTGTGAGATGACAGAGTCCGGTTTAGGCTGGCTGGTTAAACAGGCTGGGCTACCCTCCGGAGCCTTATATTTCCAGAGCCTTACATTTCTTCTCCAGACGAGGTAAAACTGGAATGACCGTGGCTGGATTTTGCATTGCCTTTAAGCCTTCTTCCCAAACATGGTCCACAATTGGAATTGACCGGACCAATTTCTTATAAGGTTCCTTAAAATCGTAAAGGAAGCACTCAGATTCCAGTTTGGTCATGGGCAGGTCGAACCTTTTAGCGGCCCTCTCCATTAAGTTATGGAAACCCCCTATATCCACAGGGGGGCAATCAAAAGGTGCTGGAGCAGGAGAAGCTGGATCCGGAATAACATACATCCCACTCCACATCTGGATCCGGGATTGTGACATTGCCTTGGTCGCAGTCAGAGGTATCATCCTAGATGGGAGGCGTAACCGGTGGAACAGCCTTGGCTGTGGTGATTGAGGGGCCACAGGATGATCAGGAGGAACAGCAGTAACCGGCACTCCTACTGGAACAGGAGGTTGTGTTGCAAATCTTTTCCTGTAATCCAAGAGCATAGCTTGTAAGTCTGTTAGCAAGGAGGAAGGCATTTGGACCATCTCCTGATGATAGTCTCGTTGATATTGAGAGGGAGGTCCATACTGCTCAAAATCCTCAAACTCCCCTTCAGAATCCGTGTCCTGGCATTTGACATGTAGCTGAGAAGGACTATTAGCATAGCCAAAAGGCCCCTTCTCATCAGATTCCTTTTCTTCGAGGAGAAGTGCAGGAGGTAAAGGAGTCACCCTCCTTGGCGAAGTCATCTCCGGTGTGATTTGTCGTTTTTTTAGCAAAATTGAAATTTTTTCCACCGTCAACAATGCCGACGGGACCGTCAACGAAAGAATCGTCGACGAAGAAATCACCGTCATCGATGCAGCTGTCAATGTCATCGTCGTCGACGCACTCGACACAAACACAAATCCCACCGGTGTTCAACTCGTCGACATAGAGCCCTGCGTCAGTACCGGTGACTAGGAAACCATCGTCGACGAGCCCGTTCATGGGGTGAAAGATGAAGAAGACTGTACCATAGGCTTTTTCGGCGACGGAATCGATGACGGCGTCGTCGAGTGAGTCTTTTTTGATGATTTCACCTCAGAAGTCAATGATGATGGCTTTTTGAAGGTCTTTGAAGCTGCAGGAGGAGACGTTGGAGGAACAAAACTGGATTTTCTCTGAGAACTTGCTCCTTTTGATAGTCCTTCCCTCTCCTTTACACCTTGGTGAGGAGATTTGACAGGACTAAGCCCTTCAGACCTATCAGAGGTCTTTTTCAAGGCCTTACCAGGGCGTTTCTCAGAAGGTGAAGGAGAAGCTCTACCTCTTTTTACAGACCTTCTGGAAGAGGTCGCAGAAGAGGTTTCGTCACCATCACTGGACACTGGCTCCCTTCTTAACTTCAGCTTCTGGAGCCAGGTCAAAAGACGCCCTTCACGATCACGTAAAGTCTTGGTATAAAAAGTGCGGCATATCTTACTGTCTGCAACCTTATGGTCTGGGTACAGACAGTAAATACAGTCCTTGTGCTTGTCTTCAATATATAACCTCTTCTTAGCACAGGTAGCACATGCTTTAAAGATGGCCTTCTTCTATTTATCCGATATCCTGAAGAAATTGAAGAAAAAACTGCTGAAAAAGTTGTAGAATCCAAGTTCTAGGAAAAGAACTGAGCAGAGCTCAGTGGAGACTCCCTTGCACAACGTGCAGTAGAAAATCTAAGGTTCTGAGCTTCTCTCAGGAGGGTTCTAGGGGGTGAGGCTAATCTGATTGGTTGATCTTTTTTTTTGGTCTCTTTTACAAAAAGAGGTGGATAGGTTTCAAAATAAGAATGGGCCTAGGCCTAGGTTCTGTTTTGGTAATGGTTTCTATTGCTATTTTATGTATTCCGGGGACTCACATTCCGACGACGGGGAATGATACAAGCATGGGAATCTCTGAAAGTTCCAATACTGGAGTAACTAGGCATTGTACCCGTGCCACAGGAGCAGCAGCTCATACTGAGACAAATACATACATTAATGTCATAGCAGCTGCTGCTAACAGTCTCCCCGCCGAATAAAAAGAAGGGCAACAGGCGCTCAGTGCGAGCCCAAAAGAACACGCTCCAGGAGAGTAATAAACCTGGGAATGGGGGCGAGTCTTCTATAATTAATGATAAAACCCATGAGAACCCGGGGGTTAGGGGCAATGTAAATTTATCTGTTAATGGAGGGTCGCTTGGACAGATAGAAAGTGCCCTCGCAAAACTGATGGCCCCAATGACATCAGCGTTGCAGAGTATTGTTAAATCATTAAAAGAACTGCTGGGGCAGGTGAATCAAAAGCACAAGTCGCCTGGTTTTCCCGCGGAGATGGGGCGTCAATCTCGCCCCCCAGATTGCTACGCTGAATTCAATTCCCGAGGGGAGAAAAAATGACGAGGGAGGCTGTAAGCAGGGCAACATCCCGGATGTTTCATCACAGGCTTCTGGGGATGTTTTTTCTCAACATCATAGTATTAACCCTTTTCTGCTGGTCCTGGTTAACACGGTTCCAATTGACATGGACGATAAACTACATACCCTGCAGTTCCCCTCGGAATGTACCCCATGAATAAAGTACCTCCTTTGAGCCCATGCCAAACTAAACTGACCCCACAGCTGAAGAACAACCCAAGTCATTGGTTTAGCTCTGCACTTATAAATACTGAAGAAAATACCCTTGCTAGAGCAATTAAAGGAGTGCGCAGAGTTCATTTGGTGGGGAAAAGCCCCAAGATGGAAAGTGGCGATTGAGTTGTAACAAACCTCTCGGACCCAAAACTGGTAGAGTTTATTTTACACACACTTGGTGGTCTGCAGGGACTCTTGCAAAGGATTTATCTGGTCCCATTAGTCTATTATAAGCCAAGGTGAACTGAACCGGTTACGTATTCAACTGAAAACTCACAAATCAATAGCATCTTTTCCATGCCCATTAAAAAGCACTTTGCGGCTCGCGAATATGTCGATTGACTAGTTGGGTCTGTTAAAGATATGAGCGCTTCCCCTGTGGAAAATGACTATAAGGAAGAAATCCCAAGCTTTACTGTTATTGGTGAGAGTCATTCTCCTCGCCTTACTCCAGGTGACTCATTGCGGGGACACTCCCCAGCCTACATGCCCGAAGAGAGAATATCAGTCACAGAGACTGATATTGAGCGAACTTGGACTAATCCCATAATCTTTCCAGCTGAAATTGCTCTCACTTGCTCAGCAGACTCAGGATACAATGTACCTGATAATGTTACGCTTTCTTTAGAAGGTCGGGCCACCGTTGTCTAAAAAGGGAGGGCGCAACTGGTATGCGATATGTCCGGCCTCTTATGGTATATTGCAGGACTGAGTAATAAACTGAATAATAGCAACTGGGTGCCTTTGGTATCGCTTTGTTCGCCCTAAGTTGGCATGGTATGCCCAGACGTGGGTCCCTTGCTCACTTTGCCACTGGATTCAAGATAACCTGGCAGATGAGGGTTATGAACCTGGAACCAGTCCCAGGATGCTTGTTTCCGGTCCAGGGAAGACATGGCTTGGCAGTTCGGGCTGGACTGTTCCCATGAGGCACAGGGTCAGACTGATTTGCATATGGCCATGTCTGAACTGGGGTGGTGGAGTGAGCTAAAGAATGATGATGGATTAAACCCAGATCAGTTGACTGGGGGTGAGTGTTCGATTTGCTCAAGCGCTCCATCCATCAACCCCTTTGGTATCGCTTTAATATCTCAGAAGCATGCTGTGTGTTTACAAGAGAACTGGCTGTCGTCTACTGTACATGTAAATGGTTTTCACTTTGTATTCTGACCTGCAACTGTGGCATTGTCTGGCCATCACAGTGGAGGACTATTAACTCTTAGAACACTCACGCTGCCAGTCAAGATAACAAAGACTTATTTGGACTCTACGTTCTTTCCAATAATTTGTCTATCCCCGAGTGGCGAACCTTTAATGATATTTATAAATTTTTACCACAATAATTTTGTTAATAGTAATACACAAATTATTGATTTTCTTGTCTCTGTTCTAGAAGCAATTCTAACAGTCATAAATGGGGATTATGTGGTCTTATGAGGAGGGGAGTCTGATTCTGGTAACTTTACAAACTTCGACCATTCTTTGTGTGGCAATGCCATGAATTAGAGGATAGACATGTGTGGTCTTATAATTAGCACTGATATGCAAACTAAGGAGATCTTGAAACAGGTAACATTTACAGGTAGAAGAAAGGGGTCTGTGATAGATTTTATTGCACTACCCAAAGCTTGGGCGGGGAAGGTTTACAAGTTCCAGATACTAGAGCGTCATCTGAGTGATCACAATCCACTTTTGTTAAGCCTTGCCATGGGGTTGCCTCCAGCACGTAATAACAAGATGACTTTCCCAATTGAGTATATGAGAAATAGGGGAGGGGGGTGTCGCAAGTGGAGAAATATCGACCAACAGGCCTTCCTAGCCCAGCTTTTGGAGAACCGGATGGATCATGTCAAGCAGTGTTTAAGGGCTGAACTTGAACCGTGGGGCTTATCGTGAGATTTGTAAAAGGGTCTCTGAGCAATTATTACCTAACTCCAATCAGGGCCAAAGACAAAACAAATGGTTTGACAAGTCGTACTCGGGCTCTTACCCTACTTAAACAAGCCCTTAACTGTGTACCTAGGCTTCCAACAGAAATAAGGAGGTGTAGGATGCTTTAGAAAGATGATGTCAAAGTAAGGAACGATGAGGTCAGGAGGGAGGACTGGGATCAACTGGCAGCTGCTTGTGCTACAAACAATATGACGTAATCCTGAAAGGTAGTTAATGCCCCTTTTTTTTTTTACAAATAGCTCTTTGACTAGCATAGCCACGACCATTCAGAAGCATCTGTGGGTCGAAAAGTTGCCAAATTGTATGACACAAATGAGTGGGATTACTCTGAAGACAATAAGACAAGGGAGGTCACAAGCTTAGAGCATGAGAGGGTATTGTAATCACTCTTGGAGAGGTTATCTCCGCTTTGAAAAGACGCCCAGCAGTAACGCGCCAGGACCGGATGGGGTCCCAGTTGATCTGTTTAAAGACAACCCAGCACTATGGGCACCAATATTGGTGAATGTATTACAAAGTGCTGTATGTGCTGGCCCTCTTAGGTCCTATTCTAGGGCAATTACCAAGCCAATCTTTAAAAAGGAGGATAGGAGTGATTCCCAATATTATCAACTCATATCGTTACTTGATTCCACAGCAAAGGTGTTGGGTAGAATTTTGCTGCATCATTTTGAAACATGAGCAAATGAGAAGCAAATTTCAACTAGGACACAATGTGTTTTTTGGAGATTAGGCACTGTTTAACACAGCCTAAATCTGCATTTAAATATCAGCAGGTACTTGACTGTCAAAGAGGGATGTCTATTTAGCATTTATGGATTTAAGTGCAGCTTTTGGCAATTTTCCTAGGGGAACTCTTTGGAATATATAAATAGAAAAAAGTGCCAACCCAAAAATTATTCATCTTTCCCAGCTCCGCGCAGACGTAGAATGTAGCATCATGTATAAATGGTGAGTGTACTCCCTATATAAAAATTAGGATGGTGGTCAGACAAGGTTGTGTGCTGACCCCATTCCTTTTTAGCCTTTATATGAACGATCTAGATGGTGCCCTGATGGATGTAGCAGTTGATCCTCTAAGGATAGGGTCTCGGCAGCTACCAGTCTTAATGTACACAGACTCCTGTGTGCTGATGGCAAGAATGGGGAGAAGCCTTCAGAAGCTTCTAGACACCTTTGTTGCTTTTAGGTCTCGTTTAGGCCTCTCCACTAACAAAACTAAATTCTTTGCTATGATTTGTGGTCGTCCTCGGAGTAGGGCAATTCCGTTTTATATTGATGACAAGGCCCTTAAATGTGTACAACACTTTATTCATCTTAGGGTACCATTTGATAGCTCAAGTACATGGAAACATTTGCGAAAGGTGAGAGTAACTCAATTTGAACAAACAACAGCCTCTGTCTAAATTATGTGCAAAGCTGGCTTCTATGCCTCTAGACACTGTTAGTACCATATATAAAGCCAGACCTGTACCAATAGCCACTTATGGGGAAGGCCTTTGGGGATACAATGATAACACTTTGCTCCAAGTTAGCGAAAATACATTTTTGCACAGATTCACTCCCGCCTAATGTCCCCTCTTGATAGAGCATATGGAATTGAGGCTACAGTACGTGGGAGACATTACAAGATTGGCACTTATGTTATGGCAGTAGTAGTACCCAAACTGTGTGCTGCGGCACCCCGCTGCACCACCAAAAGCAGCGCCGGGGCGCAGTTGCTGAGGCGAGAGTCCCTTATGAATTACACCGGCCTTTGGAGTGCAGGCCGGGTGTGCAGAGTCTGGCGCCCACTAGGTGGTGCATTAGCTGCATCGTCATAACATTTAAAACCTAATTCGTGAAAAGCCTTTACTTGTCCTGGGGACTCTCAAAAACACAGCTAAGCCTATCCAAGTATAACGCCTATCCGTATTTATTAACACCATAAAAAAACGTTTTTGTGTGTTTGAAGACACCCATAAATGTTTTTAATATAAAAGATCTGCAGCTTTAACAGAGGGGGTTCAGAACAGCTTCCTATATTTTTTAGTATGTAATATATTGCTAGCTATTAAAACAACATTGTGAAACCTGACGTAATCCACTTGTGAGGTAAATCTCATCTGATGGATTGCCCGTTTACAGGGGCAGGAAAGACTGTAGAGTGGCGTAACGAAACTTCACGGTGGGGGGCTGCAAGGTACATGGAGGGGGCCCCCTCCGGACTTAATCGGGAGCTCTCAAGCCAGTGAGCTGTGCTGACGGGGCCCCTAGAGTGCCTATGTTACGCCACTTGCCAGCAGCATCCCAGCTGCCAGAAAGTTATCTCAAAACAAACATCGTTTTTTTTCCCCTTTCACCAAAGATTTATTACTCTAAAGCCAACCCACCCCACGACCCATCACTGTAGCCATGGAAACGGAAGAACCAATCAGACACTAGTTGGCAGTTGGGTATGATAGTGACCTTTCGTTACAATCCAATGGCAAGCGGGCCCAACTCCCACTCGACTTCCTGTGGCGGCGTTTGGCCTGCGAGAGCGTCGGAGCCAAAATTAGCAAACTCAGCAGCTGCAGCTTTCACAATGGAGAGAGAAAAGAGCAGCCCTAGGCAAAGAAGGAAAGCGGGCACTTTGTAGAAGCAAGGCACACTGTCAAACAAGTCCACTCTCGGGTCTCGTGTGGATAAGGTAACGGGTGACAAGCCTTGGACTGATAAAACCGACGACGTCGTAACCCTATATCCGAGCTCTCAAGTTTCAAGCGTATGCACCTTTCTTTTCCCGGTTTTTACCTTCGAATTCTGGAACTCGTAGTGCTACCTTTAGAATGAGTTTAATAGAAGTAGAAATCCATGCATGCAACTTCAAAAAATCTGAACTGGGTGAGATAGTCATGCAAAGGAAATTTGATAGCTTTGCATTCCAATATTTGGATCCACATGCACCTCGATCGGGACTTGCTGCATCTTCTGAAATGTTAGTCCTGGCGTTTACAGAGTTCGGGTCAGATATTCACAGACCTCACCTGCCACTGCCCTTTTTACAAGCACTTTAAATAGACAGCTCGCGCAAAGCCCCCCATTCTTCACCTGCAGCCAGGGCTTTAAGTGGGATGGAAAAAGGGGGGGGGGGCTCTCAAAGGGACGTGGCCAATGTAATTAAGTGTGTGGCTTAAAAACACATAAAAGCTAAAAATCTGTGCTTAGCATCGTGTGCCGCCCGACTTATATTTTGCTGTTTCTGTCATTGCATCTAGATATACAACAACTAACATCAAACCTACAAGTCAGGACTATCTGCTTTGTCAATGGTTAGTTGCATAAGATAAATAAGCAGCAACTATGGCTTGTATATAATATTGAAAAAAACTTCCACTTAAAGCCCTGGTGACACCACGACAATGTTGCTGCTCCTGAGTTTCAAAAGAGAAGGGAAATCCAGAGAGAAAATGACTTTAAAGGATTTCCTCCCTTCCCCTACTACGCTCACCTGGCATGACCTCATGCCGTAACTTCTCCACTAGTGAGATGTGAGCAGTGTGAACAGCGGACAAGGTGTCCCTGCTGTCACTGCAGTCCGGAAAAACGGACCGCCTGTCCCAGGGCACAAAACAGAGCCCGATAGAGACCCGTTTCGAGTCTTCCTTTAAAAACTGCCGGTGCTCAGCACCGGTGAGACCCGGCCCACTTAAAGACCCGCCTACAGCCCTCTGTTCTTCACAGAGCGCTCTGGGGAGAGCGAGGAATGCCTCTGTACTTTAAGAGTATGTGCTCTTAGGCAGGGGTCCACCTTGCTTAATTTGTGCTCGAGTTAGCCTATTTATAAACACCGGGACCTATTTGAGGGAATCTACAACATGGTGGCGCTGTGTGTGTATATTTTATTAGTAGAGATAATTAGTGGATCATTCAACTATTTAACATTAGCTAAAAAAGATGATAGAACTAGGGCTTAAAACTAGAGTTTAAAGTGATATGTGGGTAGTGCAAGCTCAATGGACCTTGGGCCCCAGCACTTCATTTTTTTTTTCAAATCAAGTACTGGCAGGCGACATTCATTTTAGGTTAGGCCTAGAGACAGATCCAGCTATCTTGCTAAATTTACTCAATCAGAAATCCATAAATATAAAAATGCATATATATGTAGAAGGGTTTTTGTTCAGCCTTCTTCATCCATTGGTCTGTACAATCGTCATTCACATTTTGCTTCTCCCTGCCACAGCATTAGCATGGGATGGTGAGTCAGCCAAATTAACGATTTTTCCTCCATTTTTTATCCTATTATGTTTTAATCACCCTCTGTGATTAAACTATGTTTTCAGGTTATATTAATTCGAAGTCAGTAGCAGATTTTATTTGTGCCAATAAGAGTAATACTGTCCTGTGTTGTGCTTTAAAGTCATATGGGGTCTTTATTCCTGGTCTAAGCGCACGTGCCTGCTAGGAACCACTTGTACTGTTCAACCAATATATATGCGATGGTTAAAAAATGAATACATATACATTTTTTTTGCAAGTACAGGTGGCTACCATATTTAGGTGGCAGCTTGCGTTTGATTCTATGTATTTCTATGGCATATGTCTGCAATGAAAAAAATAACCACAAGTCATAACCACAAGTCTCAAATGCACAGCAAAAATAAAATTCCAGATTCTCACCACAGCAGACATGAGATATAAATCATTTGAAGAAAAAAACATGAGTTGCCAAGCCAGTATTACCATAATGTGTTTAATGTTATTGTGGGAGGTCTGTCCAAACCAGAGCCATGTGGGGTAAAGTATAGAAGAAATACAAAATGCTGGGCTTACCATACGGGAAAAATGCGGAAGGAACTTAAAATAATTGCAGCCAGTTAGAGCCTGTCTTCAAGTGAAAACTTCAGTTTAATTTGAAAAATTCAAACAGTTGTATTTTGGTGAACACAGTAATTATATAAGCCAATAACTGCAGCTCATAACCTAGACACCTTAGGAGAAAAATGCTAAATATTGTGCCTCACTGCCCGTCAACTATAGAGTAGTAGGGGAAGACTATGAGGAAGAGGCACTGGAGACACCCATGCCTAAATGAAAGGATGATAGGGTATCCCCTGGGAGATGATTGGGATGCAGAAAAGAACACTTTCAAAGTCAGAACTGCTGAGGACATCAGACAATGGTATAATAACCAGTACCAGGCACCAAAGACTACAGATGAAGCCCTAGGCAGAGTTCAGAAATCACAGCAGCAGATCCACTAATAAGGAGTTGTATCAGTGGCTCTCTAAACCCTGAATATTATGAGGATTTCATGTAACTTAACACCGCAGAGGCTGGTTCGGTACTAGCGGACTGACCATGAATAGCCAGCCCCCCCCCCCCACCCAAAGTGTTAATCAAAATAGCTCATTTACAAGCAGATCAGTGGAGATGAGCATAATAAAAGGCAACCATACACGGGGATGAAGCCACATTGTTACCAGATACAGGTGCAGCAAAGACAATGGTAATACAAGATCAAGCACAACAACCAATGATTTACACCACGATGTCGCAAGGCATACATGTCAGACTACATCATTCACCCATGAAAATCCTGGCAGTTGTATTAGGAACCAAATTACAATCTCATACAGAAGTAGCAACAAAACGGGGGGGGGGGGGGGGGGGCGGGCGCACAACACTTGTTCGGGTCAAAAGATATGAAGCGGTCAAAAGATATGAAGCACCACAACCTTTTTGGAGATATACCCAAAATGATCCTATGGCTTGGGCCGCAGGGTATACAGATAGACCAACTCACTGCCATCACAACCTCCGATACAAATTATTGCATCCATCCACTACAGACCAGTGCTTCATAAAGATACGTATGACATACAGCCTTCTTAGGAGTACAAATAAAACTGATACAAGCAAGGTCCAAGAATAATGAGCGATCCAGGGCAAAAAAAAGATGTACCCGATTTTTAGAGACCGCATACCCAGCATTGGTGCAGTAATTGAAGAGCTATTTCAGCACAGTGTGATTCCACCTGCACCTCCACCAGTGAGGTTCTATGCCGATTGCTGCCCATTAAGAAAAAAGACAAATCCTAATGGACAATGAGATTACCGCTTGTGTGTAGATTACAAAGAGC
Organism: Triturus cristatus; assembly: GCF_964204655.1. Taxonomy (NCBI): domain Eukaryota; kingdom Metazoa; phylum Chordata; class Amphibia; order Caudata; family Salamandridae; genus Triturus; species Triturus cristatus. The sequence goes on along the minus strand of NC_140590.1, from coordinate 1,627,187,464 downwards.
TAAAGATTCTGGCCTAAATGGCAGTCAGTGGCCGCTTTGCCTGAACTCATTGCAAAGATCAGCCCCAAGGCCACAATATGCTCTTCACTGGATTTGAGACATGAGGTTGGGAGTTGTCCCCTCATGGAAAATAGCAGAATGTATGCCGCCTTCCACTTCAACCGTAATCTGTATGTCTTTAATATACTTCCCCAGGGTCTGAGAACACCGCCAACTATATTTCATGGGATAGTAGTAGAAATACTTGCAAATATCACTGGCCACTAAAGAGTCATACAGTATGTGGATGAGATGCTGACTGTCAGTGAAAAAGAAGCACATTGCCTGGCTAATGTATGCCAGGCGTTGCAGTATGGTGGGCTTCTGATAAAGACTGACACTGGCAAGCCTCTCAGCAACCCTTTTGTGCCTCCCAATGCACCCGAAAGGAAGATCCACTGCACATGACGGGTTGGAAGCTATAATGACTCTGCTCCTACACACGTGCGAGTGACCTTCAGTCCCGGTTAAGAATTTTCAGTTTTTCAAGAACATTCACACCGTTGCTTGCACATTATGCACATTATGCTTAATCCCTATACGACCCATTATGTGCCAAGACAGATATGGATGGAAGAACATACTGATGCAGTTGCCAACTTGAAATGCGGTTTACAGGCTGGCTGCGCCAGCATCAGTCAGTCCCAGCCCTGAACTTACATATTATTTATGGCCCATATCAACAAACAATACTACGGCGGTGACAATAACAAAACTGAAGGGAGGCAAACATTACAACTGGGTTTGCTTCTCAAGTGCGATCCCAAGTAGAACACCGCTATACCAGATGTAAGCGGAGGACTTTAACTGTGTATGGGGTCATTGGCCATGTTCCACTACTTCTTGGGAACCAAAAAGTAATTATTAAGACCAATCACACAACTGAAAGTTCAAAGATTAGGGAAGTTGCAACTAGGGAATATCGGCACATCAGAATAGCCAAACGGACAGCAGCTTTGCAGAGAGAGTGTCTTCGAGTCACCCCTTTCCATCCTGCCCTGACTGGAGTCTCATTGCAGGTCACTCATCACAAATGCACTGTGGAAGTCACTAATGTGTCTCGTCCAACTTTCAAACCATGTACCCAGGAAAATGTCCAGACCGTGTACACATCATTTGTAATAGATCGATACTCACACTTCGAGAACAACAAATATATTGGACGCATAAGGATATTGATCATATACCTCTACACGGATGAGGATAGGCTTCTAGTCACTGGCACTTTGATAACAAACAAGCAATAGGTCTGCACAATATGCAGAATTGGCAGCAATCTTAGTAGCTTTAATGCAAGCCAAAGAACACAACACAGATAAACACGAGCCCCGACTCGGACTTTGTTTTCCAAAGTTGCACCATCTACATCAATGACTGAGCCACACGAGGATTCCATAGATCAGTCGGGGAACTGGTCAAGTATAAAAATCTCTGGAGAATGGCACATTGACGCCCCATCCCACTTTGACAGGATTAAAGTCAGGAAAATAAGAGCACATGCCCTCACTTCAGAAGGACCTACGTGGGACATGGAATTCCACACATCAATAAACCGCACACACACCTTCACAAGAGCCCAATGTAAACAGCAAAGCACAAGAGAAGAGAAGTTGAAAATGTTTAGAGAACTGCAGAGCAAAGACACTGAAATCAAGAACATTCTTTGGAAGGGCATACAGCAAGCACAGGACAATGGAGAAACCGGTTTTCCTATGGTAGGGTTTTGAGGCACTAAAACACTAGAGAGATTACTCAGAAACAGTGTAAAAATTTAGTCACACAAGCAGATAAAGCCAGGAACACACACTTTGGTATACCCATTCAAATGCAGGAAATGATTTTACACGTGTCATGGGAGCTATAGTTACATTAAGGGACAAAACGCTAAAGATATGCTAATCACACTCGGGTGATAGCCCCCATAGTAAAAGAATCTGCAGTCATATGGACACTTGCTTGTCTTGCCTAAGATATGATCAAACACACAAGAAGGAAGTTGCCCTAAAACAGCAACCACCAGCTGTTTGTGGAAAGATATATATATTGACTACATAGGCGGACATTCTGCCGCACAGGGGGCCGACCAGCGGACTACACCAAGAGTCTGCTTTTGCCCTCAGGAGGTGGGGCTTCATCAATTTACCTGACGCACAGGTCATAAATAATTTGCGGGTCTCCCACAACGCGGGATGCACCCGGGTCAAGAGCAGGCCAGTCTGCGCCGGTCCGCGACCAGTCAAGGCTGGCTTTGGCCCACTCTTGGGCTGTAGTTTTCGGTCTGAATAGCTGTCTTGTTAAGGTATTGACATTTTTATTGTTTTTTTCTTTTTCGAGTCTTTTACATTTATTTTGTAGTCCATCTGCATTATGAGCAAGAGGAAAGCTAATGGCCCACTTGAAATCTCTACGATTAAGTCGATCACCAGTTCTCGGATGACGGCTATGCGGGCCATTAAACCTAGAGTGGCTTCAGACTTCCAAAGCCCCATTACCGCTAGGGAAAATGAGCAGAAGAGCTCTGCCAATAGTATAGCGAGGGGAAAATCAAGATTGTGGCACAACTGGCTGTCATTAACAAATGGGTTCACCACCCTGAAGATGAGCCAGCGTACCATATGGACCTTCAGGTTCTACCACGGGGGGGATATCTGTGAGCCCTCTACATCAACCCATGACACGTGACCCTCCAGGGGCCCACCGCACTCACGATGCGACTCTGGGACTTGACACGCAAAACACCGGGCTGGGGAGTGGGGAGGAGGGCAGGATTACCCAAGCCATACCATTGTGGGACACAGAGTGGTTGGGCACTCTAGGTATTCGATCCAGCTTAGACAAATCGATCCCATAGGTATCTCTAAAGTCGGGGTTGTCCCTTTATCTGATCTGCAGAGGGATAATGAGCTGGTGACCTCCGAGACCTTTCGGTACCTCCAGATACGCCACGCTCTCCAGGCAGTTATTTCCCGGTGGCCTGACCTCCCTGAATTGTCACCCCCTTGTTAGATTACTCAATCACATGACCCGCGAAGCAATCTCCCTTACATACCGAAAGTTGATCAACAACTCAGATACTTCTTCAGCTGCGGATACAATGGGAAAACGACCAGGGAAGTCTAAGAGATGATGAATGGCCGGAGGCCTTGGCCTCCCCCTGGGAGGTGGCCATCAGGGCAGGGTTCCGGTTGGTGCAGCTTCAAAAACTCCACATATCTTGCGTCTCTTGCAACACAGTGGTCAAAATGGGCAGTGTCTCAGATGTGAGCTGTCGTAGGCAGTGTGGCCAGGAAGGGACCTTCTTTCACAATTTTCTGGTGTCCAGCAGTTCGTCACTTCTGGGAATCAGTGGTGGAGTGCATAAATGACATATGTTGAAGTGACATGCCAATCTCTGCCAAATGGTGTCTTCTCAATTTGTGGGATGCAACAGACTTGAACCACATGGAACAGATTTAGATGACCTTGGGCATGGCGATTGCCAAAAGTAACATAGCACGCCTATGGGGAGGTCGACGTCCGCACCACCCCTAAGGGACTCGAAAAGGGGCATGGATTGGTGCACAATAGCCAAGAAAGTGGTTTAAGAAAGCTGGGGCTGCCCCTGAAAGAAGGAGAGGCTCTGGGGCAAGTGGAATGTTTAGAGAGGAAGGCCCTGTGCTACCCCCATTTAATTTACTACTGCAGCCACCCTTCCCTGAGGCAGTACCCCCGGCGCGTGGGGGGCAGAGAGAAGAATGGGAGGTGGAGAGTGAGATCATCAATGATTGGAATGAAGTTTGTTTACCCTATATCTGAATGCATGACTATTTGTGGTATATTTGTTTCTGTAATGCTTGCTGTAATCTTAATAAAGATGTTTAAAAAAAAAAAAAAAAAGATTGTGAAACTTGTTTCACTCAAAGTCCTGTAGGAACTTTGAATGTGGGGGGGGGGTGATCCACTGGAGGCTGCACATTCTTCATCCACTTCTTCTCTTACGAAGAGGAAAAAGAGGATAATGTTCAGCCTAAAGGAGCTGAAGCGGCACCCAAACTGGGACCTGGAAATAACAAGCATTTGCAACGCACTTGGTCTCACCTTTGGGACCTTATATGCATTTAGCTATGCAGCACATTAGCCTGGGTGCTGAAACATCAACTGTTTCAGTAACTTTGAGGGAAAATAAGCACCAAACTGTGTGACACACCAGGTATGGGAACACATGGAGACAAATATTGCCTTTCAGCAGGAAATGGTATAGTCCAAAGCTCTGTTTTTAATATAAAATCAGGGCCTTTGGTGGTCATAACACTGAAAATACAAGATAAAAAAAAATATTGTCTACGGGTGCTCATGGAAGACAATTTCTATGGACTGGAATCTAGACAATGCTAAATTGATTCTGGCATTTTACTGACGTCTGCTGGTCGTTTTCTATGAAGAAAGTTAAATAGAGGCAGTTGCCAGAAAAATTTAAAAAAAGAAAGTCCCTAAGCAGAAAGGAATTCTGGAATTTTACGGACGTCTGCTGGTCGTTTTCTATTAAGACAGTTAAATAGACGCAGTTGAACAGAAAAAAAGTCCCTAAGAGGAAGCAGACAAGTCCTAGGGCTGATCTCCAGAGCCCACAAAGTACATACACATATAAGTATTTACTAAAGTATATACAAGAGGTCTCAAATGCTCGACCTAAAAAAGGGGAAGTCTAGGGCTTCCAAGAAGAAACAAACCACCAGTAGAAGGGATATATCCCTGAAGGATCTGTCTGATCTGAAACTCCGTGTTAACGACCCAATTTTCAAATTGCTTTGATAAGCTGGAGGCTGTGATTAAGGAAATTTGCACAGATATATTTGGGAATCTAAAAGAGCTCAATTTAAGCTAGACAAATTAAAGACTCCTATCGAACAGCTTTGTAAATCTCAGGGAAGTCAAACTAATCTCGAAGAGGGAGGCACTGGTATGAACACAGAGATCAAGCCCCCTAATCCTGGTTTGGAAGCTATATATCATGCTGCTAGAATGAGGGTTTAAAATTACACTATTGAAACCACAGTCAGTTCTTTGGATTTGAGGGCTTCTTTAAACAGTAAATATTGTTATCCCTAGCTCCCACCAGCGTACCACACATACAATAGTCCTAAAGGATGTTCCTATAGTATTGCCAACTTTGAATGAAGATCACACTGCCTTAAAAAAGCACGAGAATTCACAGGCTAAAATCAAACTCTAATGATCCCTCGGCAGAAGAGCTTATGGCTAGAACTTCTTCTACTGGTGAAAAAGAAACACCTAGTGACTGTGTGATCGTCAATTTTGAATCCCCCATAACATAAAAGCTCTTCTTGGTTGTTCACATAAACAGAATAGAGTGCAAGGTTTAATCTAGGCCCTGCCCCAGGGTTACTTTTATAGATCATCAGTCTTTCAACAATACATACTGTTTCAATGGACTCAGACTCCAAACGATGTGCCAATATTTAATGAGGAAACAGCTTTGATGTTTTAACATCTTTGGAGGATTACGTTTGACGTGGTTCTCAAATGAGGCTAGAATTATTGGGGTGTAAGTACATCTCTGAATGTCCAGCTGGGGACCTAATGCAATCAGACAATGAGGTGGTTCCCACAGTTAATCTGCAAGCAGGTTGCAGGATTTACCATTGCAGGGCCTCACACTCCGCTCAAGAAAGATCGTAGGTATCCATTCGAAATTGATCAATCCATACTGGTTTCGAAATTGATCAATCCATACTGGTTATCTATTGTTAATAATGCCGATATCATGTGTTGCAAAAGACGTGGCACATGAAGAATTTTGATTAAAAGGTTTCTATTGTATGCGAAGCCCAGCTACTCCATCTTGGGCAGGTAGAGCCAAAGGGTACTTGGCTACCTTGATTTCAATTAAATTAACAAAATGTGACGCAAAAGTGATTGAATGTAGCCCTACAATTAAATGTTGCTTTTGGAGATTCAAAATTCCTTTGATGTTATGTCCTTACATTAGTGCAGATTTATAACTTTCATAAATTCACAAGGAAATTACAAAAGTTGGCCAGGAAATCATACTCTTAGAAAAGAATTGTGAACTGCATTTTAGCATGAGCAAATATGCGTGTGTAATTTGATCATGAAAAAATCTGTTGAGAGTTTACAACGTCACTTTCCCTCCAACCACTTTTTTCCACCACCTTGGAAAAAGTCTTACTTCTGCCCTTGTCAGGAGTAGATTTCCTACTGTTCACAGTATGGAAAAGAAATAGAGAAGTAGTGGCCAAAACCCCTAAAACATGAAAGTTAGAACATGCAAGTTAGTAGGTTCACACAGACTCCAACCCTGGAACTGTTGCCGGTGGCAAAATAAGCAAACTGCTTGTATTCAAACCCTACTAGAATATGAGCCCTGGCATAATCAGAGAGGCTATTATCAGAGCTCATACATCATTAGATTGCGGTCACAATGTGTCGCAGCACTACATGACACCAAAGAGACAAGTGGATTTTGTTATAGGACAAGTAGATTTAGGAAGCAACCTGTCCCATGGACAAGTAAGGTATTTTATTACATGACAAAAGCCTGTAAAGGTGGGGGGTGGTCCCTTAACCTGGCTGCCCCAATTGAAAATGAAGAGCATCTTTGTGGACAAATAAGTCCTGTACTTTCTCATGGATGTCATACTTAAAACAACTGGATAAAAGACAGTGAGATCGTGGAAAAACACGCGGACATAGCATTCCCATAGATGCAAGGCATAGTTTCTGAATGTGAAGAGGTGGTATTTCGGTCATCTTTTGTGGTAAACATATCTATAAGAGATGGGGGGCGAGGCTAGCCTGGCAAGATGGCGGACGCAAATTAACTGAGCTCCGCGATCAAGACTCACGATCTGGTAATCGCTGCAATCCGTGCTGCTCCTGCCTGACTCCATTGCAGAGAGGGGCACAGACATATAGAGGCACCCTTTTTTGATGACCTATGTAGGGGGTGGAGTCCTGATGCTGGGCCTGACAGAGCATGAAGGTCTAGACCGAATGGAAACAGCAGCGGCCTGTAAGCTCCCCTACACTAGGCCCCGAAGAATGTGGCAGCTGAGTCGCGTGCCTTCAACCTCCTGGCCTTAGGGGGCATGAGAGGGTGATCAGCAAAGAGTGCAGAAGGTGATGTTGTGCGACCTGAGGCCTAAACGGTGTTTGTGAACCGCAGCGGGTATCCTGCTGGCAGATGCCACCTGTGCAGCGCGGACTGAAACATAAGAGCGGATCCTATGGACGGATTGGGTTGTCCATGGTACAGCCAGCTTCTGAAGCCGGAGACTTGGAGGCGGAAGGAGTACAGCCGGGGAGCCACTGTGAGTACCCCCGCTCCCAGGAAAACAAATGGTGAAATTTCCCTAACTTTGCGGCCACAAGCGAGGTGCTAAGGGTAGAGGGGCACCCCCCAATCCGTGAACAAAGGCGCTGTGCCACCCCATCAGTTATGAGGTGGTTGGCAAAAAGACTGGGGGATAGGATCTTCTGACTGTGACAGAAGCACCCACGTTGCAAGCAAGAGTTCAGGGGGCTAGGCCTGCTCACCCTTGGCCAGGAGACCCCCGATACTCAGCGAAGATAGCAGGAACCACGCCTAATAGGATCTCCACCCACTTCAAACTATCAGAGGTGGCGAGTGCTCTCTGTGCGGTGGCTGCCTACAAGATTGAGCTGACCTCTGGCGGTGGAGAGCATCAGCGCCGCTTGGTGCAGGTATCCAGGTGGAAACCCTGCCACACAACTGGGCCCCTATGAGACGTCTCCACGTATGAAGCGAGGACTGAATCACCGCCGGACCGCTAATGCCAGCAGTGCAGGTGGTGCCTGTGAGAAGTTGGCCTGATATATGATGTCACTAGTTCTAGTCACTAGTTCTAGTGTACACCTTGTATCAGTCCAAACAACCCTTATGATGATTGGTTGTAAAGTCAACCTTATAGACCAGCTATCCTAGTGGTAGCATGGACAAGAGCAGTCTTAGGCCAAACTCTGTATGGCATGTGAAGCCAGCTGTTATACCATTTGCAACCCCTTGAATACCAAATGAAAGGACACCACAACAGATATATTATAAAAATAGAATGTATTTATTCTAGTCAAAATACCCTCAGCACTCTTTATGAGATTCGAGGTAAGTACAACGCAGTCTTATTTAAGCAAACATAAGTCACACAGGTAAGTAATACAGTTAGGCCCTAGGGGCCACGCAAACCATATACTAAGTAAGTGGTATAAGAACCACTGTCACGAACACAGGTTAGGCCTAGGCAATCGCTGGGGCTACACTATCCTATCAGTTGCTAGGCAGTGGGAGGCCCACGGGATTCAGGAGTGGAAACACTCACGCGTAATGCGTTAAAGTCGATAGAAATAGTAATATTTAGAAATTAAGAGTTTTAGGACACTTCGGAAGGAACTAGGAGTTAGAGACTTGGAAACTAGACACTTGGATAGTTAATATCCTTGTGAGCACCGGAGTACTCAAGTTACCTAGCCCACGGGCTGTGGGTGCATAGGTGTGAACTTGCGTCAGGTTTCGTCGTCGACTCCTATGGATGCCTGAAGAAAAGATGCTGACAGGCAGTCAGTGAAGAGTGTCCGGTGGATTCCAAGGATGGAATCAAAAAGGAGGATACCTGCAAGCAGGAGGGGACAGAGTCTAGGTCACCAGCCAGGAGCCGGGAAGGAACCAGGCGATGTTGTGAAGATGCAGGTGAAGAGGTGAATCTTGTCGCAGCAGCCACGGGTACCAGGAGGCGTCGAGGACGTCCAGAACCAGGAGGCGAGCTGTCCCACGAGGGCTCTTGCTGTCGGCGGTGTCGATGTCGAGTTGGGACACAACAAGCCTTGGCAAGCGCAACCCACGCAGACTGAAGGATTTGCTTCTGTTGCAGACCAGGAAGGCCTGAGGTGCTTCTCTTTCACAGGGATGCAAGGGCCAGTCTGGAGGAGCCAAACCAGTGGTGGAAAGTCAAGGGTTCATCGTCGGAGAGGTCACTAGCCAACGGGCAAGCAACCGGACAGACGTGTCGAGCAGGAAAATGCAGAAGGGCCCCACGCAGAACTCGTGGAGTGTGGAGGGCTGATTTTCGGTGCAGATTGTGCTCGGGGATGAGGCTTCTCAATCCCCAGAGTACAACTTCGAGGATGCTTCAGAAGCTGCACTGGAAGCAAGTAGCCAATTTTCCCAGGTAGCCGGTCCCACGCCTCTCATCGCCTCCACGGATCTCAGCCTTGCTGTGGATGTGCATCAGGGTCGGAGAAGTCTGGAAGTCAAGGCGCTGGTCGGGCTCTGCAGTCGGTTCCTCGTAGAACTTCGGGCAAAGCAAACGGCAGGTCGCTTGATGGTGCCTGTTTGCACAGGGTGGCCACTCCTTGGCCACAAGGGAGATTCTTCAGTCTTCTTCCGTAGTCGAAGGTCCAGAGTTTCTGTTCAAGTTTCAGTTATCAGGATAATCCAAAGTCCTAGGGACTCAGCTCCCACTCTTATACTAATCTGGGGGGCTGGGTTACCTGCTAGGTCCCTCCTATGGGTGGGACCAGGGAGGGGGGTGGTTACACCCCCTTCCCTTTGTCCAGTTTCGCGCCAGGACTGGGGCTGGAGTGCCCCATTACCGGTTTGAACCGGACTATGCATGGGACACCTTGTGTGCCCCAGGCAGTGTCTCGTTTCATTCATCCCTCCCTGCCCCAATACACAAAGTCCTGTCTAGGGTGGTGCTAGCACCTCCCAAGGCAGGAAACCTATTGTCCAAGCCTCCCTCGCTGGAAGGACTCCCAGCAGCAGGAGGTCAGACTTGTGTCTGTGGCAGCAGCATCCATTTTGTGATGCTGGGGCTCTGGTTAACTTTAACCGGGTAGTAGGTCTTCATCCTCATCGCCAGAAATGGTGTGGGGGTAGTATTCCAAAGTGTTAGACACCTTACACAACATGTTTTGATAAAGTCAAACCATAGTTACCATAACCGCGAGGATTATAAGGCACTTTAAGAGTATATGGTAGGCGATATCATAGAACAGCTATAAGGACATGGTTCCGAAAGCTGCAGACAGGCTCAGCTCATGCTAGAGCACCATCTCACATGTTACCAAGCACTCTGCCTTCAGGATTGTTAAGGCCTGCCATAGGAGTGACTGATAGGTTACCCATGTGTCTATATATAAGGTAGGTATAGGAATACTACACCTAAGCAAGGGGTGATTACACGACCTTGCCCCAGCTGAGTGATCAGCCAGTTGTGTCATAATGGAAGGCCAGCCAGGGGTGGCATAATACATGCTGCAGCCCCTGGTAGGCCTAGGGTACACCTATGCCCTGGGTACCTAAGGTACTCTGTACAGGGCCCTAGAAGGTGATCCTTACCAATTGGGTTATGTACCTAAAGTACATAGTATGAATTTAGAGAGAGAACAGGTGGGCTGTGGGTCTGATTAGCAGGCCCACAGCCACATCTAAGTCGAAAACCAGTGAAGCAAAAGCAAAAAGTGGGGGTGAACATAGAAAGCAGACCCTACTCTCCTACAGTGCCCTCATCAAATCTGAGCTACGCAGCAGAGTGGGTGGTGCTGGGTCCTCTCACTTGCCTGTCTGCTGCATTCAACTGCACTCGCCCAGGACTTCAATATTCTCTACTATTTCCCGTCAAGTTAAAATTTAGAGCCAATAACACCAGTTTTTGTTCACTGAGCCCACAGGACTGGGTAGAACAGCACCAGTATGATATCACCACTCCTGCCTCGCTCGTAGAGAGGCCACTGTTTCACGGTCCCAAAAGGGGTGGCCGGTGCCGGAACAGAAGATGTGGAATGGCACAGGAAGATCAGTCCCTGACCCGACCACAACATCCGGGTGGCCCAAGAGGTGCTCCCCAACCCCAGGGCTGGCAGATTACAATCACTCCGAGACCTACTCTTGTGATTCCGTGGACAATGCTGACTCTGTGGTTTTCCCTGATGTCACGCAGCAGACAGCTGACACTAATTTGAAGACATGGTCATCCTTTGGCGAGTATTACAGCCAGTGACAGAATGAGTTATTACCTGAAACCGGCGGCTGCCAGAACTGCAGCTCCTCTCTGTAAGACTGCCCTTCACCCAGCGACCACACCTGCATCACCGCCGCAGGCATTTCAGGCCGTGACCGAAGAGAGGACCTGAATCCTGGCTCTGAAGATCTGAGCGTAACATTATCCCTGGTCATTTAATGTTTGTAATGCAGAAATGGGTCTAGCATGCTGCCCCCACTTTCTTCTCTTTCATTTTCTTGATTTGCTCTAAATGCCATCAGTGGTAGACATTTAACTGCAAGCAGCTTTCCAGCGTGCACTTTCCTCCTCCTTTCCCTCCTTTCGACCCATGCTGTATGTCGGTAACGATTCTTGTGTATGTGAGCGAGTGTTAAGAGTTCCCCAGTCATGGGTCTTCTAGTTGGGCGATGTCACATTAGGAGACTACCCTGCGTTGGAAGCTCTGGATTTCTCTTTTGATATACATCATACAGATCACACCCGCCCCATTGCTGAAGTGATAGACCCTGAAGGGCGTTACGTTCTAGTGGAAGGCCAAATCGATGGTGAGCCATTATTGCTGGGGAGTATTTATACACCAAACGCGGCTCAATCAACTTTCTTTGCACGTCTGTCTGGCATACTTACCCATTGATCTAATCTCCCTGGATTCTGGGAGGAGATTTTTTGTGTCCTTGATCTGCGCATGGATCGTTCGAATCCTCTGCTGCCCACTTTACCAGTGGTAGCGGCTGCCAAGTGTCATTTGCAATGGCTCACACACTGGTCCCTACTCGTTGGCTGGAGTGCCTTATACCATGGGGTAAGAGAATACTCACATTACTCGGTCCCACATACTCTACAAGTGCGATTAGATCGTATCCTCTGCCACTCCACTCTCCAAACACATGTTACAGGTGCAGAGTACCTGGGGAAATTATTCTCCGATCATTACCCCAAATTCTATGAGGAAATAATCACTCCGGCTTTGAAATCCCCAAAAGAACTATTTAGAGTCCCTATCCACTCCACTTGATAGTAACACCGTTCCCCAAACCACAAAAGAAAGCTGCAATGATATAGCATCCTTCTTCCACAAAAAAGTGGTTGATATTTATGATCAATTCCAGATCAATCCCGAAACAGCGCTAGGGGAGGTAACTAAGGGCAGGGATCTGCCACCGCCTCCAATTCTAGCAAAATTCCCTACGCCTGCCAAAGAGGCAATCCATAATCTTATAAAGACAACCACATCCGCAAATCCATTAGATCCAGCTCCCCCAAATATCTTATCCAAAGTGGCAGAGGACATATTACCGTCACTTATGAAGCTTCTTAATCTCTCACTAGAGGCGGGCTTGGTCCCTAAGCAATGGAAGCATGCAGTAATTAGGCCACTATTGAAAAAACCTCAGCTAGATCCAGTAATCCATGCCAACTTACGACCCATCTCATTACTCCCTTTTCTAGGAAAAGTACTAAAGAAACATGTCAATTGGACATTAGCAGACTTTCTGGAAAATAACATTCTTCATCCCACCATAACACGGAAGCCGCACTTCTGGTGGTCACAGAGGAGCTCAAAGCTATACTGCTTCTGGTGGTCACAGAGGAGCTCAAAGCTATACTGGATAACGGAGGCTCAGCCGCCATCCTACAACTGGATTTAAGTGCGGCATTCAACACAGTGAATCATAAGATCCTAAGAGATGGTCTTTGCGAGGTGGGAATTCAGGGCAAAGCATTAGATTGGCTCACCTCATATCTGGAAAACAGATCCTACCAAGTCATGGACAAAGACTGCCTCTGACAGCTTTCCAACGATTTGTGGTGGCCCTCTGGGATCGTCTCTCAGCCCCACGTTGTTCTATATGAGCGCCAGCTTGCCACCTTAGTGCAGGACATTAACCTGTCAGTGGTCTCCTACGCTGATGACACCCAGCTGGTCGTTTCTCTCTTACAGAAGGCCCTAATCCAGGAAATAAACATTTGGCACCCTGTTGGTATAAACTGCGCTGTTGGATGTCAAGCTGCTGCCTAAAGCTGAATGGTGGTAAGACGGAATTAGTGATCCTTGGAAACCAGGCCATACACAGACCTCTGATCAGCTGTCCTGTTGACATGGGCCTCCCCCCCCCCCTCCCCTCATTTAATTCCTCATAGTTTCCCATCTGGATTATGGCAACTCACTTTATGTGGGCGCACCCAAATACGTAATAAAGAGACTTCAGACTGTGCAAAATGCAGCAGAAAGGCTCCTTCTAAAGGTTCTTAGCAATGTCTCCGCAAGAGAACCCCTCAAACAGCTGCATTGGCTCCCAATTGAGGCATGGATTAAGTTTAAATCCCTCTGTATTGCTCATAGGGCCATAAATAACAAGGGCCCAGTAAAGCTCAGAGAGTTTGTAACCATTTATGTTCCAACTAGACACCTGATATCCTCGCATCTTCATTTTCTCAGTACAACCAGGGTAAAAGGGATGAGATGGGGAGGAAGATAGTTTGCACACGTAGTACCGAAGTTGTGGAACAATCTTCCACCCAGTCTCAGAGCACTGGAAAATGAACTTTCCTTCAGGAAGAAACTTAAAACATGGCTGTTTCCCTGTTAATGTACCAGAGGCCCTACTCGGAGCACAGTACTCACCAGCGCGGGGAAGCCTTCGGGTAGCCATGCACTTTACAAAGCATAAACATAAACCCACTACAGGTAAATGTTGAATGGAGAACACCGATTCCCTGCGCCCACTGCCTGCGCCCACTGCCAGTAAGCACGAACCCTCCTGAGGCGGAAGCCGGGAGATTTAGCCTGTTTTAAAAATTTTGATTGTCACTATTGCTGATTTTAAGAGCACTTACTTTATTATTTCATCAGGACTCTGCCCTTGAAAGCACCGCACAGCCGATTAAGCGCTGGTCGCGGACACTTCCAAAACGCACTCTTCCTGCCACGCCCTTTCTGAGGCCACGCCCATCTGAGGCCATGCCCTCTCCGAGACCATGCCCACTTGAGGCCACGCCCACGTGAGGCCACGCCCCCAGGCCTCCCCCTCCCTATTTCAGAATGTGCTTACACCGTCCGCGCAGCGGACGGGCGCAGCGGGCGCGTCGTTTGCGCACCGAAGGCGCGCCTAAGGCAAGCCCGTCTGCGCCCGTCATCGCCACGACATCGCCATTCGCCAGTTCCCCTGGTCTAACCGTGCCCCATATGCCCTTACGGTACAACCGAGAAGAACTCCTTGCCGTGAATCACAGACAAAGATGTTCTGATGTGACAGGCGTCCTTGGCCATTCGAAACTCCAGTGCAACTCTTGCCACTTTATTACTGACAGCCCAAATCGCGTTCGGGGAAACCGAGGCACAACCATCACCTCGCCCCTTACGATACTTCAACTTAACGTCAGGTCACTCACTAAACACCATCTAGAGGTCAATTCGCTCATATTGGATGAAAACCCAGACATCCTCTTTCTTTGCGAAACGTGGCTACGAGATGGCGCTTCTGCCATTCCCAACCTTACGCTCCCAGACGAGTATCATTTGGCCACCTTAAATCGCGATACACGAGGCGGTGGCATCGCGGTAATTTATAAGAAGCATTTCACCTGCTCATTTATTAAAGAAGCTCTCCCAGACTGTGAATGCACCCAATTTAAAATGACCACAAGCCCACAATTCACAATGTCGGGTCTATATATCTACCGCCCACCTGGCCCTGCTTCCAGGTTCATTGACGCCCTCCTCGAGGTGTCTACCGCACTTATAACCAAATCTGCCAACTTTACTATTCTGGGCGACCTCAACCTGCATTTTGACATATCCAACGATCACACTATTACTAATCTTCTTACTGATCTCTCGGCATTGCAGCTTAACTCCCTCATCCAGGCTCCCACCCACCTAGCCGGGCATACTCTGGACCCGGTCTTTACCAACATCCAAGAGGCAGTCACAGAAGTCCCCATATCTATGGGATGGACGGACCATTACCTCATCAAACTAACCGTCCCAGTTCCAGGACGTCAGTACAAACCCAAATCCAACCGCCGCCTTAAAAGACCATGGCACAAAGGGTAAGTTACTTACCTGTAATCCTAGTTCTCTTCCAGGGGTATCCTCATCAAAGTCATAAGCACTGAATATTCCCGCCCATGTGCGGGGACCCCGGAAATAATAAAATTATATATGTAAAAAACACATATATACAGCTCTGTATATGTATAAGCATATATCATTTTTTCCAAGCAAATGCAGCTCCCATAAAAAGGCTAGGCAATGTAAATGTACACATCCAATAACACATATATACTTATATATATATATATATATAAAAAGGTATAACAATACACCTAAATCTCTTTTTTTTTTTTTTTTTTTAATGAGGTAAACACTCATGAGAAAGCAAAAAATAAAGAGAATAAACTGTGGAAAAACACAGATGTACAACACATTGCCAGCCTGCAGGCTGCATTGCAATATAATACCATAGAGACTAAAAAGCCCTGTACAGGTAAAAACTGGCACCGTGCCTTTAAGGCAGCCCTGACTTCCATATCCCATCATGCCTCAGGGGTGACAGTTAGGTCAGTTGTTCTTTGCGGGACCGTAGTCCTAAACACAAAGATATATCCTTTCCATAATGAATAATACACTTCTTCTCATTTGCCTGGGGAGGTGGGTGGGTTGCTTATGACTTTGATGAGGATACCCCTGGAAGAGAACTAGGATTACAGGTAAGTAACTTACCCTTCTCTTCCAGGGGATCCTCATCAATAGTCATAAGCACTGAATAGAGTAGCAAGCTCCCCTTCCACCAGCAGGCAAATGAAACTAAGGTTGTATCACCCATGGAGAAAGCGAATCATGAAAATGATTATGCATGGAACAGATTCCTCAAGGAGGCTTGTCCTACTTGAGTGTCTGCTCTGGTGTCCGAATCCAGACAATAATGCCTGGTAAAAGTGTGGACAGATCTCCAAGTGGCTGCCTTGCAGATCTCGGAGAGTGGGACATTATTGAGAAAAGCCGCGGTAGCCGCTTTTCCTCTTGTCGAATGCGCTTTAGGGCGCGCCCCCAATGGTTTCTGAGCCAGTTGGTAGGCCAATGTAATACTTGAAACAATCCACCTAGCAATGGAACGTTTGGATGCAGCAAAACCCATACGTACAACCCCATAGTTCACAAACAATTGATCAGATTTCCTGACATTCTTAGTCCTATCTAGGTAGAATTTTAGGACCCTCTTGATATCTAGAGAATGCAACGCCCTCTCTGCTGGAGAGGAGGGGTTGGGAAAAAAGGTTGGTAAGGATATGGCTTGGTTTACATGAAAATCCGATACCACCTTGGGTAGGAACGAAGGATGAGTTCTCATCACCACCCTATTTAGATGAAAAATAGTGTAGGGTTCTTTAGAACAGAGGGCCTGTATCTCACTGACCCTCCGTGCTGAAGTGATGGCTATTAAAAATGCTGTCTTCCATGTGAGGTGCTGTAGGGTAGCCTTATGAATAGGCTCAAAAGGCGCACCCATGAGCTTCGACAGAACCAAGTTTAGCTCCCAGGAAGGAGAGGGAGGTCTAACAGGGGGATAGACTTTCTTGAGTCCTTGCAAGAAATCCTTCACTACCTGCACTTTAAAAAATGACTGCTGTGAAGGCGAACGCCTGTATGCTGTTATGGCTGCTAGGTGAACCTTTATGGATGAAAATTTCAACCCTGCCCTTGCTAAATGTAGAAGATAGGGCAAAATTACATCCTCCTGGCATTTAGTGGGATCATAATGATGCTGAGCACACCATATATAAAATCTTTTCCACTTACAGAAGTAGGAGTGTCTTGTCGAAGGCCTCCTGGCTTCCTTCAGTATGGACATACACTCTTGAGGGAGGTTTAGATGGCCATACTGGAGGACTTCAGGAGCCATGCTGTTAAGCTCAGCGAGGGAAGGCTGGGATGGTAAATCTTCCCCTGCATCTTGGATAACAAGTCCGGCCTGCATGGCAGCCGCTTGTGGGGTCGGATCGACATGTGCAGGAGATCCGTGTACCACCACTGCCTCGGCCAGTCCGGTGCTATGAGGATCATCTTGGCAGATGAATTCTGTAGCTTGGTCACCACCTTGGGAATTAGTGGGAGAGGCGGAAAAGCGTACACAAATGTCATTGACCAATTGATCAAAAGGGCATTCCCTAGGGATCCTGGTCGATGGTATCCTGAGGCGAAGCCTCGGCATTTTGTGTTTTGCTCGTCCGCGAAGAGGTCCACTTGCGGACGCCCCCATTCCCCGAAGATGTCTTCTAACACCTCGTCGTTGATTACCCAGTCCTCTGGCTCTTGAAAATGCCGACTGAGCAAGTCCGCTTGCACGTTGAGTTCTCCTGGTAGGTGCACCGCTTTCAATGAGATGTTCCTTGCTAGGATCCAGTGCCACAGGGACTGAGCTTCCAGCGAGAGCGTTCTGGATCGAGTACCCCCCTGCTTGTTCAGGTAGTACATTGTGGTGGTATTGTCCGTCTGCACTAGAATGGTACTCGTCGTGATCGCAGGCAGGAACGCTTTGAGGGCTAGGTGGACTGCCCTGAGCTCCAGCATGTTGATGTGGTACAACTGCTCGCTGCTGGACCACTGTCCCTGAGTTTGCAGAGTCCCAAAATGCGCACCCCATCCCTGAAGGGATGCGTCGGTGATTAAGGTCTGAGTTGGGGGCTCTTGATGGAAGGGGATCCCCACTTGTAGATTCCTTGGCTTCAGCCACCACTTGACTGACTGTTTGGCTGCAGAGGAGAGGCAAACCTTTTCTTCCCACAGGGAGTTCCTTTGATCCCATTTGTCCTCGAGATCTTGCTGGAGAGGACGCATCCTTAGCCTGGCATTGGGCACTAGGAAGATGCAGGATGCCATGGCCCCTAGCAGAGATGAGATTTGCCTTGCCGACGACAGATCGCTGGTTATAATCTGTCTGCCTTTTAGCATAATGGATGACTGTCTTTCCTCCGAAGGAAACACTTTTCCTACTACGGAGTCTATAGTTGCACCCAGGTAGTGGATCCTCTGCGTTGGTGAAAAATTTGACTTTTTGACATTCACTCTGAGACCCAACTTGCGACATAAGTTCAGGCATAGCGACAGCTGTGACCGCACATTCTGTGGCGATGAGCCCTTTATTAGCCAGTCGTCTAGGTAGGGATAGACGAAGACTCCTGCGCGCCTCAGAGCAGCCGCTACTACTGCCACGCATTTTGTGAATACTCGAGGAGCTGACTTCAGGCCAAATGGGAGGACTTTGAACTGATAGTGAGAGTTGCCTACCACAAACCTGAGAAATTTTCGATGATTCCTTAGGATGGGAATATGGAAATATGCATCCTGAAGGTCCAGTGAACACATCCAATCGCCCATCCGGAGAAGAGGATATATTTGGTGGAGCGCCAGCATGCGAAATTTTTCCTTTCTTATGTGTTTGTTCAGTATCCGTAGGTCTAAAATGGGTCTGAACTCTACCTTCACACTCCTCTTTTGGATGAGAAAGTATCTGGAGTAAACTCCCTTTCCTCTTTGGTTTATGGGCACTTTCTCTATTGCAGATTTGAGTAGAAGCGTCGCTACCTCTTCTCTGAGCTGCCTTAGATGCTGGGATGAATTGACAGGAGGAATCGATGGGGGGTGACTTCAGAAACGAAGCGAGTACCCATGACGCAGTATATTCAGTACCCACTTGTCCTTTGTGATGGACTGCCACTCTGGAAGATGATGTGCAACACTTCCTCCCACCGGAGCGGTGGACAGCATCGGAGGAAGCGGTTTCTCATTGCTTCCCCGGAGCTTTGTTTCCAGCATTAGACTGCCTGTTGTTACCTCGTCCCCTGGATGGCTTGCGGGACTGGTATTGTTGTTTCTTTTGACCTTGCTGGTCCTGGTTCTTTTGCCAATGAGGGGTTTGAACCCTCTGTTGGTAACTGCGCCTGTCATTTCCCTTGCGGCGTCGAAACTCTTTTCTCTTTTCAAGCCCGACAGCTTTCATGGTCTCCAGCTCTGCTTTCATACGGGCCATTTCTTCGTCTGCATGGGACCCAAAAAGAGAAGTACCGGAGAAAGGCAGATTTAAAATTCTTGCCTGCGCTTCCGGTTTCAAGGCCGTCAATCTAAGCCAGGATGATCTTCTGGCTGTGACTCCATGTGCATATTCATGCGCTGCCAGTGTTGCCCCATCCGCCGCTGCACTTATGATCTGGTTAGAAACCAGACTCCCCTCATGCAAAATCTCTTCAAAGTCCCGTCTGTCCTCTTGTGGAACTTTGCCAATGAACCTCTGCAGAGAGTCCCATAATGACCTATCATAGCGCCCCAGAAGCGCCGAGGCACTCGCCACCTTTAAGCTTGAGGATGCTGAGCCGCAAACTTTCCTCCCCCAGGAGTCTTGTGTCTTACTGTCCTTATCTGGTGGTACCGTTGAAGATCCAGCTACTGCATGTGTCTTCCTGGCAGCGGCGGTGATGACAGAGTCCGGTGGAGGATCTGATTTAAGGAATAGAGGATCCTCCGGTGCTGGACGGTACTTTTTTAGAATTCTCGCCGGCGCCGTTTTGGTGGTTGCTGGTGTGAGAAAAACATCCATTACCGGTTGTAGCAAACCGGGGACTAACGGCAATAACGGGCGTGACACTGTGCGTTCATGAAGCGTTTCAAAAATTATGGATGAAGTGGTCTCCTGAACCGGCATAGGGATATTTAACTTTGTAGCTCCTCTACACAACACTTCTTGAAACGTAGAAATATCATCTACCGGAGATACCCGAGAGGGTGGCGTCTCCGAGAGTGTCGGTGAATAATCCCTTTTGGATGACCTGGAAGAGGGGGAGGTAGAAGGGGTTCTACGGCGCCTTCTCTCCGATCTGGTCGACTCCCTTCTGCGGGAAGAAGACCTGGATCGCCTTCTTGGTGCTCGAGAGTGACTTCGGGATTCTCTTTCTCGAGATCTTGGTCTGATAGGTGTCGCTGGGAATACCACACCCCTTATTCTTGTAAGCGATGCCTTTATCGCGTCTGGCACAGCATGGTCCTGAGGCATCTCCCTTACGGGACTTTGAGGTACCGCATTGTCCTCCTCCTGCGAACTTTCTCTTGCAGGTACTGGAGATTGATGCACAAGCTCTGGTGATTCTGATCTTGAACCTGAGCCTTCTGATCCTGAAGGCGAGATAGATATGAGACGCGGTGACTCAGGAGTTGTATATATCAGTCTATGAGGAGATTTTCGCCTTGAGACTGGTCGAATCGTGAGGCGAACATGCGACACCTCCTGCGTACCCTCAACAGAGGGCTGCCTCGACGGTGATAGGCCTATCACCGGAGATCTTTGACTCGAATCTTCGAGGCTCCGAGCTTCTTGTCTCGACGTCGAGATTATCTTCGACGGAGGCTTCATGTACCTCACCAAAGCTTTGGAGACCTGTGAGGACGGAGGCACCTGCCTCGACGTCGACTCCGACGGAGGCACCTGCCTCGACGTCGACTCCGACGGAGGCCTTTGCCTCGACGTCGACTCCGACGGAGGCCTCTGCCTCGACGTCGACTCCGACGGAGGCTCCTGCCTCGACGTCGGCCCTGACGGAGGCGTCTGCCTCGACGTCACTCCTGACGGAGACTTCTGTCTCGACGTCGAATGCTCCGACGACGTCGAAAGCCTCTTCGCCGAACGATGTTTCCTCGACGGCGATCTTGATCTTGACGGCGATCTTGGTCTCGACGTCGACGTCGACTGTGGAGATCGCCTACGTACTTCTTGCGACGTCGAATGATGTCTCGCCGACCTCGACGTCGAACGATGTCTTTCTTTCGACGACGAACGATATCTCTGTGCAGACGTCGATCGATCTTCTCTTGACGTCGACAGATGCTTCTTCGACGTTGAACTGTGGCGCCGAGTCCTCGACGCCGAGCTTTTAGACGCCGTCGACGTCGAACGCATCCGCTTCGACGCTGAATCTAAAGTCGACGACGATTTTCTCTTTGCAGCATGACTTCCCCTTGACTCCTCACCTCTCAGCGACGATCCCGCCGCTGGAGTCTTCGACGCCGAGCCCGACGTCGATGGGGAGCAAACAGGGACCAACTGCTTCGACGTCGACCGTTCTGCTAGGCCATACAGCCTAATCCTCTCCCTCTCCTTTAAAGTCCTTTTGGAAAGGTCTTCACAATGATGGCATGTTGCTGGAGAGTGAGAGTCCGGCAGACAGATAATACACACCTCATGTGTGTCTGAAGCAGCCTTCTTTTTTCCACAAGATGGACATGGAACAAATAAAGAAGGCATTTTTCTGACAAAACAGCAAAAAAGTCAGAAAAAACACAGGATACTAACTTCCTCACAGATGTTGTAAGAAGAAGTCCAAAAAAAATCTTAAAGTTGTAATAATTCTTGACTAAAGAGTCAAAAAAGAAGAGAGCTGAATTCCAGGGTCCTGACTGAAGGAGCCGGAAAGAACAACTGACCTAACTGTCACCCCTGAGGCATGATGGGATATGGAAGTCAGGGCTGCCTTAAAGGCACGGTGCCAGTTTTTACCTGTACAGGGCTTTTTAGTCTCTATGGTATTATATTGCAATGCAGCCTGCAGGCTGGCAATGTGTTGTACATCTGTGTTTTTCCACAGTTTATTCTCTTTATTTTTTGCTTTCTCATGAGTGTTTACCTCATTAAAAAAAAAAAAAAAAAAAAAAAGAGATTTAGGTGTATTGTTATACCTTTTTATATATATATATATATAAGTATATATGTGTTATTGGATGTGTACATTTACATTGCCTAGCCTTTTTATGGGAGCTGCATTTGCTTGGAAAAAATGATATATGTTTATACATATACAGAGCTGTATATATGTGTTTTTTACATATATAATTTTATTATTTCCGGGGTCCCCGCACATGGGCGGGAATATTCAGTGCTTATGACTATTGATGAGGATCCCCTGGAAGAGAACTTTCCACCCCTATTTTCCATGAAACCCTAGGAGTATTTCATCGGGAAGCCAATCAAGACATTGACACGACCTATACCTCCTTCAATAACTGGATCACAGGTGGACTTGACACTCTCATTCCAGCCAAATTGACCAAAAGTCGGTCCACACCATCTAACCCTTGGTACAATGACACCCTTAAAGCCTTGCGCAAGGAATGCAAAAGAGCCGAGCGTCAATGGAGAAAAGACTTTGACTGTCAGGATAAAGTTAACTATTTATCCAAACTTAAAATATATCAAAAAGCCATCCGTACTGCCCGCGCTGCTTTCTATGCTGACAAAATCAGCTCCAACCCAAATCCAGCTAAAATGATTTTCAAACTAGTCAAAGAACTTCAGAGTCCTAGGTCACCCTCTCTCAAAATTGCATCCATTGAAAAATGCGAACAGCTTGCCACATATTTTGTAGAGAAAGTCCAGAATATCTACAAAACCTTTTCGCAGCACCCTCTTCACCCTGGTGAACCCACCAACCTTACCTCCAATATCACCCCTCTCACCCAAATCCCGGCTATCTCTGCTATCGACCTAATCAAACTCTGCAAAAAAGTGAAATCTGGCTCCCCTGGGGATCCTATGAGCCCTTCTCATTTTCTGGACTCACTTGACTTTTTCCTACCCCCCATGATCGAAATACTCAATCTTTCCTTCTCATCCGCCACTGTACCCACAGCCTGGAAACAGGCTTGGGTATCACCCATTATCAAAAAACCCTCCCTGGATCCTTCGAAGCCAGAAAACTTCCGACCTATATCCCTTCTCCCCTGGATGTCTAAAATAGCAGAAGCCCACGTCAACGGCATTCTCTCCAAACATGTGGACCTAAATGGCATCCTGGACCCATCCCAAAATGGTTTCAGACCGGGCCACAGCACGGAATCTGCCCTGTTGGCCACCACCGAATATCTCCGGACGATTTTAGATTCCGGTCAGAGTGCTGCGCTGATCCTTCTTGATCTCAGCGCAGCCTTTGATACGGTATCCCACGACATTCTTCTTAAACGTCTGGAGATGGCCGGTGTGTCTGGCCTTGCTTTAACCTGGTTCCGCTCCTTTCTCAAGGACAGATCCTTTCGGGTGTCAGCCACCCCCTTTCCTCTCAAAACCTTATCCCATAACACAGGGAGTTCCCCAGGGCTCAGCGTTGAGCCCCTCCCTTTTCAACTTATACGTTCAGCCTCTTGCGGAAGTGGCCAAAGAGTGGGGGCTTACTCTAGTATCGTATGCCGATGACACCCAGTTGGTTGTCACCCTCACTGAAAGCCCTTCCATCGCGGCGTCCAGGTTCAGAAATGGCCTGGCAGCAGTGGCACAATGGATGACGGACAATTATCTACAACTGAACGCTGGGAAAACCGAGGTGCTCCTCCTTGGCAGAAACACCAGCCATTGGAACGAGCACTGGTGGCCGTCATCCCTTGGTACCACCCCACCCCCTAAATCCAGTGTCAAAAATCTGGGAGTCTGGATGGACGCCACTCTCAGCCTCCAGACACATACCAAAAAGGTGGCAACCACTTGTATAGGTCTTCTGAGAAATCTTAAGCTCATACTTGGCTTTTTCGATCCGAAGGTTCGCCAGCTGATTGTCCAGGCAACTATCTTATCACGCCTGGACTACGCGAACGTCCTCCTCCTAGGTGCAAACAAAGCAGAAACTGTTAGATTTCAACGAGTGCAAAACGCGGCGGCAAGAACGTTGGTCGGTCTTCCCCGCAGATGCTCAGCCAGAGCCACCATCCGCAAACTCCACTGGCTGCCCGTTGAAAACAGAGTAAAATTCAAAGCCCTCATCACGATCTTTAAAATCTTCAAACAGGGAAGCCCCACTCTCCTACAAAACCTCATCTGCCCCTATGTTCCTAGCCGTGAGTTGCGCTCCTCCAACCAGCTCCTTCTGAATGTACCCCGAATATAGCTCTATCGCACTGGAGGTCGCTCCTTCAAGGTCCTGGGACCCAAGCTGTGGAACGTTCTACCTCTTCACATACGTTCCATAGACAGCCTTTCTGCCTTCCGTAAGGCAATCAAGACCCTCCTATTTCCTTCCGACTAGTGCTGCTCCCTTTCCCCCCCCCTTCCTCTTCCTGGTAGGTTCTGTGACTTCTCTCAGCGCCGGGACGCCCCATTGCTGGGGCAGCTGTTGCGCTTTACCAAACCCAGAATAGAATAGAATAGAATAGAACCCCCGTTCCCACTTGGCGACTCCAGCCAACCACATTAAAGACCAGGCCTTCAGAGAAGTGATGGGAGAGGCCATAACACATTATTTAGAGAAAAACTGGGGCTTGGCTACCTTCCGACAAATGGACTGGGAGGCGGTACAAATAGTGGTTAGAGGCCAATGTATTCGGGCAGTGGTGGGAGCTAGGACTGTCCTGCATATGGACCTTCTGTGGACTGAAGAGACGTTGGGGCCACTTGAAGTGGCGGCCCTCCTGAACCCTACAGAAAAGCGTACCTTGACCGAGGCGCTGGAGCTTCATGCTCGCCTGGTCGAGAAATTATGTTGCTTAGACTTCAAGGCTTATCAGGCTAAAATGCACACCAAGTGGAACAAGTCAGGCCGATTGCTAGCATGACTCCAGCGTAGCGCGACGCCCGTGGTCCCCACCACTAGGATCAGGGAATTCGCAAATCGCACACTTACCACCCAAGCTAATATACATGTGGCCTTCATGATGTACTACAATGCGCTGTAAACCCTCCACTTCCCGCAGATCGGCAAGTATATATTGATGAGTTCCTGCAGGATTTAGAGTTGTTCACGCTTGACCCTCCGGATAGAGAAGCCCTGACTATTCCCTCATTCTACAGGAAATAAGAAGGGCCATTGTGGGTGCTGCTACACAGAAGACCAAAAAAATCAAAGGGGGGGGGAGCTTAGTGAAGAGGAAAAAGGTAGAATCGTCCTCCTCTTGATATTGTTATTCAACAAAGGGATTCTACCATTATTTACCTGAACATATATACGTGCATATGTGTGTGCTTAATCTGAAAGAGTTAGTCATACATACATGATGGTGTCAGAAATAATCTAAAGACCTTCTCTTACTTACAGGAAGGGCAGTGTTCAAATAATTGTAAAATACCCCTCACACACTGAAACCTGATTCAGTGTCATGCTTCATCATTGGGGTCTTCCCGCCCATCTACGGGACGGGGCGTGCTATGACCTACGTAGACGCGGGAGCACTTAATTTAGTGATTAGTGTATATGTGTAGTGCGTGGTATTGTGAAAAAATATGTGATGGTTTAAAAATTCTCTGGCTAGTGCAAAAAATATACTTTATTGACTTCCCTAGCTGAGAATAGTCAAAATGGGGAGGTGTAGAATGGTGTTCTTTGATGAGTCACCCTCTACAAGGTCGACATGTTTCAGAAGCCATCCCCTTGGCTTTCTTCCGCAGATCCCTGTTGCACCTCACTGGGTGATATTATAAATGTACATATGCCTTGGGCAGTTAACAACATATACCAATAGTATATCCTGCAAAACAACCTGAAATGAAAAACATCGTGGATAAACAATGGCATTCATCATTTATCACCTCATATATTCACATCACCACTATGTGGAAAGGATAATGCTGTTTCTCACTGTGATATATTTTTCTTATTCCACCCTGTTGTGGGTGTTCTGGAATATCTTTCACTCATATGTCATTTCAAGAAACACTCCTCAAGAGAGAAGTTTGAAAACTTCTAGGCTCAGATATTTCTCCATGTGACTAAAATGAAAACACAAATGGTCATGTTACATATACTGTGAAGTACCAATGCTACCATGAACAATAATTATTTAAACAATTGATACTATTGTCGATGACGTTTTGATACCCTTAGAGGATGTAGGGATCATCATCAGGACATAAGCGATTATGCCGGAGAGAAAAATGCCTGCGGAAAACCATCAATGAAGGTCTGGAACCAATAAGCATATATAAAGTACATCAATGCAATGAATTGAACCAAGGCCGTAATAGAGTAGTAGGAATAGGCTGCAATAACCAGTGCACCAATTTTTAGACAAGGGCCGGAGGTAAACGTAATTATGCAGGCTTTACCGGACATGTGGCGCGGAGACCGCCACACCGATATCAAGTATAGACAGCCGATCACAGCTGGTGTGGTAAATGAGACCACAGTCAAATAGACTAGAGCGAAACTAGAGTTGTCTATGGTGTCACTCAGAACCCTAAGGTGAAAAACATCCGTTATCTACTTTTTAGCCATCTATCCCTTTATTTTATGGACAGCCCCCAAAATCATCTGTCCCGGCTTTCGAAAGATAAGCAGGGGCTGAGGAGTAATGGGGGAACCACACATAAGATTGCCTCTTCTCCGTCTTAAAGTAAAATAAAGAAAACACAATGACAGGATCTCAGAGAGCTCAGCCAGAGCAGCCTCTATTCATTTATGTTGTAACAACATCTGGTAACAACTTTGCACTCAACACTGTTCTACTTTAATTAGTTAGCTATATGGGTTGCAACAGTTTTCCACCAAGAAACATAACATAAAAACAATCAAAGTTAAATTGTAGGGGGCTTTATTCTCCTCAATCCGACATCCCTGCAAACGTGTGTAAATCATCCTTAATTCTTAACGTGTATGTTTATATCAATAAAGTTTCAATGTGCTATTGAATGTTCACTTTTCACTTGTTCATTCCACCAACATTAAGTGTTTAAATGTTGGTTCAACTTCCTTGACAATTCATTCCTTTCACACATACATTTAAGGCACACTATATATCCTTCCTCAGGGGTTCGCAAGATTACCAAATTTCAGTTATCCTCCTCAAATAAGAAAAAATACACAGAATAATAGTATACACTAATTATTATAAACAATGCCCAAACTAATAAACATTTTTAGTCAATCTTCGAGGTTGCAAAGGATACCTGGTGCATTTAATTTGTTTAATATATCTATATATCTTAATATATTTAAAATATCTGAATAAAATAAATCTCAACAATCATACCATTAAAATCTATAAAGTGGGGGTGTGGCCTAGCGGGGACTAAAGTGAGACGTGTCTCATACCGCTCTAAGCCGGCCTTCATGTCCCTACTTGGCTCTCCGCTACTGTAGGGTGACACTGGTGGTTCCGGGGAGTACCCTGTACCTGTGAGTGCCCCCGTCTAGACCTTAGTGCAGGACATCGGCCTGCGCATGTACAGGCAGCAGACGGGACACCACCCGCGATCTTGGTTTCCTGGCCTGTGAGGCTTTATCTGGGGAGACCACGTCGATGCTGTTGGAAACACATGGAAACTCCGACTCCCCGCCTGTGAACATAGCAGATCCTGCGGGGCCTTCGGAAACCCGTCCACCACAAGAGCATTTTGGCCCGCCCGGCCCGAGAACCCACACAGGGGCCTGGAGCCTGCTCTTGGAGCCGCAGGGCCAACTCTGGGGCTCACCCTGCACACTGGGTGTGGGGACTATGCCCCCTGGTGCTTTAGGAGCACTTCGCAAGCCTGAACTGCTTGCCTACCTCTCCCCACCCAGGAGTGCTACCAGGCCCGACTAGGTGGCACGCAGCACAGGCCGCACCTTCCTAGACCAGCCCCCGAATCTCCCGCTTTACCACCCAATCCACCCACACCTGCAGACACAATGGTGAAAGGGAGGCAACACAAGGAAGGCTCAGAAATGGACCTCTAAAGCTGCACGACACATGCAGCCCTGTCATCATGTGAGTATCCAGTCCGCATCACCCATGAGGCGAGTTCTTCTACTCCATCACTCAGGAATACCTGGGTCGCTTCCTCCAGGAGATCCACTCTGAGATTGGCTCCTTTAAAACAGACCACAAAGCATGGCTCTAGGACTTACGTAAAGAAGTTACAGACTTGGATGACAGAGCAGACGACATGGAGCGCACCTTAGATACCAGATTAGAAGAACGAGAAATTCTGAGGCAATGGAAGCACTCACTGGAAGATCAACAGATTGAACTACAGGCAAAGCAGGAAGACTTAGAAAACAGAAGCTGCTGCAACAACATACGGATCACAGGGGTGCCCGAGCGGGCTGACACTCGGGTACACCCTGCAACCTCCTCCAGGCAATTCAGGGCTAGCCTGACTTGCCGCCCATCCGACTGGACCGAGCACATAGGACACTGGTCTTATCACCATGCATGGGGGTGGGGGTACGACCCCCAAGACATACTCACTTGTGTCTACTTTTTGAGTACAAAAAAGAAATCATGCACAAGGCTAGGCGCAATCTTCAGAGGCTCAATCGTCCATCTCTATAAAGACCTACCGCCAATCACTCCTAGAAAACGCAAAGACTTCATGCCTATCACAGACCATCTCCGGGAACACAATGTTAAATATTGGTGGGGCAATCCTTTTAGCTTAAAATTCACCTGGAAAGGAAGAACAAGGCAGGTCCCCTCCCTCCAGGAAGTTGCAAAACTCTTATAACTCACAGCGGTGGAGGGTGCCACTGAAAGGGACTTGAACACACCACCTAAGATACCAGAATGGAAGTCAGAGTGGTGCACTATCTGTCAACCCCTCAGATCATGTGGTGCTAGACCAAAACCCTTTAACACAGCAAAAGCAGACGTTATAGCCCATCTACAAAACATGAACTCGACCCACCCCCTTCAGGATAGAACTGGCAAGAGTGTCCACTATCATCTCTGCCCTTTGCTCTTGTGGTAAAGCCACTAGCCATCTTGATCAGAGATACACCAGTTATCTCTGGGATTCAATTTGAAGAGGCAGGGGGAATCATCCACAAGATAAACATGCTTGGAGATTACCTACTCCTTACCTCGACTGACCCGCAGGCTTCTTCCCAGTGGTGGTTCAGGCACTGGATAGCTTTGAGAATGTCTACAGCTTTAAAATCACAAGTCTTCGCCCTCACTATCCTGATGGACCTCCTTACCCACCTCAAGATAGTAGCCCCTGCCAATGTACACCTAAATCCATTTGGTATTTGAGCCTCACCATTACACCCCACCTTAAGGATTGGACCAAATCTAACTGGCCGGCCTGGTAACCTTTGGGAGGACCTCCGGACATGGAAACCCCTTTACATCTCCTGGTTGGGTCAGATCATCGACATCAAAAGGAATGTGCTACCCAGGGTACTCCACCTGTTTCAATCCCTTCCAACTCAGATACCTGAGGCAGACATCCACACAGTCCAAAGAAAATTGCACACTTCTCTCTAAGGAAGGCGTGGGGAGGGGGGCGATGGGCGCAAAACCGGGCTTCTCAAGCAAGCTATTGCTTCTTTCGTTCACCAGAGGAGGGCTGGCCTGCCCCAACGTGACCGAATATTACTGGGCAGCACATCTCCAAAATATCTGGGAATGGGTAGCTTGAGAATAAGAAAAAACATGTATGACATATATGAACAGAGCAGTGGCATACAGGTCGATATGGGGCCTGACTGCCGAAACACAACCACCCCAAGAGTGCGTACATAGCCACACCCAACCACACTGTCCTTGAGTTATGGGACGACATAGCCACCAATTAGGAATTCACATCCTTTCCCTCACCCAACACCCTCCTCCTCGGCAATATGGACATCTCCCCTGCCCATGACCACAGAGCATTTGGCGCCTGGTTAGAGGGGGACAGTAGGACACTCCGTAATCAATTCCAGGGCCCCCTCATCCAATCGTTTCAGCAATGCAAATAGGACTTCCAGATCACAGAAACTGCCCTCCTCCAATACGGTCAGTTGTGGCACTGTGTACTATACCCCCAGAACACACAGACAGCAAGCAACATGTTCACTCACCCCATTCGACAGACTGCTATGGTACTTCAAAGGCACCAAAGGACTCATCTAGCATATTTACGCTGCAATACAGGACTCTAAACCGTGCACCACACATGCATTCCAGACAAGCTGGGCGAGAGACCTGGACCACACATTCACATATAAACAGTGGGACAAGCTCTGGAGGGAAATCATCATGACCCACAAAGCATCCCTCACAGAGAATCAGTTCTGAAAGTAATGTTCCAATGCTACCTAACCCCCAACAGACTGTCCCGCATGTACCCCAACATGCCCAAGACATGCTGGTGTTGCCACAAGGATACAGGCAACATTCTTACAATTCTGGTGGTCCTGATCCATTATTCAAACATACTGTAAGGACATTCTTGGGCATATCAAGGAGTCCCTGGGATACCCCCCCTCCAATTGTAACCTGCCACCCTTGTCCTGGGCATGAAATCCTCCGCTCGAGGACATGACACATGCTGATTGGACCATAAGGCACCATATAACCAGGATGGCCAAACAGCTCCCTGCACTGAATTGAAAACAACAGGAACCCCACTCACTCACATCTTGGTTCCATAAACTATGACAGATCCGGACAACGGAACATCTATCTCACAAGCTCTTCCATACAGAAAAGAGATACTTCTACTAATGGTGCCCATTGACTGCTTAGCTCTCCAAACTGAAATTCATGTGCTTTCAACTCCCACTCCTCAGGGAGTTATACTTTTTTTGACTAAACAATGTGCTCCTTCCCCCCCCGTCCCCCTCCCAAAGCCAACACATCTGCTGCCCCCCCCCCCCACCCACTGCAAGTTACACCTAGGACTGATCTGGTTATACATCTGACGTTCCCTCCCCGCACCAAGGTGGGGTGGTCTCTTCAACGCAGACAATCTGACATATGCCCACCTGATGGCGACCAACTCCACTGCTACAATAACGCTTAGGTAAAATGATGTTGTAATATAAGCTTGCATGTTGCATATTTTTTTGTTAAAACTGAAAAAACAATATATTAAAAAAACAAAAAAATAATTAAAAACCCCATAAAGTGGAGTATCAGTAGTTCACTCAGTAATTTCTATAACTTTTTCATTGGTCACTATAATTTCGAGAAGGTGAGAGCAGCGCAAATGCAGGACACGACTGGCAGTCCCAGCAGTCAATCCATAGACAACTGTGCTTGGAATGGTGTTCAGACAGGGCTGAGAGAATCACATGGTAAGCTTGTGTTTGTCGAATCGCGTGTCACAGCAATTTTGGAATTCTTGTTAATAAAATACTTATTGTTCACTACATAATCGCTGCATTCGAAATGGCTTACTTATTCCCTGCATCACGCGGACGCAACTATCCACTCATCACTCTATGCACCCATCTTCATTCAACCATCTATTCCTCCCTGTATAGATCCATAAAGCTGTTAATCATTGCAGGCATCCAACCAACATCAACCTGTGCCTACGGGTGCTGCCTGAGTGCATGTGTGACTATGTGTGTATTTATGTACATATGTGCATTGTCTATGTTCCTATGTATGTATGTATTTACATTTATAATGCGCGCTGTAACCCTACGGGCATCCTGGCGCTAAGACACAGTAAAAAATAAGATAAAGAGCAAGCTGCAGAACTAAGCCGGCCAGCTGGTTATGCTCTAGGGAAGAGCCAGGTCTGAACTTTCTTATAGAACAGCAGCAGATCCTGAATTTGCCTCAATTCCGGGGGGAGACATTCCATAGGCGAGCGGCTGCTACGCCGAACGCTCGTCCCCCCCCATGGTAGATCTCTTTATCCTCGGAATTATTGCCAAATTAGCTGCCGAAGAACGCAGGCTACGTACAGGTGCATACCAACTAAACCTACGCTGAAGCGGTTTGGGTCCAAGTCCGTGAAGCGCTTTAAAGGCAATACACAAGGACTTGAACAATATCCTTTGTCTCACCGGAAGCCAATGCAGCTCAGCTAATGCCCGAGATGTTGATGACCTACGAGTTCTCATTAAAACAAGCTTTGCTGCTGCTGCCGCCTGGATACTCTGAAGCCGCGAGACCAAATAGCTCTGGGACTCCAGTAGCAGGGCATTACAGTAATCCAGGCGGTTAAGGACAACACACCTAGCCACTGTACCTCTTACCTGAGGAGGCAATAGTGGTAACACCTTACGAAGTCCTCTAATGAGCATATAGCAGTTCCTGACTTATTTGTTTACATGCGATTCCAGGTTAAGCTTCTCATTAAAGCTGACCCCCATATTGCGCACCGTGCTCACAGGTACCAGAGGTGCATCTGTAGGGATAGGCCAAAAGTTAGATGGTAAAGCCATCGGCACTCTGCCCACCCCACAGTGCAAAATCTCAGTTTTGTCATTATTAAATTGCAGCGCATTGTTTCTCAGCCATGACACCATTTCACACATACACTTATGTAATATTTCCTGGGAGTCCGCATGGTCGCCTTCCAAGGACAGAATCAATTGGGTATCATCGGCGTAGTTAACCCTACTTATATTGTTGGCTTTGATGACACCCAACCACGGCCGCATGTAAACATTAAATAAGATAGGACTGATTGAGGACCCCTGAGGGACCCCATGCTCATGGAGGGTAAAGTCTGATTGAAAAGGAGGCAAAGCGACGGCCTGCCGTCTACCGGCCAAATAAGACCGAACCCATTGCAAGGCAGTATTTGCCACCCCCACTTCTTCCAATCTTGCCAGTAGGGTGGCGTGGTTTACCGTATCTAATGCGGCGGACAGGTCCGACAGTATCAGCGTCGCAGATTGTCCCCTGTCTGCACGCATCCGAAGATTATCCAACACGGTAACCAGTGCGGTCTCAGTCCCATGGCCTGGACGGAAACCAAATTTATCTTCCCCCAGCTTATTATTACCTTCCAGAAAGCCAGAGAGTGTTCGGCTCACCAGGCGCTCCACTATCTTTACTGGATATGGTAAAAGGGAGATTAGTCTGTAGTTCCCATAGCAGTTAGGGTCCAATGAAGGTTTTTTGAGGAGAGGTGAGACTATCGCTTCCTTCCAACAAGACGGAACCACTCCACTGCTGAGAGATTGGTTACACAACTCGTGAAGCAGTGGAAAGATCTCAGAACCCAGCTCTTTACAAAGTTTTTGAGGGATGGGATCCAACGGTGAACCAGAAGAGACCTGGTGCCTGTAGACGTTTTTCTGTTACATAATGTAAACCTAGCACAACAACATACAGACATAAAATTTAACACATACAGCCAAAACAAGCCAGACTTATTGGCCTTGCCAATGCTTGATCTTAGGTGCCTGTAACAATTGCTCCATTACCACTATTACCTCTTCTCTCACACGCTACTGGTTTTCCTTCCTTTCACTCCAGTGGACACTTATCAATATCCTATCTCTAATTTCTTCCCCAATAACAAACTTAACTACATTTGCCAGACTCCTTCCCCTATCTTCTGGATCCCTCCGCGGGCCACACCACTTGATCCTGATCACACTATCAGAAGCCTCCCACAAGAGGACACAACACTGAGAAACTAAAAACAAGTCCTTCAGAGTCATTACACAAACTATTCCAAAACACAGCTTCTTACAAACATATTACAGAACATGCAATGCCACGGCATTTATATTGCACTTCGGACCCAGATGAGTAACCAAATAGCTTTTGTGAGAAATCACAGTGGGTTGAATGTCCAAATGAATTATACGCCCCAGTCGGTTTAAAAAAATATCACTGTAGGCTCCTACGTGCTAAGTGACATTTGTAAAGATGAGGCTTCAAGCTTGCTGAATGTTTGGCTATGATCTGAAAAAGAGACTACAAGAACATGGTCACCAAATACAGAGAGGTTGGTATAAATCAATCAAGAAACTCAGCGAGGCCAGGAACTGCCTACAGTGTAAACAAGGGCAATAGAAAAGGACACCATCTCCTATACCGCCCAGCATCCTAAAATATATAGGGCACTAATTTTGCTCATCAGTCAAGAAAAACAAAGCTTTGTGAGAAAAACAGAAGATGCAAAACTCTACCTTGTGCTTACAGACCTCTCAAAAACTGCAGCGAGGGCAAGAAAACGTGTCTCACATGCCACTGGAGGAGACACAACACGTGCAAAACTGATTTTCTTGGTAAACAATCCTGGTGCTTACGTACGATATTTTCTTGTATGCATTTATATAGTATTGGTATTTTGCCAACCCATCCGAAAGGCAGCAGTGCATCTCTTTTTTAACCCTATGTGCTGTGGCAAAGCTGGCCATGTCAATCAAGTATGAATATTTTTACCAGATCACCAGATCACTCGCTTAAATGACACAGTAAACGCTCTTGCCCTGTACTTGTAAGGTGATCCTTACCTCGCCAGCCGTGAGGGGAACGGCGCTTTAATCCTTTAATCCGGATCCTTTTGCCTGGTTTCTCCGGTGCCGTGAGGGGAACGGCGGTGCAACCTAAGAACTACCACCCCCATCATTCCCTCTCCCGGGCGCCTGCCTACCCTGTCATCAGGCAGCGCCGGGGAGGGTTCATAGCCTCGGCTGAAGACCCGCAGCGCGGGACGCTCTTGCCCTGTACTTGTAAGGTGATCCTTACCTCGCCAGCCGTGAGGGGAACGGCGCTTCAATCCTTTAATCCGGATCCTTTTGCCTGGTTTCTCCGGTGCCGTGAGGGGAACGGCGGTGCAACCTAAGAACTACCACCCCCATCATTCCCTCTCCCGGGCGCCTGCCTACCCTGTCATCAGGCAGTGCCGGGGAGGGTTCATAGCCTCGGCTGAAGATCCGCAGCGCGGGACGCGCGCGGGCCGCGCCCGGGCGAAGCCCGGGCCAAGGGCAGGCCCGTCATTGCCTGGACCTGACTGGACTGGGCCACCCCCCTAACAATGTTACACGTGCAGTTGCAGGAAAGGTAGATTTGAACTTCTAATTTGCATTGGCTACATGACTAGTGTGCACTGCATATGTTAATCGGGGCTAGTGGCCTCTTTGTTTGGTTTATTGTAAAGTTGTACTGTGACTTAACATTCAGTCTGTTGTTACACCACATTGCTAATATTGTTTTGAGATTGCATTGTTACAGGGGTGTACACAGTATACGATGGCAGGCAAGGGGAAGCGCTTGGGAGGAGGTGGGTCTGTGTCTGGCACACTTGACCATTTCATCACAAGAGCTGTCTCTGTTTTAGAACACGAACTGGCAATCACTGAGCGTCGGCTATCCACTGAGTTAATTCAAGCTAGGCGTTCTTCCATGGGAATACTTGCCTCAGCAAAATCCCCTAGGGACTCATTAATGCAGGTTTTGGGAGATGTTGTGCAGCAGGGGATTATAGGGGACAGTACCATTACTTCACCCGCTCGAAATGACTCAAATAATGGTCCGGGAGAGGTTGCCCCCTTATTTATTAGCGTCCCTACTCATCCTAAACCTGTTTCTACTTATCCACAGACAAGAGCTAGTAAAAAGGGTGTCAAAAGTGTAATTGGCAAGAGGAAGAGAGATGGGCTGACTCAGGGTGGGAGACAGGCTAAGCACTCTAACACCACGACATATACACCATTGGAGACTGGTGAGGTCCAGGTGGTCGACAACTCTCTTCTGGATGAAACTTCTAATAGGTTTCCGGACCAGCCCCAATATAGTGATCTGACGTCCCAGATCGAGCTAGTAGTCCGCTCCCTAATACTGCCACTCCTGGAAAGGGTAAAGTTGGTCTCGGATAAAGTTGATCGACTTGAGCAAACCCTCCTAGATAATTTTTGCTCACTAAAAAATGTTATCAAATTAGCCACCAAGGACAGTGTCAATCCTATTAAGGTTAATTCCACTCTTGCTGCTCCGGCACCTTTTCCTCTCACCACTGATGCACCATCTATAGCTAATTCTAGGGAATCTCCCCTTAGAACTCTGACAAAAGATAATACCACCACTCAAGGTGGTAGCCAGGTCAGGGCTGGTTTAATGGACCCACCAGGAATTAAATCTAATAGTAGGAGTACACATAAAGGATTAAATTTAGACCGCGGGGACAGAACAACTAAATCCGCTAATATACATATCCACCTACCTCCTGACTCTATTCCATATGTTGTTGTCTTGACCGGTGTTCCGGAACTTAAAATCGGCACAGAGGAATCCTATCAACAACTCAAAAATAAAGTAATTTTTTGGCTTAATCAAAAGAGACCGATCCCGAACTTTTTGGACGGGAAGATTCTCTTTGCCAGAAGAGTTAGTTGGGTGGGTCCCAGACCAAAAAACGTCCCAGGGGATTATATCATTATTAACTTTAAGGATAGCCGTGTGGTGCGCTTTATTTGTGACCAACCACCCAGTCGTGACAGGTCAGAAATAAGGGTATATGATTTATGGTATTTTTATAATTTTTATTCTAACACTTCTAGAAGTCTTGGCCAAAACCAGGAAAGAAGGGGAAATAACCCAAACTCTGCTATATCCCCCCCCCCGAGCTTATTGACAACACATACCATCCGGATGACTTAGCTTGACCAGGGCTGGAGGGGTCCTCTTCTAGCACGTCTCCCTCTCTAAAAAATTTAATAGTTAGATCTGAGGGAAAGGGAGCTGAAGTTATAGAGCCGCATGAGTTCAGCCAAAAAACGTCATGCAAAATCTTAAGCTGGAACATTGCTGGCACTAGACTCAAAAGCCAGGATGAGCTTTGGGTGGGTTACGTTGCGTCCCATGATATCATTGCCTTGCAGGAAACCTGGGACACAGCAAATAAACTTTTTTTGGATGGTTATGTTCATTTTTATATTCCAGCCATACCTAGCTTGGCGGGGAGGGCAAAGGAGGGCCTTGCTTTGTTGGTCTCATTGAACTTAAAAGGATCGGCAAAACAGGTAGAATCTGGCTCACAACATTGCTTAGCTGTAGAACTAGTGGTGGCAAACTCCCCTTCTTTGCTTCTGATTAATTTTTATAACTCCAAAGACAGTGTCGGCCCAAATTAGCATCTAGAATCTCTGGGGGAGGTTCTGGACAAATTCAGAGCGTCACATAATAGCTTTGAGGTCATCCTAATGGGCGACCTAAATATCCATCCCTGCAGCCTAGGTTGTATCTTGGATGATGATGATGGATTCTCCTATTCATCACCCACACACTTTGAACACACTAAACAAGGCGAGGCTTTGGAGAGCCTATTGGCTTCCGCAGACCTCTCCGAACCCGGCTGCTGCTTGGAAGGTCAGAGACTGTGTACTTTTAAAGGAACTGATTCAGGTTCAGTCTCGATTACATTTTTGTTTCTTCTTTGATTTTACCCCTGATTTTAAATTACAGGGTTGAGGACTCCGTATTCAGTGACCATAATCCTGTGATAGCTGAGGTCGCCTCGGAAGGGTTTTTGGCCTTTAAATACTTAAGAAATCTGGGACCTAGAGCCACTGTAGTAAAAGACCAGGGCAGGAGATTAAAATGGGCTCATGTAACCCCGATTACCTTTCTACAAGGAGTTTTGTCTAAGGTTGAACCGGAGGTGGCAATATGTTTAGACCATGCCAATACCAACCCAAGGATAGTTGAGGCCTTTAATACCATTTGCCTACATATAAATGCGGCTCTCCTGGTCAAATTTAAGTCAGGTGGCCAACCAGGCAAAAAAATGGTTTGATACTAACTGTACCAAGGCTCATTCTGCTCTTTTGAAGGCAATAAAGGGTAAACCGAGAAACAGACCCCTGATTACATCTTTGAGGAAAGAGTATAAACTGGCCATCAAAGCTCGTAAAAACGAAATTCAGGAAGAAGCCTGGAATAATTTATTGTCACCGGAAACTTTGCGGGATAGCGCCAAATTTTGGGGAATTATAAATCATCCTTTCTTTTCCGGTAGCGAGAGCCAGGCTATGGATTGTAGCATTCCTGACGAGCAGTGGTTAGCCCATTTTGAAAAAATCTACAGTTCATTCTCGTCTGGGAATTTAGAGGGGCTGCTACCTTTGAACCAGGTTGATCCAGTTTCGGCCTTCAAGGAGGAGGATGTAGAAAAAGCTATCCTTGAGACATCTAACAACAAGGCGCCTGGCCCTGATGGCGTTCCTGCAGACCTATATAGGTCTTCTCCTAAACTGTGGGCCAAAATACTAACAAACGTCTTTAATGCCGCTAGAAATAAGAATATCCCGGAGTCTTGGGCAAAGTCCATAATCATCCCAATTTTTAAAAAAGGCCAGAGGGATGATCCGGCCTGTTATAGGCCCATCTCCCTAATTGACTCCGCCGTCAAAATCTTAGGCAGAGTCATTCTGGGTAGATTGAACACCCGGCTCGAGGGTAGTGGCATATTATCAGATGCCCAATACGGTTTTAGGGCTAATAGGAGCACGCAGGATCAATACTTAAATCTCCACTTACTCATTTGCAAATATACTATTGCAAAGGAGGGGTCCCTATATATGGCCTTCATGGACCTCTCCTCAGCTTTTGACCTGGTTAACAGGTCAAAATTGTGGAGTATTCTTTTGGACATAGGGGTTGATCCCCCTCTGGTTGGATTTTTGGCAGATCTTCATTGTGGCTTATTAGCCTCGGTGAGAGTCACCCAAGGGGGAAGGTGCACCAGCTGTTTCAAGTCAGAGAGGGGTGTCAGGCAGGGGTGCATATTGGCACCTCTCCTCTTTACACTATATATAAACGCCTTGAACCCAGCCCTGGCCAATGCAGTGGCGGATGTACCACGTGTAGGAGATACTAAGATCCCAGTTCTCCTATACGCCGATGACGCCGTGCTTTTGGCGCGTTCAGGGGTGGCTCTTGATAGACTATTGGCCTCTTTCGGTGACTTTATGACTTCACTAGACCTGAAAATTAACACCCAAAAATCACAGGTTATGATCACTGGTCAGGCCATTAGGAAAAAGAAATCTAAATCCTTTTTTTGTCTAGGCCACGAGGTCAAAAGGGTCCCAATTTTTACTTACCTAGGGGTCATTTTTGATGAGAAAGGCACATGGGGCCCGCAATATAAATATAAAGGCAATTCTGTGGCAAGATCGGCTGCAGCTATAGTTGGTTTTGCCAAACGGTTGGGAGCTTGCCCTCTGGAGGCCATTCTGAAAGTTTATAAAGCTAAATCATTGGCAATAGCCACATATGGCTCCGCCATTTGGGGCTACACTAACATCGACACCATACAGAGGGCGGAAAACAAGTTTTTAAGATCCTTGCTGTCTGTTCCCCAGTCCACACCCACTTTCACAATTCACTCAGAACTGGGTATGGGGTTTGTTGTAGACCTAATCAAACTGGCTCCTGTCATATGTTGGTTAAAAACTTGGTTTAACCAGGAAATTCCTCTAACCCACCTGATACTCAAGGATTGTCTTGCCCTGGATAGAGCCCATAGAATCCCATGGTTGGTATACGTCAAAAAGATGCTGGCAATAGTAGGCAGACCAGAGCTATTTAACTCCCCTGTCTGTATTTACAAGAAGGATATCCTGGAGATCAAGACTGCACTACTGACACGATTTATGGTCGAGAGGGAGGACTTGGAACTAAAAAAGCCGCTAGTGAGAAGGAACTATGGGTTAATAACTGTTCCTGGCCTTGAACCTTACCTGGCATTTGTAACCAGCCCACTTCACAGGTCTCTCCTAATTAAATTCCGTTTAAATCTAATACATTTTGTGCTAGGTTTTTATCCCACATGGGCTACCCCTGATAATGCTACCCCATGTGACTGTGATAATTTTTCCTGTCAAGACACACTACATTTTATTATGTTTTGTGAACATTATGCACAGATTAGGACAAAATACTTGTTACCCTTACTTAAAGGGGCTGGTTTCGTCCAGGTGCGACCAGAGCTTCTGTTCTTGCAACTTCTGCCTAACGTTACTATTGCTTTTTATGTAGCAAACTTTCTGGTTGCAGCTGTTTGCATCAATAAGAAGCGTGTCAGAGTACGGCCCAGTCTTAACATAACTGACGTGGTGTGACGGATGGTGGTCTTTTGTCATGGAGCATTCTATCCCTGTTAGACTTTTAAATTTCAATTTTATCTTTGAATCTTATTTATCTTTTTTAACTCAGAATTGAACTTTAGAAATATGTTCTCTTCAAACTTTTTAAATTTTGATAATGTCATTCATAATTATCTTTGTAAATGATGAATTTTTGCCCTGTATCTGATGTTATGTGACTATCTGTTTGTATTGTCTCTTTTTATGATCTTTAACTGATCGAATAAAAGTAATTGACTGACTGACTGACACAGCAAACATTTCAAGCAAGATAACATTTGCTACCAGAGGGCGGCATTCCCCCAACCAGGGCCAGACCCCTCCAGGTCTCAGATCAGTAATAATAAAAATTCTAAAAATCGGCTATTGAAATGGATCTCTTTTGGGCCCATGTTCACGTCCTTTATCTTAAAGGCAAAATACCTGATCGAGTTCAGAGCAATAACTGTAAAACCTCTTAAATAACCTAGGTTAGGGATGCAGTCCTGGTTTACATTTCAATTGTTCTACTGAACCGTGTACTCCCCAAGAGTGTCTGCTTTTTCCGAGATATTGTGTTTCTGTAGGTTTTTTGTGTGTAGTATATTACTCTCATATAGTGAGTACTGTGATTAGAGACACCGCTAGTGTTTTTGTGAGTTCAGGTCAGAGGTCTTTGGGGCCGTTCCTTTATTCCCAGTGAGGCGCAAATGGCTCAACAAGTATTTGTAAGTGAAGATGGCCTGGAAGCGCAATTTGCACGTTTCCAGGCGGTCTTCATTTACATGCAGTACTTGGTGGATTAAAAAAAACATACATGGGGAATCTCATAATGAGAAAGAATGTATTTCCCTCCGATTAGCGTAACTTGCATTTATTTTTCGTTTAAGGTGTCTGTATTATTTTATATGCAGATAACTGAAAATGAAAAACAAGACACTTACAGAATATTTTGTTCCTTTCAGTCATGTGGTAGCAGGGTCAAAAGGATGAACAAAATATTCTTCAATTGTTTTGTTTTTCATTTCCTGTTAACTACTTATAACATAATACGGAAAGCTTAAACGAAAATACAAGTTAAGCTAATAAGATAGAAATACATTCTTTTAAGTTATGAAATTTAATTTGGTTAATGTGACCAATGCAGATGTGAGGAATGTGACTTATGTATTTATAGTGCTACAAGTTACCAGCCTGGAGCAGAAAGCACTGTAAATTTGCAAGTCAATATTTTTAAAAAGTATTATATACAGTATAAGGTAGACTGCTGCAAAATGATATATTTTTTTAAAGATAAACCAAATGCTTTAAACATACATATATATTAGTAATAGGTAAACTATTCCTAGTGAAAACATTTGTCTATAAAATGTACTCTTTCAAGAACTTAGCTATAACACCCCGACATTAAGTATTAAAAAGAATAACTCGTTGCCCCCATGAAGCCTCAGGTTACGCCATCAATTAAAGCCTAAACTGGCTTCCAAGCAGCCTTTACATTTGGTGATTAAGCAATTTCACACATGTACATTTTTTCAGGTAGGCACCCTGGTGAGAATGCCAGTTTCGTCCTTAGCTCTGTGTCCTTTCCTGAGCTTCACAGCACAGAAAAACTCCTCCCCACCTCAACCTCACCCTCCCTTCTCTTTTATGCAGAGGCACTTCAAGGGCCACAATAACGGTTCAGGGATGGTTGTTTTTTTAAAGGAAAGTATGGGAACTGCTTTTGTAAAAATCTAAAGCATGTGGGTCCCCATAGATCCTGACCACTTCAACCTCTGTTAAATGCAGCTGTACTTTAAGGTGAGCAGAGTGGATGACAGAGTGGATGACAGAGAGGAGGCCAGGAGGGTCATGTTCGCAGCGCTCTTAACATCTGGACCCCTTGAGCCTGAGAGTAACGGTCATGGAAAAAGTGGAAAGTAGTGAAATCCTTGGATAGCATCAAAGAGAGCCCAGAGGAACTGGCACTTTATAGGGGGGGGGGGGGATTAGATTACAAATTATAGAGCTAGCTTCCTCAGAGATACCTTGAGGAAGGTGGGGGAGGGCTTTATGGGCTTTTAGTGCAGCAGGTACAGTTGCATTGGGACCCAGGCTCATAACACCTCAATGACGGGACAATACTGTTTTTGATCAATTCCTGTTTTGGTTTGATATATTTTTACTTTTATAAATCTCACATATAGTGTGGATTATGAGCAACAGAAAAATATGCATGAACATTTTCCTAAGCGCCGTTCCTGAGCTCATTCCTGCCCCTCTCACTCCCCCTATTCTTGACATACATTTTTGGAGGGGGGCTGACTTCAAAACATTTTGTTTTGGGGGCTCCCAGCAAAAAAGTTTAAAGACCTCTGGTTCAGGTTATGGGTGGCTGTTTATGATGGGGCACAACTGAGTGCTGAAGCAAGTGCGGGTTTCTCCTAGTGCCAGTCAGAGGGTCATAAAAGTGTTCAGAATCATTCAATCCTTGGCCTCTTTGCAGAGCGCAAAGCGTAAGGTCACAGGTGCCAACTGTAATACTATTTGAAAATGCGTGAAGGAGGCACACAGCAATCAAAATACAGATAAGGAGAAAGTAAAAGAAAAGGTGAAAAGGCATTGCTTACAGGTGAGTGGCTGTGTGCAGGGCGATGCCTTGCAGATGCAAGGAAGTATGTCCAGGAGAGAGTCAGTGGAAAGACTGCTGAAGAAGAAAGAAATGAGGTGTGAGATGTGCAGGTGGAGAGTTTCAGAAAGATGTGGTGAGAAAAAGGGCAGACACTGTTCAAACAGAGAGACCAAAGGAAAGAGATGTGAAAGGAAGTGATTAAGACTCCTAAAACCTCTACCCCTTACACAGACCGTTGTAATGTTTAATTCACACACTCAAACTTCATAACAGAAATATTTACAATTCTAATGAGTCACAACAAGATATTTGTTACTTATTTATCTTATACAGCTATTAAGCATTGGCTAAGCCAATAGATCCAGCTTGTTTTAGGCTTATGTCAGTTGTTATATGTTGGATGTGATAACCGAAAGCTCACAGAGACACCAAAATACTCGTCGGGTGGCTGTAATGGAAAGCACAGGGTTTAAATGTACATGTTTTAATTTTAAGTCATGTTCTTAATTACGTAGGAAAGGATTCCGAGTTTGCTTCTTAAGCCGCGCCCGTTTTGAGGAACCCACACACACGCACTTTTTAAACAAATCAACTGAAGCCCTGCCACAAACTACCCGTGTTTACGGACACAAAGCCATGCCCGCCTCGCTGCCGTGCCAGGTCAAATGTGTGTACAGATAAACAGCCGGGGCTTTGCAGGCAGCGCGAGGGAGGGAGCAAACCTCTAGTTCGACAGGAGCGGGCAGGCGGCCAAGCCCGGCTGTTTGCCACCACAGCGAGTGACGCACTGTAATATTAGCCACCGAGCTGCCCGTGCCACACAACATCATAATAAATTACTCTAAAATTAGACGTAATGCCGTGTTTGAAGTAGCGAGGGTGTCCTCGGCGCATGGGGTGAAAGCGCGAAGATTAAACCTCCATGTG
This sequence comes from Triturus cristatus, assembly GCF_964204655.1. Classification (NCBI taxonomy): domain Eukaryota; kingdom Metazoa; phylum Chordata; class Amphibia; order Caudata; family Salamandridae; genus Triturus; species Triturus cristatus. The sequence goes on along the minus strand of NC_140590.1, from coordinate 1,627,144,090 downwards.
TCATGAAGGTGGGGGTGAGCCCAGCATTTAACAGAAATGAGGTGGAGACAGAAAACAGTTCCCCATCTAATATCGGCGATACAAGGGGTCGCCAGGGGATGAAAAGTTACACCCTCTGTATATAATGTCGCCCAGCCCATTTACTACCGTAGAGGCAATATTCAGTAGGGAAGGCGGTGGATTATTCAAATGCGGCAAACACAATAGTCATATCGTATTTTCTACGGATGAAAAAGATGGGGGAAGAAAAAAAAATTCACTCTGGGTCCTGACCATACAGATTCCACTTATGATATTAACGGGTAATGCAAAAAAAAAGAAAGCAATTGAAAAACCAACCAATCTTTTTTATTTTTTATAATAGGCCAGTTTACTGGTACCCAAAGCCCAAGATAAATCGTACGGAAACTTCGTGTTCCTAGGAATCGAATCAACCAGAACCGTACCTTCTACTAGAGACCAATGCCTGCACTGTGCTTTGTATGTTGTTTGTTTTTTGTTTTAAACAAAATGCACCATTTGCGCTTTTACGTAAATTCTACTTGGTTCTGGAATTACAACTTGAGGGGGAGTAACGGCCGTTTTCATTTTCTGCTTCCTAAAACAACTTCGCTGTATATGATTTTCTGGGTGGGTCTGTAGCTGTCTTCCACTGTAGTCTAAAAGGGGTAAAAACTACAAATATGGCCGAGCTGGCATCTGCTGCGTGAGGTTTAACCTGTTCAGAGCCATCAGCTTCTATTCTGTCATATGCGCCCATTTTCTCTGATCTACAACGTTGACTATGGTAGTTCGGTTCTGCTCAATGAGGCAATCATTAAAAGGTGGCATTTCCGACATGGTCTACATGTCATGTTATCTAGCATATTTTTTCCTTTGGTTCATATATAAAAAAAAATAAGATTTTTCTCATTGGTTAAGCAAATGAAAAAAGTATTTGACCATCACTGTGTAGGCCTTCGCTGTATGACAACATGCCTTGTTGTACTACCAAATATTAATGTTTCATATTGGCGAGGTGGGCAATGCATCAAATGCAAAGAAAAACAAGCATTGGCATAGCCAATAGGTCTCGCTTTTGGGACATTCTAAGTATTTAGTTATGCAGCACAATATCCTTGGTGCAACCACATCAACTGTTGCGTGGCTAAACACTTATAAGGTCCCAAAGGCGAGACCTATTGGCTATGCCAATGCTTGGTGTGGTTGTGTGTGTGTGTGGTTGTGTGTGTGTGTGGTTGTGTGTGTGTGTGGTTGTGTGTGTGTGTGTGTGTGTGTGTGTGGTTGTGTGTGCGCGGTTGTGTGTGTGCAGTTGTGTGTGGGGTTATGTGTGAGGGGTTATGTGTGTGGGGTTATGTGTGTGGGGTTATGTGTGTGGTTGTGTGGGGTTGGGTGTGTGGGGTTGGGTGTGTGGTGTTGGGTGTGTGGGGTTGGGTGTGTGGGGGGTTGTGTGTGTGTGGTTGTTTGTGGTTGTGTGTGTGGTTGTGTGCAGTTGTGTGTGGGGTTATGTGTGTGGTTGTGTGAGGTTGTGTGTGTGGTTGTGTGGGGTTGGGTGTGTGGGGTTGGGTGTGTGGGGTTGGGTGTGTGGGGTTGGGTGTGTGGGGTTGGGTGTGTGGGTGTGGTTTGTGTGGGTGGTGGTTGTGCGTGTGGTGCGTGTGGTTGTGTGTGTGACAGTAATACTAAAAGCATCTCAAAATAAAGGAACACAAACATCGAGTTTGTGGAAGGAGAAAGCACATTGTAAGTCAAACGGGCGCAGCAAAGCATTAACACAACAACATGTTCTTTGATGTTTTTTGAACGAGAACATCAAAGGGGCGCCGTGAATGTGATCGCGGGCGAAAGTGATCGCTGGCGCCTAATGAGCATGACGAGGTTTGCCAGCTTCTGCACCTAAGCGCGCGCACATGCACTGTAACTCTAGGCTGGCCATGGTAGCATTTTTTGAGCCCTCACAAAAAGTCTCGCCAGACCAGCGCATGTGCTGGGTTAGGCGAGACCTAAAAAAAGGTAAGCACACAAGTGATCCTGTTAGTTCAACTCATCCGAATTTATTTAGATACAATATTAACACTGTAATATAAACATTCTCAGGCTGGCACGGGTTTTTCAAATTTTATATTGCTTCTTCATGTCCACAAATTCAGTCTCCATATCATGCCAATTCGGATTTCTCTTTTTCTACATTCTGTCTTTTCGTTGTAGTGACTGTCAGTATAAATAAACTTGTGACTTTAAGAAAGAAGCCTTCGATCACTACCACATTCATAGCTCTGGAGTTCTCACAGCATGAGAACTGCTGATCCATAGCACGCTCTCTGTATATACTGCTAGTCACAAAACACATTGTCCCATCGGACCAACATAAGCAGCGCCCCCAGATATTGCTGAAGGATAGTAGTAATGTCCATTATTTGCAGTTTCTGCAATGTTATGTACACTATTATGTTGTGTGTGATTGGAGCAAATTACTTTTCTAAGACTAAGCGCTGACTTGTCATAGAGTTATTGATTTAAAAAAAAAAAAAAATATTGGCATTTTACATTAGATAACAATCGATACATCATTGGAATATTCGGTAGCGCATACATAATGTGGCGTGACATTATACAGTAGTTGTGTATGTTTTACATTGATCAACAAGTACCATCTCTCACCCATTGACTACAGTTGTTTAGTCACCATCATCTGACAGTGGTACCTCCTGTGGGGGTTCGCAGATATTGCCACAGAATGCATTCCACCTTCTCCACACCGAGTCCATTTTTTGGGGCATCCCCTGTGGACATAGACTGATTTCTCGGTTATCAGTGTGCCGTCCATATCACGACACCACTGTTGATGGTTAGGTGTCGGTCTTGAGCCCCAGTGCTGAGCTAGATTCCGCTTCCATATACAACAAGGAGCTTAGGGGGTAAAGAACAGGTTGACCCCACTCAAAGTCATCAACAACAATGGACCTGTTCTGGATAACCAGTGAATACTTTCATCAGTGACCCCTTCAAACATTTATAGTCATCCTAATTGGCATGACAAAACAGCGGCTATCTTTATACCGTCTGTACAGGAGGGTCCTGAATCACCCCAGTATTTATTAAAATAGGTTGCGTCTGTATATACTGTCTCCCAACCAACAGTGTAAAGTGACCAATTTCAAAGGAGAACAAGAAAAATGTGAAAAAAGGATGGCAATGCCTCACGGGAGTAACACCATGGGAGTTAGCAGACTGGTACTTGCCTGCATCCTCAGGTTCACATCATTAGCAACTGCCACCCTATAACAAAAATTGTGATAGATCCAAACAAAAAGAATGAAAAATTGCAAAGAGTCAAATCTCTGCACCGGTTGAATAATCCGGGCCAGGAATAGTGTTAACCCTATAAGGAGTAGTGAAGTCTAGTTAGAAACGTTGCCAATCCTGGTTAAAAACGAGCTAGACATCACTGGCTGTCTTACTTTATTCCGTGCTGTGTGTCTGCTCATTTAAAAAGAAAAAGAAAAAAAACCAGGTTTCATTGCCTCGGGGAACTTGCGGCAATTTTATCAGGGCAAGTGTTAACTAGCCACACTGCGCCATTATTTATCAGTTTTTATGTTTTGTGAACCTATGGGAGACAGAAATAGACAGAACAACCATACATCAATCAGCACCAATTAAAATATCGTGTATATGAAAGTCCCTTTCATTATATGGATATATTTACCAAGTTGTTGCCCTTCATTGGCATACCTATACCACCTTTATTTTGATTTCGTATGTGTGTGTCCCAGTCCACTATCACACTGGCTGTCGCATATACTGCATAGCATCAGTCTATGGAGGAATAAAGAAGCTGGCATCATGTTTATGCACATATATTAAAAAATGATTTCAAAATGGTTCCTTCATATGTAAATGTCCACTCAGAGCCATTCCTGAAATCACTCGGGCGATTATGAAAGCACATGCATCCTTCCAACTGCCTCTTACTAAATTCTTAGCGTTTTTTTTCTTTTCCCAGGGATATCGAAGCTGCGTAACGTTATTACGCCCATGAACAATCACAGCGGGTCATGTTTCTAATAAAAATACGTGAACACTGGAAAGCCAAAGCTGGTGTAAAGCCTGCATTGATTCCCATTCCTCTGTCTATCTGCAGCACGCTCACCTGCACAGCACGAGTGTCTGGCGTTGTCTCAGCCCTTCGCGAAGTCAGTGGGCGGCCCTCAATTTCAATGTGCGTCGCGTCCGCGCATGCGTTTACCGTATTACCTTCACGTCTATGTTCTCAATCGTATTGAAGGGAATAGCCGCCATACTGTGTAGGTATTACAAACGGTTGCCTGCAATGTACTTGATTGGGAATTTCAAAACTTGAAGAGATTAAAATATAAAATAAATCCTAATTATTTGACTCCAGTTTTATATCAAAAGCTCTTTATTTATACAATGTATAAATCTGTCACCTGTGTCGGAATTGTCAATGAACACGTTTTTCCTTGCTACCAAACATATAATTCACCGCTGCAAGTCAAGCTACCGGTCTTAAACTAAGTTACCGGGGGTTCGGCTATCTTTTAGTCTCGTAACTTCCATCAATCACATATAGTGGGCAGGCATGCCCCCAGGAACGACATTCGTAGTATTAATTAGTTCTTATCCATAACGAATAGAGTCAATCATATTGTTATGCCGAACTCTAGCTGCAACAAGATTGTTGACCATTAAGCAGCAGACAACAAGAACATACAGAGATCAACGATCTAGACATGCTAACTTATACATCGATCTCATGCATATCTCTGTACATAGTGGATGTACAAGTGCATGGCTAATCTGCATAGATCTGAAGGTTTCCGCCTGTGCTAGTCCGTAAGTGACTTGTAGCTGGGCGAACTGGACAACCTCGCCTTTTTTCCACAGATCTCCCACCCTTGAGATAGCTATCAAGTCCCATTGTCTGAATCCCTTGGTATTTCGCAGTTTACATAATTTCCGGGTGTCCCATAATGGTGTAACCTGCGTTAGAATTCCCTCCCAGCCCAGTGCTCGCTGTGCCGTGTGCCAGACATGGACTGTGTGTGCCGTTGGACCTGTGAGAGCCGTCCTCCTGGGTTTATTGTATCACCCCTTAATCCCTACAGTTTCTAGGAGATGCCTATCCATGCGGAACGCTGGTTCTTCCTGCGGTGCATGAAGCCATTGATTTATTACGATGAGCTGCGAAGCCCAGTAGTATACTTTTATATTGGGGAGAGCGATGCCGCCATCATACAGCCCTTCACTAGTTTATGCATGGCTATACGGGCAGACCTCCCATCCCATAACAGATTGGTTACTTCGGCATTTATCGTTATAAAGTATGCGGGGGAAACCGGGAACGGGGTGTTTTATAAGACCTATAAGAATCTGGCAAGTGTCATCATCTTGAAGAGGGCTGCTCTGCCCAGTAGTGTGAGCGGTAGTGATCGCCAGTGTTTGACATCTCAGCGGAATCGCGCTAGGGGCTGCATGAGGTTTTCCTCAATGAAATGCGTGGCCTGATGGGTTATATATATGCGGAGATATTTAAATCCATTGTGAGCAATCTGGATTTCGCAGTTACGTGGAAGCGTCGACGGGGGGCCGTGGAGTATATAGAGTTGTGACTTCACCCAGTTTAAAGCATCGCCCGAGACCCGCCCATATGCGGTGCATATATCCAGTAGGCAGTTAACAGAACGTGCTAGGATGCCAGATACAATAACACATCATCCGCATATAGCGAAATGCGATCCTCCCACACCATAGTCCATTTTAACCCACGAATGACCGGATCCTGCCGTATCCACGCTGCCAGTGGTTCCAGCACTATTGCAAATAAGAGCGGTGATAGGGGGCAACCTTGTCTCGTCCCTTTTCCAAGAGGGAAGTCCGCCGAGATGCGGCCATTAACCACAACTTGCACCAGGTGTTTTCTGGATAGCAATTGCACCCATTCGCAGAATTTGGGGCCGAAACCCATGTGTCGGTGGACCGCAAAGAGAAAGGGCCATTCGACCAGGTCGAATGCCATACACGCATCCAGGGACAGAATAACTGGGTCTTCTTCGATAGTAGACCTACACGCCATGACACTATGAAGTCTCCTGAGATTAAGTTCTGTGTTTTGGTTTGGCATACGTCCGGACTGGTCCAGGTGGATCACTGTTGTAAGATATGGCTGCAGTCTCATGGCCAGTGTTTTAGCCAGTATTTTAGCTTCTGCATTTATCAAGGATATTGGCCTGCAGGACATGCATTCCTGCGGCGGCTTGCCCAGCTTATAGATTGCAATTATTGTCGCTAGGTGCTGATCTCTAGGCAGCTCCCCTGTTTTCAAACTATCCTTGTACATGTTAAGTAGGTGTGGTACAAGCCGAGTTGGCTGCGTTTTTATAGAACTCTACCGGAATACCATTAGGTCATAGGTCTTTTCCCGTATGCAATGCGCCTATCGCTAAGACAAGCTCATCTGGAGTCAGATCTGCTTCTAGTGCTTGAGTTGTGTCACTAGATAGTGTGGGCATTTGGATGTCCTTTAGAAAGGCTAGATTGTCTTCTATTGTGTTTGTGGGCGTGTATATTTTCTCGTAGTGGGACGCTAATGTGTCAACTATTTGCTGAGAGTCTGAGGTCATAATCCCATTTTCCAATCTGAGTTGGGCTACCCATCGGCTAGCTCTTTCCTTTCTATCCAGCCAGGCTAGGAGCTTGCCTGCTTTATCACCAAGTTCGTAAATAGTATGCTGCGTGTTGGTGAGTTTGGATTTCGCTTCCTCCCATGCAAAGGCCCTGTATTCCTGTTGTGCTAAATTTAACCTATGCGTTGTGTCGTCACTGGTTTCTGTGGCATGGTCTGCCTCCGCCTTGGCTACCCCGTGTTCTAAAGTCTCAAGCTGCTGTCTTTGTATCTTTTTATGCCTTGCAACTAGTGAGATTGCCTGGCCACGTAATTCAGTTTTATATGCCTCCCACGGCATCGGAGAGGATACCGAGTGTTCATTTTCCGCGAAATATTGCTCTGTGGATGTGAGCAGACCCTTCCCAATCTTTCGATTTTTAAGATATCCAGGGTAGAGTGGAAACAGTCGGTGTCGTACTGGGGTGTGAGATGCGTATGTGATGTGCACTGGCGAGTGGTTTGAGATGCCCCTGGGTAAGTGTAGGATCTCTGATATCCTTTCCAGCCCTGCGGCCAATGTAATTATGTAGTCTATTCTTGAAAGACTAGTATGAACTCCCGAGTGGAAGGTATACTGTTGCTCCTGTGGGGGCCTGGCTCTCCAGACATCAATGAGACCAATGGCGTCAATAAAGTCCACTAATTTGAGATTTGCTCTACTGGGGTTTCTAGGGGGTTTTCTATCCATGGATGTGTCAATCGTAGCATTATAGTCGCCCCCCACAATAAGTTTACCCTGCGGGAGTGACAATAAGAATTTCCCCAGGGCCGGGAAGGTTGATTGATGCAGCGTCGGTGGGATATAGAGTGATACCAGATTATATGACCGCCCCTCACATTGACATGATATCGCTGCAAATCGTCCTTGGTCATCTGTCCGAGACCCAGTTAGCATCAGTGGGAAGCGTTTGTTAACCAGGATCTCCCTCCTCCTCCCCCCCCCCCCCCCCCCGAGAACTGGAGGTGAATTCAGAGTGTGTTGCCATTTTGTAGCCCCATCTATCCAGGGCCTTACAGGCCGAGCCCATCAAATGTGATTCTTGCAGCAGTGCTACAGCTGGACCCTTGCGTTTAATGTATTGGAGGACCAGTCCCCTCTTTATCTGGTCACCCAGTCAATTTACATTGCGGATAGCACAGTGAAAGGAGGCGGCATCCCCCTAGAGTTCGAGATTGGGTGTTTGAAACGTCTGAGTGAGTCCATTCGTGTCGTATGTGACATCATCTATGTAAGAGTGGAGAGCGCCCTGTATTATCCACGTCATGTTGCCATCATGTATGCCATCAATTATATCTGTCTGTAATAAACCAAACAATAACCCGCTTAACTGACCATTACCCCCCTCCCACCTCCCTGCACGGCAGACTTAGAACTACCCGCCACCCCAACTTAGCAGAGTGCTTAATTCCCAGAACTTTGTACTTGCGTGAGGGGGGAGAGCCGTGCAACGATCTCCTTTGGTCCCTCCCTTAAACTTGTATATTATAACGGCCATAAGCCCACAGCTCAATGGCACGCTGCAATTACAAGTGTCTGTAGGAGAGTAGGATCTGCTTCTTATAGTTACCCCCACTTTCTGCTGATGTTTCACTATTTTTCGACTTTAGTCTGGCTGGGGTCCTGCTAACCAGGACCCCAGCCTAGCTGCTTCCTCTCTACATTGATTACCAGTACTTTAGGTACACTTCAGATTGGATTCTGGGGTACCCCTATAAGTCCCTAGTATATGGTATAGTATGTACCCAGGGCATAGGTACCCCAGGGGCCTACCAGGGGCTGCAGCATGTATTATGCCCCCCCACCCCCCGGGAAGCCTTCCAAAATGACACCACGGGTCTGCTACTGCAGCCTGGGTAAGGTGGTGCATGCACCCCTTACTGAGATATAGGTACACTATATCTCTCCATATCACTGCACGTGTAAACCTATCAGTCACCCCTATGGCAGGCCTTAACAATCCTGAAGGCAGGGTGCTGGGTTTCATGTGAGAGGGTGCTCATGCATGAGCAGAGCCCCTCTGCAGCTTTCGGTACTTTTATTCCGGGGTTGTTTGTGATGCAGCCAAACCATACACTCTTAAGTGCATTATAACCAAACGGTAAATGCTAACTTTGGAATGGCTGCATGGAAACATGTTGTGTTCGGTGGAATCATACCCCCACACCAGTAACTGGCGTGGGAGCATGATCCCACCCTTCTAGAGGGAGAGACATGACAGCACCGGTATACCCGGTACCAGCCTAACAGACCCTGGCATCACAAAATGGATGCTGCCAGGAACAGACACAAGTCTGCCCTCCTGCTGCTGGACGAAATGCCGGCAGGGGAGGCCCGGACAATAGGTTTGCTGTCACAGGGAGGTGTCACCACCTCCCAGACAGGCTTTAGTATATTGGGCTGGGTGGGTGCACTCCAAGAGTGCTTTGAAGTCTGCACTAGGGCACATTTGGTGTCCCTGAGCATAATCCAGCTCAAACTGGTTGCCCCTGCTCTGGCGCGAAATCGGACAGAGGGAATGGGTGTAGTCACCCCTTTCCGACCCTCCCATAGGTGGGTCCCTAGAGTTTGTCCCACCCCTTCCTTGGGTATAAGATAGGAACCCCTGGCTACAGGACTTTAGATTACACCTGGATGAAACTCTGATACAGAATACTGGAACTTCGACGATCTACATTGAACTAGATGACTGAATAATCTCCCTTGGAGTAAAGGAGTTACTCCCCTGCAAGGCAGGCACCAAAGACGCATCTGACCGGTTTGATCTCCGAAGCTCCTGAAGGACTCCAAAGAATTTTGCAACACAGGAGGTGGATTTCCGTGGTCTTAGAGGTCGATCAGTGCCCACAGCAAGTCTTGAGGCCTGTATCCCTCGTGGCGACCGTGCAACCAGAACCCTTGGACACCGCGTCACTTTGCAGAAGCATCAGCTTTCTAGCGACTCCTGCAGCTGAGCTTTGGGTTACTTGTAGCCCTGACCCCGAGCAGCAATTGCACCGAAGATTGTACTCCTACACTCCACGACTGTTCCATGAGCTGGCTCTTTGTGTTTTCTCTTGAGGTCCCTTCGCGATCCCTAGTCCGTCGACTGCTGGGTCCCTGTGAAGGTAACTTTAACTTTAATTGGGCTTACCTGGTTGCTCCAGACGTGCCCTGACTCTCCATCGCTTGGGGAGTCCCCAAGACCTTGGTGGTCCGCACCGAAGCATCTTTTCTCTTCCTGCATGGGTTGCTGTTGCCAAGGCTTGTTGGGTTCGATCCGAGCACCGACACCGCAGCACTCGACATCCTTCGTGGGACAGCTCGAATCCAGCTCCTGGTCGTCGTTGACACCTGCTGGTCCTCGTGGCTGCAGAGTCAAGCTCCACCTCTTCGCACCTGAAACACCCGACATCGGTGTGCATTCGTCTATCATGCCCCTGGTCACTGGCAAGTGACCCAGACTCTGTCCCCTCTGCTTTCAGGTTCTTCTGATCTTCGATCCAGGCTTGGATCACACCGGACACTTTACTTCTTCCCGGCAGCAGCACTTTGCAGCAGATCGCCATTGAAATCAACGACAATTCCCGACACCATTTGACACCTATGCACCCGGCTTCCCTGGGTGAGGTAACTCGAGTACTCCGGTGCTCCCGTGGGTGCTGGCCCTAGAACCCCCAAAGTCTAAAGGGGCTTGCTCAAAGTCCTCTCCTAAGTGTCCTTAACTTCTAAAATTCCAACCGCAACTTTCCCATAGAATAGTACGGGTCACGCGCCTGTGTTCTCACACTGCATGCGTGCCCCGTGGGTCTCCTGTGTCACTACCTTGGGTGGTTCCTTGGGGTCCCAGCGATTCTGCGTGCTCTAGGCACTGTGTCTAGTCAAGTCGTGGTTCTTATACCACTTTCTTAATATAGGGTTTGGTCCGCCCCTAGGGTCCATTGTATATCGTGCTATTTACTGTCGTTTTAGAACTGTATTATTGTGTATCTTGGACTCTAATCTCATAAAGAGATTAGTAGTGAGTGTTTAGAAATAAATACTTATATTTTATACATACCTTGTGTGGATCTCCTTTCATTTCGTGATTCAAGAGGTTATAATCTGGTAAACAAAGCTGCTTTGCACTCCTTCAAGACTTAGCCTGAAGGCTGCTCTCCATAGCTACCACTAGGATAGCTTTCAATAAAGGTTGTCTTTAAACCTATCATCAATAAGGGTTGTTTGGACTGGTACGAGGTGCCCCCTATAACTAGTGGACAGCATATACGAGGCCAACTTCTCAGAGCGGCCGTGGACTTCCTCCTGGTACCCGGTGGGCCCTTTCCACCGAGAAGCTGTACAGCCCATGCGGCTGCAGTGGAGTCTTAATGAGGTCTTCTACGTCCCCTCACACTCTCCGGTACTCCGACCAGGCACACGTTATTAAGCCTCGAGCGCCCTCCTGATCATCAAGCTTGTCTGCCATTTGTTTGTGTGCCAGTTCCAGTTTTCCGACCGGACGCTGCAAAGTCGCTGTGTCTGTGGTGAGAGCCGCTGTGGTAGTTTCAACCTCCCACTATTCTCGTACTCATATTGGAGACATCGGCACGTAGTAGTGTAATGTCTGTGGAGATAATGCCAATAGATGTTTGTACCTGGTGTAGGGCGGCGATGACGTCCTGCAGGGTGACCTCCTTAGGTTTTGTGGTCTGTGAGCTGTCTCCTCGTTCTGCGGGTGTCTCTTGTGTGACCGGCTGGTCTTTGTGATAGGTATATTTGTCCAGCTTGTAGCTTTGCACCGTGCGTTGTCCTCGTCCTCCCATAATGTCTAGCACACCGGGCGGCACAGCCAGGCACCCAGGGGGAGGGGAAAACAGCTGCCTACCTACGGAAACAACGTCGGTTTTCCTGTTTCCACGGTTGCCTCTCCAAGAGCAGGTTTTGCCATGGGTGAGTCTTTTCAACCCTGCTTAGTTATCAGTGCTGCCGCCACCCGGAATCTTCTATGAATTATGTCGCTCCCTGCAAATCTATTAAGCTCTTCCGGTGTCGTCTTAGCTCCCTGACCTGTTTTAGTTCCTCGCTGCATTGGTGTGTCTCCCTTAAGTGTAGCAGCTACCAGGATCCTGTGGTTCAATTACTCATGGGAAATGTGGGCCGATGCGTACACGGTGTCAATGGTATACTTTATTACGTAGTGTAGGGCTGCCCGGTGATGGCCTGTGGGGGCAAGTGAGTTTATGAGCCAGAGTGTGCAGAGTCGCTTTGCCGTGGTTCCACCCACCTCAGTAGGAGCTTCATTATTTCAGCTCGAACCGGCCTAGTCTCGTCACCGTGTGGTAGCTGGTACCGAGAGCGCACCTCCGCTGCGCGTTGCGGGTCGTCACGGGTAGTGTTGTGGGAAGCAGTTCTCCTGTATGCCGCCCAACTTTCCTCTGGTTCCCGCCTATGCCTGGATTATTCACTTGGCCGTAGCAGCAGAGTACGCTCCCGGCCTGGGCCCCACAGCGGCTCCGAGTTACTTTCCTCCTCCTCCGGGCTTTCCAGCAAGGGCGGTCCCCAGGAGTCTTTCCTGGTCCGGGCAGCTGCGTCGGTGTTCTACATGCCGCGTTGTGCGTTCTGGCTCGCGGCGGTCACTGGGGCTATCTGCGCTGTCCTGGTCCCTTTCACACTTGCAGTGATCCTTGCCAGTTCCGCCCTCGCTTTAGGCTGCGCCCGATCTGGGCGGGGCCCCGGCGTTTCGTCGGCTCCCAGGCCGTGACTCCTCCCCAAGGTCTAAGATTCTGCCGGTTGTTTCTACAGAGCTCAAACTTGCAGCAGCCATGCATTAGATGCTCCGATGCCGCCTTCAGCATCTGGATCGCGATAAACCGTCAGGTCAATTACAGGATTGGTTGCGAGAACCGCCAGTCGCGGAGCTCTCCTAGGCTGCGGCCATCTTCGTTGGCTGCTGGAGATGTTGATTTTTGATAGGTTTATTGAGCTCCGAGTTTCCGAACTCAAACCATCTGCCCAAGTAAGACGTTGCCTGAAGGTCAAGTGCTAAAGGTGTATACTTGATGCTCAGTTTGGGGCCCAATAGTAACGCTAAGCCTAGGACATCAGTTGTAACAGGCTCCAATTGACAGAGTCTAAGCCCAGTAACCACCTTCAGCCCTGGTACTCCTGGAAAGGTTCCATAAGTGTTGCAACTGTCCTTTGCTACTGGGTGTCTAAAATTCGAAATTTCCAAAAGCAAATACTAGTTACATTCCCACACAATCTAAACTCCTTTCTCTTCAACTCTCAGCATCCCTAACAAGGCATTTTTCCCACAATGCTCTTCTTCTACATATTTGTGGCAATGTCTCTCCTCATATACCAGCAAAACCTCTCTCAGTCCACCACCACAATCTTTTGGGATAAACAAAGATTTATCCAACGTACACATACAAATTCCATATGAAAACAACAACTTAGCCAGGTTAAGGCACTGAATTGTGACAATGTCCACAAATAACAATAGCCACATAAATGGTGTAACACTTCGCAATATCTGCCTAAGACATAGTTGCCAATCACCATTATCAAACCCTTGATCCACTCTAACCACACTCACATCACAGACAAAACGTTCCATATGTTCTACTGTCCCATGCCAACCCTATCCTGCCTGGTGCTCTGCATCAAGGCATCCATGACCTTCCCTGTGCTGTGGTCCAGAAAGCACCACTTCTACCTGAGGCACTTGATAGCAAGATGAGCTCCTATTTATGGTTACTGGTTTGACCTGCCTTTTCCATATGTTGAATGACTCAGGTGCACTCCCAAATGGACAATATTATTTGCAAAAAGGCAAACATGCTCTCTCCAAGCTAAAAAAACTTCAACCAGCACAATATGTTGGGTTGTGCCCCTGATAATTCATGCAAACTCTGCCTCACCACTCCACGGCAGGCTAAATTGATAATGAACTCTGCCTCACAATGGAACTCTCATCCTGCTGGTACCTCTTCATTGAACTTAATTGAGGTACATTCTGGTAATTTACCCACCTGCCCCAGCATATTTTCAGTGAAGTCAAAGTCCTTACACATCCAATAACAGAAGCGCTCTAAATTTGGAAAGCATACAGCAGCATCTTGTTCTTGCGTTAAAATCTAAATTCAAATAGGCTAGTCATGAACCATATCAAAGTCTGAATAATATGCATTTTTTACGATTGTTAGTTCTTAAGAACGTGCCTGAAACCGCAGTATACCCCAGCACAGATGCTTTAACGTGCACCTTTAACTGAGATGCTCTAAGAAGCACACAGAACAGAGATTCAAGGCCTAGTTGGTCAATTAACATGGCAAACCAAATACGAAGAAAGGAATACTATTACAGATTTATCTGCTCCAGTTATGAATTGGGAACGGCAATCCAGCTTATAGTGCCACAAAACGAAGCAGCTCTTCAAGTAGATTTTCAAGGATTGCAGTAATCTAATTCCTCCATACAGCACAAAGTCCCTTAAATTCACAATGTGCTTCCATAGAGGATATCCACTTCATCAACATTGAGAGCACCTTGTGCAAACTTTACAGCCGCACCATATTGCACAATAGGCTTTCCTTAAAGCTTAAGAAGAGCCTCCATATTTCTTTTTGAAGCACCCACGACCTCTCACTGTAGATAAAAACACACACTTAAAAAAAATATTTGTTTTTTTTAACTGCAGCCGTGGGAAGGCCATGAAACATACCCATCAAGTATCAGGCCAAACACTGATACACAGAACAGCTTGTGCTTGCCAGTCTCCTTATACAATTTGCCCTGCTGGCATCGCATTCTAATTTCATTCCTTTTGGTTTTTGATACTCATTTTAAGATTATTCACTATAGCATAATCCCTTGGTTCATGAATGCCACTACATGACCCATCTGGGTTAACATCCAAAAGTCAAGGCACCAGTGGAAATCAATGTTGATAAGTTGTTGCCTCCCAGCTAGGGATATTTGTTCCAGTAACACCTACAGTCTGCTATATATTTCTAATGTACATTACAGTAACGTGGCAATCACTCTCTAGTTTTTATTAACACCTTTGCTAGCGAACCAGAGCCCTTGCGCCTCCATTTCCGAATAAATTACCTTCCCATATAGCCTGGTCAGCTGCATCAAATGTAGTCAAGAGGTCCGTCTATCCATAGCACATTGATACATTAGTCAGTCACCAAATTCGCAAGCGGCACAAAGTAGGGGTCCAGCATTGAGTAGACATTTTCACTTGAAACCCCTATTTGCATCTTTGGGAGACAATTACGCACCTAAACAACCAATTATGATCTTTTAATTTTGTACATGGGTACAACACAGCTAGAAGTCTATAAATGATAGTATCGCATATACGATCTTTTTTTGGAGTAAGGCTATAATCACTCTCTTCCAACTGAAGGTATTCAACAAAGAGAAAGGACAGTAGAAGGAAAAAGATAATTAATCAGATGTGCATAATTTTATCATCTCATTTGACTAAGTATTTGGACCTCATAGCAGTAAGCTTTTCTTAAGAGCTTACTATTATCTTTATCTTCTGATCGTAATTGCCCATCACCAAGAGGGATCTATTGCCAGACAAGATAAGCAAAGGAAGCTCAAGCCCACCCCAATATAGGATTTCAATTTATCATATTTTATAATAACTGAATTTCCGAGGACCAAACTGCTTCATCATTCTTTTTGCCAGGCCCTGCCAGTATTTTTTTTTTACTTGCAATTATTAAAGCCTTTGATTTCTCTAAAATCTAGTGACATCTGACCATGGGTTCAGAAGAGATGGTCCGATGGAGTCTAATGTCATTGGCAACTCATATGTATATTAAAGAGGAGAAGCTTTTCTACTCCCATTGGAGGCAGACCCATCTTCCTCCAATTTATAAATCCATGCTTTATGTTTCCCATTAAGAAATAAACAATGTTTAAGCTATTTGGGACACAAAAGTTCCTACTTGCAATGTCTTCCCTTAGGTCTTAATTGGCTTTAAGTGGGAGAGCTGTCCATGCAGATCTTTGCTGCTCACAAAATGGACGTTACACCTCCTATCCAACAAACTATGATCTGGTCTACTCGCAACCCCATTTCTCTCAAAACCATCCAGATGCAAAGTATTCAACCACCCTAGCCCCTTCATTGCTCTATTCTAGCCCCTTACATCAGCCGCCTCAAAATGTCACTCCACTAAGACTGCCCTCACAGTAGAATCTAACTTCATCACTGCTACCAACCGCCTCCCTTAAATCTATCCTCATTCTTCTTGAGCTCCCTGCAACTTTTGAGAAAATCTCCCCACCATGCAGGCTCCTCTTGCTTCCCTGGGAATCACCAGCTGGGCTCATGACTGGTGCTCCTCCAGGCTATTTCACCACCCTTACTCTTCTACTGCTCTCCCTGCCAGCACTTCAAAACGTTTGCATCCCCTACGGCTCAGCACAGCACTAGGCGTTCTTAGTTTTCTCTTAGTAAGGTCCATTCTTGGGGTTCTGTGGTAATTAGCGGTCAATGAACAGTATCGTATGTGACTATTGTGTAAGAGCACTATCAGTACTACTGCAATCCAAAAGGACAACTTAGTCACTTTGGTCACTTGCCTCTCCAGGGGTAGAGACGTCAAAGATTCAAGGCTTACTCCTGCAGACAGTAAGAGTTAGAAACTCAGTCATGGCTTGATTAAGCTAAACAAAATAAAGGACTATGTACAGTCAGCTCTAGAACCTCCAAGATGGCTGTGATTTTGTTAAAATGCAAATAAAACAAGAAGGTTTAAAATATGATACAGTTGAAGGTCCTAGACTTTACAATAAGTTTGAGCATTAGTCCCAATATTATACATGGTGTTGTCTTAGGATCTCTTCAGGACCTTTGCAAGTCTGAGATTTTTTAGTTTAGGTTGTACAGTTAATGGGATAGAAGTGCCGGACAGAGAAATGTAGCCTAACTTGCTTGCTTTGAGAAGACCGTCCCTCTGCTTAAAAGGGCTCTGCAGCTTTGGAATTAAGATTGCGCTAAGACTCTATAAACTATAAGCAGAGGGGACACAATTACGGATGTCTTGACATCCATAGGAGTCTTAATTGGTCTCCCATAACGTCTCTTTAAGGTTCAACGGTTCTTATAGTGGAGACAAAGTCTAGGATCGGTCAGCACCAACAAAGATATTCCTCTGGGATACCAAACTTAGGGAGTTCATATTGGTTGCTATTTTTAGTGGCCCTGGCACCCACCAGACTGGGGCACCGACTAGCTTAACAGATTACCATTGGAAATTAAATGCTGGAGTTAGGATCCAAGTGCAAATGTAAGAGAGATAGGTTCAACAGTTCCAGAGTGATCTGCTTTAGCCAATATGGAACCAGGCCAAGTCCTATGGTGAAGATGAATAACTTCAGCGTCCCTCTGGGGCTGGATGGGGTGATATAGATACTCCACGGTTTGCAGAGGTCTGGGAAAATGCACAGATACTGCTTCTCAGTAGCTCCTTAACCTCCGATGATGCCGATTTGGCCAACTTGGGTGCATAGTTCCCGTAGTACCATGGTGACTCTGTTTTTCAATAGGAGCACCATGGAAAGTTCAGTTGGAGGGCTTTGAGCACGCCTACTTAGTAGTCTGATGTCAACTACTCTCATTAAGGGGCTTTTTAGCTCTGATCAAGAGGCCAGTCCAAGTCACTCTGGTGATCATAGGTTCAAGATGCAGGTCCAGTCCTTCACACAAAGGCAGCAGGGCAACAGAATCGCAGTCCTTTTTGCAGAGCAGCACAGCAATCCTTCTGTCTTCCATAGGTCCAGAGGTGTACTGAAGAGTTGGGTCCAATGGTGCCCACTTTGAAGGTGCTGTTGAATTTCCTTCCTCCCTGTGCTGGACCCAGCGTGTCTGGGGTCACAAAATATTAGTGCCAAACCCTTTATGAGAATGCCCAGGCAGAACATTTGTGAAGTGTAAATTTGGTAGGTGACAGCTTCTCCTCCTCATTAAGTCAGAGATGGTCCATCTTGCCAAAACCTGCCCCCCCCCCTTTGTCTCAATCTGGGAGCAATACACAAAGACCAAATGCCAGCTACTCCTAGTCACATGAGCCAGGATACAGGTACCAAATGGTTAGGACAAGAAAATGCCAACTTTTTAAAAGTGATACCAAAGGGGATGATGGACGGAGCGCTTGAGCAAATCAAACACTCACCCGCAGTCAACTGATCTGGGTTTAATCCATTATCATTCTTTAGCTCACTCTGCCACCCCAGTTAAGACATGGCCATATGCAAATCAGTCTGACCCTGTGCCTCATGGGAACAGTCCAGCCCGAACTGCCAAGCCATGTCTTCCCTGGACCGGAAACATGCATCCTCGGATCGGTTTTGGGTTCCTAACCCTCTTCAGCCAGGCTATCTTGAATCCAGTGGCAAAATGAGCAAGGGACCCACGTCTGGGCATACCCTGCCAACTTAGGGCGAACAAAGCGATACAAAAGGGGATAATGGACCGAGCGCTTGAGCAAATCAAACACTAACCCCCTGTCAACTGATCTGGGTTTAATCCATCATCATTCTTTAGCTCACTACACCACCCCAGTTCAGACATGGCCATATGCAAATCAGTCTGACCCTGTGCCTCATGGGAACAGTCCAGCCCGAACTGCCAAGCCATGTCTTCCCTGGATCGGAAACAAGCATCCTGGGACCCATGAGGCACAGGATCAGACTGATTTGCATATGGCCATGTCTGAACTGGGGTGGTGGAGTGAGCTAAAGAATGATGATGGATTAAACCAAGATCAGTTGACTGGGGGTGAGTGTTTGATTTGCTCAAGCGCGCCGTCCATCATCCCCTTTGGTATCGCTTTGTTCGCCCTAAGTTGGCAGGGTATGCCCATACGTGGGTCCCTTGCTCACTTTGCCACTGGATTCAAGCTAGCCTGGCTGATTAGCCAGAAACCGGTCCCAGGATGCTTGTTTCCGGTCCAGGCAAGACATGGCTTGGCAGTTCGGGATGGACTGTTCCCATGAGGCACAGGGACAGACTGATTTGCATATGGCCATGTCTGAACTGGGGTGGCGGAGTGAGCTAAAGAATGATGATGGATTAAACCCAGATCAGTTGACTGGGGGCGAGTGCTTTCAATGTTCAACACTCCGTCCATCATCCCCTTTGGTTTAACTTTTTTAAAGTGGCATTTTTAGAATTGTGACTTAAAATCAGACTTTACTATTAAAGAGGGGTTTACATTTCAATTCTTTAGACACTAAACTCGAAATTCCTATCTGGTTCCAAATTAAAATGATCACTTATTAAATGTAATACAGTAACCCAATGCTATGCTATTTGAGAGGTAGGCCCTGCAGTAGTGAAAAACAAATGTAAGAGGTTTTTCACTACCAGGACATGTAAAACTTAAAATCACACATCCAACTTTTCAAATATACTGCAGTCTGCCCTGTGGACTGTTTAGGGCCTACACTAGGGTTGACATATGTATTAAAAAGGAATGTTTAGGCCAGGCAAAAGTTTTATTTTACAGGTCCAACTGACAATTTAATACTGCATACACAGGCTACAGTGGCCGGCATGAGACACGTTTAAAATGCTACTTAAGTGGGTGGCGCATCTTGTGCTGCAGGCCCACTATTAGCATTTCATTTACATGTCCTGGGTACATGGAGTACCACTTTACTAGGGACTTACAAGTAAATTAAATGCGCTGATTGGGTGGGAGCCAATTATACCATGTTTAAAGGAGAGAGCACTTTACTACTACTAAGCATGTGCTAAAATGCTCAGAGCCCTATAAGCCAACAAAAATGGGTTCAGAAAACAAGAGGGTGAAGGCAAAAGGTTTGGGGATACCCCTACAGAAATGGGCAGGCCCAACAGTTTAGTCTTTTGATACCAGGTAACAAGGTTGTGGGGGAATGAAAGGAGATGTAATCAAGGGATTGCTCCGTGTCTTGGGCCGTTTTATACACCATACTAAATGGAAAGCATCCATTCTGTGCAACAAAAGAACACTGCCTTCTTGACAATGGTTTGATTTAGATATTGGGGCTAACGCATTTCAGTAAAGCAAAACTCTGCTGCTGAATTTTGATAAAAGTAAAGCACCCAGACTGTGCTTCAAGCTGCCAAGTCCTCTAGAGTAAACACACAAAGCAGGTCAGAAAAAGCAAGCAGGAGAACGGCAGTTTTTCCAAGCCATGCAGAGGTCTGCCAATTTCTCTTGATAACACCTCCCTCAACAACATTTTCCAATTTGACATTTTTGATTGTAAACGGTGTACCAATGCCCCACCCCCAACATCCCATCCACAGTGATAAATACCAAATTAACTTCCTAGGCATAAGAAAGATTGCCTATTGCAACAGTTTTCAGCCAGTCCTACACAGAATGCTTTAGCCCTTTCAATCAAATCCTTAATTCTGAAACCTGCAGATTTTTCTGCCTCTTTATTATTAAACCCACTTCTGACTAGTTTCATAAGGTCATCTAGCTGCTACATACATGGCGCCCCTCAAACTATTTATTCTTATCTATATCTAAAAGTCTCCCCATGGCACCTAATCTTCTAACCTCTCATTAGGTCTAAACAATTTACATTCTGCAAATATCTAGTTCATTTCTGTCCCCTATCCACCAGGCATTTAGACCCTGGATACTGAGACCGCCAGTCAGACTCTCAGTACACATGCTCTGGCCCCAAAGAATAGTGCAAAATTAGCTATGTCCAAATGGCTTGATAAATTTCAAGTAAGGCCACAGTAAATTGGTACAGCAAATGCGCCAGTGGCATAGTATACAACTTCATCAAATGTGGGAGGCAGTCTACATTTACACTACGCACATGAATTGCAATAAAAGACAGGCTTTAGGTCAATAATTGCAACCTGAATGATCGCAGTTTAAATACTGCAGTAGCACATGTCAAAAGAAACAGTTTTGGGGATTAGAAAGTTATTCTTAAGTAGGTCTTGTAGCCCACACGGCTCGGTATTCAGTGTATTAAAGTGAGGCATACAAAATATTAAGAATAAAATGTCCCTTCAGCAACTGGCCACAAAATACTATTTTCAAGATATAGGCATTGTAGCTTTTAGTGTGGGAAAGTGGACATTTGAGATGTTCACAAATCTGGTTAGGAAAACACTACAAAGTTTATTTAGTGTTTATGTTTAATATTTATCAAGATGGTGCAAGTGTATTTTTGCTAAATACAGTGTAAAAATAACTTAAGAAAGCCCAGTTTGTGCTACCTAAACATTTTAGTAGTAATTAATTCAGTTCTTCTGGACTAACCTGCTGACAGTGAATAGGCCTTCTAGCAGGTGCAAAATAACTATGTTCAGAGACAACAGAGCCACCCCTTTGAGCAGGAACACAGAGAAGTCATTCATAGCCACTTAACCTGAAATTTGGGAGCTGGGACTTGTCAGGAACAGGTGGTATCACAAAGTGAAGGGTCAAGCTGAGGTCTACCTTTCTGAACATATTTATGTCGAACAGGGACCTAGTGTGAGACAGGCCTATGATCTGTGCTCTTTGCCAGACTTCCTTTCTCTGCTTTCAGTTGTGGGCTGGGAGATGCATTCCCACAACCAGTCAGGAATGGGTTCCAAGCTGTGACTTCTCACTTCAATAAGGCATGCTGAGAATGGAATTCGGGAACTCCTGCCCCTGAAGCAAGTGTTCTACTGTTTTGAACGAGATCTTGTGGAACAGACTGCAGTTACTGCTTCAAAAGTGGTATGGTTGGTATGTGGGAATTCTGTAGGGATCAGATAACTGGTTATCACTGATCGCTGGCTAAAAATTTAATAAAAGCTGCTTCCACTCTCCAGCTCATCAGAATGCAACTGGATCTTTTGAAGAGTAACATGAAAAAAATCTACTACTGGATTTGACTATGAAGAGGGCTGAGGCCTCCAGTAGGCCCCTGAGACAGTAAAAGCTGAAGAAGGGCTTAACCTGCGTGGAAGAAGCCACAGTTCAGTTAGAAAATCGCTGCACTGGCCTGCTGAAGATTGGATTGTGTTGAAGCCCTCGCTGGAGAGAGACGTACCCACCGAGTCTTCCATGGAATCCAGAGATCTGTAGGAGAAACAAGTAACAGGGTTGTCTCCACCAGTAGACAGTGGGCTTAGGCACTTTTAGGACCTAAGGAAAACCGGAGCAAGGTACCAAAGAAACCTTACTACCTAGGTGGCAATTAATTGGCAATTCATCACACTGTGTGCTCCTTCCAATAAATGTTTGAAGCTACACTGAGACTGGCAAAAACATAACTAACCCTGTGTGATACTGCATCCTGCCTTGCCCAGTTGGAATATTTTGATAGCTAAAAAAGCAACTGAAGTCAAAAGGCTAAAATTGGGACTGGGACAAGGAAGCAAAGTCTCCCAAGCAGTGAATGTCGTACTTTAGAATTTGGGACCGCGTAGGAGGCAGGGCCCTACCCCTGTCTATCCCGGTATTCGCGAACCGCGAATGGTCAATGCGGTATGTACAAGTGCTTTGTGTAACGTTTTAGCTATGAATGCACTGTGTATACGTTAGTATACATCACTACGTGGGTTCCATCTTGGAGCGGTGGCCATCTTATGGTTGCCCTCACATAGGCTATATAGCATGAAGCAAATACGGGCCTTTTAGAGCACATGTGCCTGCCTTTGACTTCTCTGTGACCTGGGCAGCTGGCTCCGCTGCCCCAGGTCAGTCCGGTCTCACGAGCTCCCCGTCCTCTGGCCACCTGTGATTAGCATCAGGGCTTGACACACCATAAAACCTTTTCATCCTACACGAGCCTCCAGCTAATCTCTTTCACACCTGACTGTTCCTGCTTTATGGCTTGTTTTCCAAACAGGAGATGCTCATGTTTATTGGGGCCTATCAATATCTGATGTGGGATCTGAGCCTTGCTGGGTAAATAATTGCGGGCTGGTTTGACTGGAATGTGGGATGGTCATCATGACTCTGCCTTTTCGTTTGAAATGTATACATCCAAATGACCATGCCATAAAAGTAGGAATGTATGCCTGAAGCAGGATATTTTGTATTTAAGGAGAAGCCCGTTTCTGGGATTTTTTAGCAGTCTCCTGAGAACATACACGCTGTTGTACTTCTAGGATACCTGTAATTGGTCTGCAGCCAATAAACTGATCTTTGACTTCACCCAGAAGACTCTGTTTCTGTAGGTCTGAAACAGGAAGAACCCGAAGTCATAGGGTGTGTTCCCCTGCACCGCTGGGCTTAAAATTCCCAGTACTTCAGTTGGCGCCCAACTCGGCGCGATTTCAGCGGTACTGGTCCAAGCCAGAGGTTCGTGAGGAGCTTCGTGTGGAAATTCTGGAGGAAGGCCGCCACTTCATCAACCCCTGCATGTCGACGTGGTCCGAAAGTCTTTTCTGCGAGGTTCTCCGCGTCCCGACGGCTACGAAGGACTGCTGCCCTGATTAATCGCCCTGTTTTGGACCCTTGACGATTTTGGTAGAGCGAAACAATCGAGAGAGTCTTCTGGTGACGCCATTGATCATCAATATTCAGTTAAGTATAAGTGGAGCGTCTCCCAGTTTGAATTTGGTATCCTTCGGGATTATTTTGATTTGGAGTTTGCAAACCCCAAAGCCAGAGGACTCGTGTATTCACGAGACTATCGTAATCGATAATCCTTTGAAGTTTGGAACTAGACTAGTGAGCAAAGATGCCTGGTGCTAGTGTATTTGGAAGATTGTTTTGTTTGAGTTGTGGAAGGGATTTCCAGTTAGAGGATTCATGTCCGGTTCCTCCAATTGGAACTCCAACTTATGAGCTTTATGTAAAACATGGCGTGGGCCCCATTGCATACAATGAAGTATGGATCCGGTACACCAGAAAGGACGGTGTTTTAAAACGGCCCCAAAATGGTAGTTTCGATACAGATATCTTAGATAATTTGGAAGTGAAATTGTTTAAAAAGAAAGCCCGGCCGGCGATGTTTGATTCTTTCCGCCTATGGCGAAAGGAAGCCAAACAGAAGGAAATTAAGCTAGCGAAAAGAAATAAGAGAGAAAGAGGTAAGTCAGTGATGCAAGCAGCTATGCAATTTAAAGATAATGAGGAGGAGCAAATGAATGAGCAATTGCACAGACAGCGCAAACTAGGGATTGATAATGTTATCCTGTTTTGTCACCTCTTGTGCAAGATGAGACAAAAGAGAAAGAGAAAGATTCCCTAATGTCCCATTTGTTAAGTTCACCACCCCCATATGCGCAAAATGCCACAGCACCTCCACAGCTTGTAAATGTGCAGCCTCCAGTAAATATGCCGCAAGCCTTCCCGCAGCTGCCAGCTCCTCTTCAGCTGGCTCCTATCCCTGCAGTGCAGCCCTCTCAAGGGTCGCCAGTTTTGTTACCCGTTACCCCCGCGCTTCCTGCGACTTTGCCTAGCACGCCAGCGGCTTCCCCTGGCGCTCCTTCTTACACTACCCAGGTACCTGTATCTGAATCTGTTTTTCTTCCCTCTGTCTATCCCCCCGTTTTCGCCTCAACTTCTCCTTCAGCACGACAACGACTAGCTAATGTAGTTACTAGTCTAATGTCGCCTCTCTTTGGGTCATCGAGCGCGACTCCTGCCTTACAGCGTAAGCAATTGCGCAGTCAGCTGCCTGGTCCTGACGAGAAAGAGGTGTTAGATCATCTGGCACGTAGGTGGATTGGTTTCCCTTCACTCTATGATGTGGAATCAGTTGTTACCGTTTTTCACCAATGGGATGCCCCAACACAGAGGTATGTCTTTGACAAAATGTGTGAATTCCTCTGTGAGGAATTGGAGGATAATGGTGCAAACCCAAACCCACAGGAATTGTGTCGAGTGCGATTTGATTTTGAAAAAGGTACAATTGTGGGTCCCAATGTAGATAAAGCAGTTGCGACTTTACTGTCCTTCATAAATGGCGATTGTCAGCAATCATTGTTCGAACAGGAACTCCCTGTGGGGAAAAAGGTAAAAGCGCGCCAATATCCGATGCGTGAGGTTCCTCCAGTGTGGAGACCTGCTGATTTAAATGCTAATCCAGCTGTCCCAGCTCATTTTCAGCGTGTTTGGGTACATGTTCCATGGAAGCGATCTGAAGTGTTAGCGCTTAAACAGACATTGCCTGACCCCCGTAAAAACCCTACAGGTTATTATAAGGAGTTATCACAAACTGCAGAATCGTGTGTAATGAATCTGGCTGACATAGATATGCTGTTTGGGAATGTGGTTCCACAGCCTTTATGGGGATCCATTCGTAATGTAGATCCCGCTGCAGAATTGGGTAACACGTGGGCTAATATCATTGCTGCAGATGCTGGCCAAGTTGGTGGCGCGAAACCTGACCCTTTAGTAGCAGAACTCCCTGGTAGAATTATCACCTACATGAAAACTATAATGCCAGCGATGCGCGTAAATTGGGATAAACTATCCGCATGTAAGCAGAAGAAAGATGAGACAGTGTCTGATTTCTTTACTAGGTTTGAAGAAACGTTTATCGACCACAGTGGTCAAGACATGAGCACGGAAGGTGGCCAACGGTTATTTGTTGATAAATTTGTGCAGAATCTACTTCCCGAGTTGTGTAAAAAAATTAAAGGACTCATAAAGTTCGTGGGCTGTTTCCTCTTCAGCGCAAATACTGGCTACTGCACAGTATTATGAGAATAGAGACAAAGATGAGAAGGATAGAACAGATAAGAAAACGAAAGAACTAAAAACAAAGGTCCTCTTGCAGCAGGCTTATCCACCACGTGGAGGACAGAATAATTATAGGCAAACCCAAGGTATCTATCAGCAGCCCCAACAATTTCAGAATAATCAGCAAATGAATGGGTATTATCAACCACGAATCCCTGTAGGTCCCAACCAATGTTCATATTGCAAAGAGGAAGGGCATTTTAAATATAGTTGCCCTAAATTAATGCAGCGTAACTGTAATGCGTATGGCGCAAGAGGTAGAGGTGATCAGCAAGCTCCTAGATGCAGAGGGCGTGGAAATGCTCCCCAGAACGCGCGTCCTCTTCCGCCTCAAAATACCATAAATAGCTTTGATCAGCAAGCCAACGCGACTGGTAATACAGCTCAGTACTACAACAATGATTATTATGCAGAAGATGACAATGTAGAAGATAATGATTACTAGGACTGCCGTAGACAGAGAGAGGGAGTTGTTTCAGTGCCAGTGGATCAGAGTGGACCTTATGTTAAAGTAACTACAGCAAATGTAACGGAGCCCTTTCTGCTGGATACTGGTGCTGCAAAGAGTTCAATCATGCATTCAAAACTCCCTGGCGCGTCTTTGTCTGGCGAAATGAATGTCTCAGTAGGTTTTTCTGGCGCCCCAGTTAGGAACCCGATATCTAGTCCTATGTCACTTTCTGTTGGACCTTGTGAGCTAAAAGCACCCCTCATCCTAACGACAGGTTGTGGTGAAAATTTGCTAGGCTTAGATTTACTAAAAAGATTGCATGCAACACTATATTGTTCTCCCTCAGGAGTACAACTAACATTAGGCAAGAAAGTGATTTTCTCGATGTATTTATCTAAAAATGCAATGCCACCTGAATTGTCATCCCTTCCGGATGTCCTTTGGGCTACTGGTCCCAATGATGTGGGTCTTTTGGAAATACCGCCATACGTGGTCACTTTAAAAGCCAATGTCAGATTGCCACGTATTCCCCAGTACAAGATCTCCAATGAAGGTCAGAAAGCATTGTTAGCAATTGTCAGTGATTTGATTAAAAAGGGTGTAATTGAAGAGACAAGAGGCAACGTTTGCAATAGTCCTGTTTTACCTGTCTTAAAACGAACGGACCCTTCACAGCCACCTGTTTACAGATTTGTGATTGATCTGAGAGAGGTTAATAAGATTGTTGTACCACAGTTTCCAGTTGTCCCTGATATAACTGCCTTGTTAACCAGGATTCCAGCCTCCGCTGCATGGTTCTCAGTGATCGATCTGAAGAATGCTTTCTTTAGCATCCCAATTGCAGAGGAGAGCAGAGACATTTTTGGCTTTAGTTTAGGAGGCCGAAGCTTCCGCTTTAAACGCGCTCCCCAGGGCTACTGTGAAAGTCCATCAATATACAGTCAGGCTTTAAAAGCGCAGCTTGATGCACTGGTTTTACCCAGTGGCGCTATCCTCATTCAGTACGTCGACGATTTACTGATCGCCGCGGATACTGAAAAGATTTACAAAAACGCTACCTTGTCATTGTTGCGTCATTTGTCTGCCTTTCATCACAAAGTGTCTCTCTCAAAGCTGCAATATTGTCGACAAGAAGTGACCTACTTAGGTCATCTCTTATCGAAGGAGGGAAGGAAACTGACCCCAGAACGAATTCAAGCCATTGCACAGTTGAGTGTGCCAAGAACACAGAGAGAAGTACGTGCTTTCTTGGGCATTACTTCATACTGTAGGCATTGGATCCCCAATTTTTCCTTGTTGGCAAAACCTTTGTTAGCATTAACATGCAAAGACACACCGAATCCTATTCCATGGTCTGAAGTGTGTCAGAAAAGTTTTTTGGAATTGCGTAATGCATTATGTTCAGCTCCTGTGTTGGGTACCCCTGACTACAGCAAGCCTTTTACATTGTATGTTCATGAGAAAGATGGTTGCGCATTGTCAGTGTTAACACAGCCTTTTGGCGACAGACCGCGTCCATGCGCGTATTTTTCGTCAACCTTGGACCCGGTAGCGAGAGCATTGCCAAGTTGTTTGAGAGCTACAGCCGCAGCAGCTATGTCTATTCGACAGTCTGCTGGCCTAGTAATGGAAAATACATTGATTGTTATGGTTCCACATGCTGTGGACACATTGTTAAACAGGACCAAGACACAGCACTTAACTAGTGCGCGATTATCTGGTTATGAGCTGACACTGTTAGCAAACCATATACACATAAAGAGATGCAACACGTTGAATCCAGCTACATTATTACCAATCCCAGCAGACCTAGATGAGATTGAGCAACATGATTGTCTGTTCAGAACAGAAGAAGAGACGAAAGGAAGAGTAGAGCTTAAAGATACTCCCCTGACTGAGTGTGATGGTACTTTATGGGTGGATGGTTCGTGTTTTAAGCTTCCAAATGGTGATACGACTGCTGCATATGCTATCACGACTTTGCACACCACAAAATTCGGCTCAAGCAGCAGAATTGATTGCCCTTACGAGAGCATGCGTACTGTCTGAAGGAATGAAAGTGAACATATATACGGATAGCCAGTACGCCTTTGGCGTAGCTCATAGTTTTGGGCGATTGTGGAAGGAACGTGGGTTCCTGACTTCGCATGGAGCTAAGATTCAGAATGGCAAGCTGGTGAATGATCTCCTTGAGTCGCTGACCCTACCGTTGCAAGTTGCGATTATGAAATGCAGTGCGCACAAGAAAATCACTGATGATGTTGGTCGTGGTAATGCGTTTGCTGATGAAGTCGCGAAAGAAACAGCAAAAGATGTGAAGACTCGAATGTATGTTGCAGGCCCTGCCAGATGGGTTGGTGATGTTGGAATGTGTGAAAACACAATAGAGAGTGTAAAGTCCCTTCAAGCTGAAGCCACAGAGAAAGAGTTAAGTAAGTGGAGAGAAAGTATGGGTAAGTTGGATGAGAATGGTTGTTGGATTGATCTGTCAGAACATAGGCGATGGTTGTTACCTGATGCATATGTGCTTCCAGTGGTTACTATGGCAC
Source organism: Triturus cristatus (assembly GCF_964204655.1). Classification (NCBI taxonomy): domain Eukaryota; kingdom Metazoa; phylum Chordata; class Amphibia; order Caudata; family Salamandridae; genus Triturus; species Triturus cristatus. Next base: position 1,627,115,727 of record NC_140590.1, on the reverse strand, counting down.
ATGGAATGGCACATATTAGTACGAAAGGAATCTGTAAGTTGTTGGCTCCAGTATGGCAGAATGCTGGAATTCCCAAGTGTGCAGAGAATGTGGTCAAGAATTGTATGGTATGCTTGAAGTACAACCCTGGTAGGGGAACCCCAACTCCAGCTGGTCATTTTGAGCCTCCATCATATCCATTTGAAGTTTTGCAGCTAGATTTTATCCACATGGAAAGGTGCAACAACCTGAAATATGTATTGGTGGTTGTCTGCGCTTTTTCGAAATGGATAGAGGCCTATCCCCTAAAAGGCAACACTGCTCTATCCACAGCCAAAGCCCTTGTGAAGGAATTTTTCCCTAGGTTTGGAATGCCAAGAATGGTGTGGAGTGATAATGGGAGTGAGTTTGTGGGTCAAGTGATGAAGAATGTGTGTAAGGGAGTAGGGATAAAGCAGAAATTCCACGCTGCAAATCACCCCCAATCAGCTGGATTAGTAGAGCGCTACAATGGCGCTCTAAAACTCAAGCTGGCCAAAATCCAAGCGAGCTCAGGTCTTAAATGGCCCGACGCTCTGCCTCTAGCACTCCTGTCCACCAGAATGACTGTGCATTCACGAGTGGGACTTAGTCCCTACGAGGTCGTTTTTGGCCGCCCGGCCAATGTATGGGGTGTGCCAAGACCGACAAAATTCAGTGAAATTGAACATCCAGTACTGCTTGATTACTTGTACGAATTGACGGCTAAATTACGTGTTTTACACCAACAGGTGCACAATACTCTTCCCCAGGCCTCTGAGGCTCCAGGACACCCTATCGACCCTGGCACGTGAGTTTTGGTGAAAAATTTTCAGCGCAAAGGCAACGATGAGCCTCGTTGGATCGGCCCTCATCTCGTACTTCTGTCTACAAGATCAGCTGTTCGAGTAAAGGGGAAGAAGAACTGGATCCACGGCGCCCACGTGAAAAGGATCCCTTTGCCTCTGCCATATGACCAGTGGGTCCAGGAGGGTATCGCTGACTCTGAAACAGACACTGTACCTCGTTTTGTGCCGTTCAGTGATGCACGCATAAAAGTCACAACTTCAGCACAACAGAGTGACGATATTTTGCAAGAAGCTGTGCCGCCGTCAATTCGATTGGACACCACAGAGCCTGAACTTTTGTTTCAAGATCAAACAGTACCTGGCCGTCTCCACTATAATCTAAGACCAAGGCCTATGGACAAATAAATATTCTTTTTCTTTTTATTTTTTGATAACCAGAGCTCTCCCATCTGAAGGACTTTCTTGATTTTTGTTTTTGGAACCACCATCCGGGTTCAGCCGCAGGGTCGCGGTGCCAAGACTTTGGGGTACAAGCCGAAGACGTTAGGTCAACGGTTCTGGTTGGTCTAGGGCACGTTTCCCAAACTGTGGTCCGCGGACCCCCAGGGGTCCGTGACACATTCCCAGGGGGTCCGCGAACTGGAGTGCCTTCGAGTCAGCTATTTTTAAATATTACGAAGCATTTAAGCATACAAGCACTGTGAATGACAGCGCAGGGGCGGCGGGACCAAACAAAATCGGGCCAATCACCATTTCAGCTTAGGCCGGGGAAGCTGAAGGGTGATTGGCTTATTTTTTCATAGACGCGCACGCTCCCACGGCAGTGCGTCTTCCCTCACGTCTGCAGCCAGCCCAGGAGCATTTTGCCGCCCAATGCCCTGTCTCCGCTTCGCCTCGCTAAATACCTGCATTCCGGCACCTCGGACCACTACTAGAGCACGTGAGTGTTTATTTCTTTATCATTCATTTTAAAAATGTTACATTTACACCTGTTGGGCAAGGCCAGGGGAATTAGGTCGTCGTGTGTAGGCCGGGTGTACCAGTCGCGCAACACCCATTGTACTCCCGTTGTGTGTGTCGGCCCTCAGCCCGGAATGAGACTTCACCCGAGCACTTCAGAGGTATTTAAAAGCCCATTTGCACGTTATTGTGGCCTTACTGTTTCACCCCTTCTAAGAGCCCCGCAGCTGCGCAGGGCTCTTAGAAGGGGTGAAACAGTAAGGCATCAATAACGTGCAAATGGGCTTCTAAATACCTCTGAAGTGCTCGGGTGAAGTCTCATTCCGGGCTGAGGGCCGACACACACAACGGGAGTACAATGGGTGTTGCGCGACATTTATGTGAGGCCTGGTAATTGCCGGCGGAAAGAAACGCTGCAGCAGGTGCTTCTAATCTAAAAAGCATAATAAACTTTCAAACACGGACCCAGGAAGCCAGCAGCCGGTGGGCTTTAGGGCGGTGCGACCGGTGCCACCGCACCGGCCGCTGGCTTCCTGGGTCCGTGTTTGAAAGTTTATTATGCTTTTTAGATTAGAAGCACCTGCTGCAGCGTTTCTTTCCGCCGGCAATTACCAGGCCTCACATAAATGTCAAGATAACTCCTGTGATTAATTATCTTCCTGGAGAGAGATCAGCATTTTGTGTAGTTGAGGTTTTGACTTCTGTGAAGTTAGTGCAGAGGGTTAATATGCCTGCTGCAAAGAACGTGTGCCAAGTGATTACAGAGTGCGTATGTACAGATCAGCAGGTTACTGCTTTCAAAAGAAACCTCCTTTTATTACTTGCAATTTATAACTTTAAGAAGCATGGAGCGCCAGGGCCGGCTTTAGGGCGGTGCCACCGGTGCCACCTTTCTGGGGGCGCCGTGCTTGAACGTTTATTACGCTTTTGAAGCACCTGCTGCAGCGTTTCTTTCACCCGGCAATTACCAGGCTCACATAAATGTCACAATAACTCCTGTGATTAATTATCGTCCGAGACAGATCAGCATTTTGCATAGTTGAGGTTTTGACTTATGTGAAGTTGGTGCAGAGGGTTAATATGCCTTCTGCAAAGAACGTGTACCAAGTGATTACAGAGTGCGTATGTACAGATCAGCAGGTTACTGCTTTCAAAAGAAACCTCCTTTTGTTACTTGCAATTTATAACTTAAATTCCTAATATAGAATAGTGAGCTATTGACTTTCATCCCAGAACTGCATACACACTGCAAAGAATACATTATTAGAAAATTGATTAATGTTGCAAAAAGGATTAATTTGGCAGAAATCGATTCTTATTATTAAAGAGAACTCCCAACTATGCAGTTTCTTTTTCGACTCTGAGTTTGGGCTTCTCCACACCAAGTACTCTTAAACTATACTGCCTACCAGTATGGATGACATGTGACTCCTACACTTTTAGTCTTTTGGCTTATGTAACATTTCCTATACACTGATTTACACACGTATGATTGATTGTCTCTGTGTAATGTGTGTGTGATGCAAAGTGCTCGAACACCCTGCACTGGTATGAGTGGCACTATATAACTAATTCAATGCATCTGAGAGAGTGTGGTTATGGAGACTTCGTCACTGTTAAAGGGTGCTAGTGAGAGACTCCCTGGTGGAGGTGGTCATTGGGGGGGCGCCAACAAACATTGTCGCAGAGGGCGCCACCAGCACTAAAGCCGGCCTGTTTTAATTTTTTGACATTTAAATGGTAAAAATTGCTTGGGGGTCCCCGGACTCCAGTAGTGATTCAGTGGGGGTCCTCAGGAGTCAAGAGTTTGGGAACCACTGGTCTAGGGCGTTCCCTGGACTGACAGGCGTACTCCTTAGCAGAAGATACTCACCCGCCGCGCGCGGCACGATTAGAGGATGGAGTTTTGTAAGATGGAGAGACTCGCTGAGGAAATGAACTTTAAAGCAAGAATGTGTAAAATAATGAAGAGCAAACGTTTTGTATTTTTATGCCTGTTTGTATTATGTAGTATGGTAGTGTTTACTGTAGGATTTGTATTCTTCTCCTCTCAAGAGCCCATTGCACCCACTGTACAGCCTATGCCTCCTCCTACTGTCTCCTCACACTCTTTTCACCCTCTGCCTGAACACGAACAAGCTAGATGGTCTGAATTTGTAAACAACTCGTTTATTCAGCTCCTGCACCAGCACCAACTAGTCATGAATACAACTAATTGTTGGGTGTGTGGTTTAATGCCACATACCATTAATAAGGGTATTCCTTATCTAGTGCTGCCGTTTAGTTACAATGGATCGTCATGGGCATTCCAGACCATGTTTCTCTTTGCTCTAGATGCGTACTCCCCGCGACAACCGCGTTCCATCAGACCTAGCACAAATAATAAAGCTTTAATGAAAGGAGTTGCCGATATGAGCAGAGATATCGATGCATACTCATCTATTCCCAAAGAAGAGTTGAGAGCTTATGTAGGGTGGAACGCGACGGGGTATAGTATTAGTCTGGGTGAAAGACAGCGAAAAATCTCATCCCCAATCTGGGTTGTACCCCACATAGGTCGGTTCTGTTTGCAAGGTAATGGTCAGAATCCAAGAGCTCAACTGGGAAGAAGTTACTGTCCTGAAACGTACACTTTTCCGTCACAGTTTTCCCATGCGTTTTTGGCTGCCAAGGGTACATATTTTATCTGCAATGACCGAGCATATACATGGTTGCCCCCTGATTTCTCGGGCACATGTTATATTGCAAATCTGCTACCGCCAACATTTACTGCCGCCTCTGACTATCACAAGACCAGAGTTGTGAGAGGCGTGATTAGTAAGGAGGATACTGCCGGTCAGGAAGCGGGAGATATCTTTTTGGGTTTCCTGCCGTTTTGGGGACCGATGGTCAATAGTAGGAACCTGAGACAACTGACTCGTGTGGTTGAATCCACTGTTAACGTTACGGCTGGTGCCCTTGGTAATTTGACAGCTGAGCTCCAAGCGGATCGCCTCATGACTTTGCAGAACCGCATGGTTCTAGACGTCATACTTGCAGACCGCGGTGGGGTATGTAAGGTTATCCAATCTAGTTGTTGCATTTTCATACCAGACAACGCTCCAACATTTTATCAAGCCATCTCCAAACTACATAAAATATCTGAGTCCATACACGTGGATAAAGGAGATTGGTCACTGGTGGGGTGGTTCTGGGAACTGATATCTGCCTGGGGTTGGAAAGTTCTGATGGTCATTGGAATGATCTTAGCCATCCTTTTCCTGTTCTGTCTGTGCATACAGTGTGCTCCTGCGATATGTGGCCTCTGTGCTACATTATGTGTAAGGAAACCTGTATCGAGGGACGAGCTAAGTAATAGGATGATGCTACAGCAACATCTCCATGACTTCGTGAATATTGACCTAGATTCGGATTGAAACGAGTATAGTTATTGCCTATGTAAGGGCAAAAGGAGGGTCTGTCGTACTTTAGAATTTGGGACCGCGTAGGAGGCAGGGCCCTACCCCTGTCTATCCCGGTATTAGCAAACCGCGAATGGTCAATGCGGTATGTACAAGTGCTTTGTGTAACGTTTTAGCTATGAATGCACTGTGTATACGTTATTATACATCACTACGTGGGTTCCATCTTGGAGCGGTGGCCATCTTATGGTTGCCCTCACATAGGCTACATATCATGAAGCAAATACGGGCCTTTTAGAGCACATGTGCCTTCCTTTGACTTCTCTGTGACCTGGGCAGCTGGCTCCGCTGCCCCAGGTCAGTCCGGTCTCACGAGCTCCCCGTCCTCTGGCCACCTGTGATTAGCATCAGGGCTTGACACACCATAAAACCTTTTCATCCTACACGAGCCTCCAGCTAATCTCTTTCACACCTGACTGTTCCTGCTTTATGGCTTGTTTTCCAAACAGGAGATGCTCATGTTTATTGGGGCCTATCAATATCTGATGTGGGATCCGAGCCTTGCTGGGTAAATAATTGCGGGCTGGTTTGACTGGAATGTGGGATGGTCATCATGACTCTGCCTTTTCGTTTGAAATGTATACATCCAAATGACCATGCCATAAAACTAGGAATGTATGCCTGAAGCAGGATATTTTGTATTTAAGGAGAATCCCGTTTCTGGGATTTTTTAGCAGTCTCCTGAGAACATACACGCTGTTGTACTTCTAGGATACCTGTAATTGGTCTGCAGCCAATACACTGATCTTTGACTTCACCCAGAAGACTCTGTTTCTGTAGGTCTGAAACAGAAAGAACCCGAAGTCATAGGGTGTGTTCCCCTGCACCGCTGGGCTTAAAATTCCCAGTACTTCATGAAGCAACATCAAAATTTGCAGAATCCAGATGTTCTACTGAACATGGACTCAACATATTTGACTGAAAGGGATCCTTACCACCTACGGCATCCTTCATTGAGATGATGGATCAGTTTGACTTACAAATTAAGTAAGTAAATAAATAACTTTTGACCTGAGGGACCTGCTGGGCTAACATTACCCCAACTTAGCCTGAAATCAAGGGTAAATCCTTGTCCACTGCAACCATTCCCTTTCATTTTGTGTTATACTGACTTTAACCAATGTTTGTCATATTTTGCTAATTTGATTCTCCTTTTTGTTACTGAATTTGTGTGGAAAGGTTTGGTTTTCAGACTTTGTATATTGTTGATATTGTTTTAGTGCAGCTTAAATATTGAGCACATTCTCTGGTAAAGCCTGCTGCTTTAGGTCATACAGACCACAAGCTCTCTCGTTCACTTCTCAGATGTGCACTTTTGTTAGCACCTTCGTTCATCTCAAAATGCATCCTGCCTCTTGCTCCCCGTTCTCCATCAACACACCATGTTTGACTTGTAAACACATAACATGGGTTGCATTTAACTAGAGTGATGCTGTGTCTACAGAAATATTTTAGGATCCAGTTCGAAAGTTATTTTCATGACTGTGGTTTGGCCTAGAAACTCCACGTTTGAAACATTTTGTTATAAACATGTTGCTGATATGGTCTTAATTGTGATAAGAAACAATATACAAGCTTCCTCGCCTTCAAACAGAATGTCAATGTTTCTAGCTGTCAAGAAGGAAATCTTTAATTCTATTCAAAGCACAGAGTAGGATTAACCCATCAAGGAAAGATTTTGTTTGAGGTCTATGACATCGGACGTCTTTAAATTCATGTTTTTTCTTACGATCCAAATTATTGTTATTTTTGATGAGGCGTTTGATTGATTGACCTAACTAATTCATTTGGTCAGCAGGCTCGGAGGTGAAGAAGACATAAAAGATGGTTAAGATCTTGGCTTGTGAAGATTATTAGGTGAAGATTGCTTATTGGGTCTGAGCAGAGAAAAATTTGTGGATATGCTAGTGATTGGGCTAATGTTGCAATGAACTAAATGGCTGGATAAGATCACACGGTTCAAAGTTTATTTCCCAATGGTTTCTAGGTAACGTGGTTCTTTTGCTGGCCTAGGGGGCTGACAGTAATAAATATTGTTGAAAGTGTGATCTACTCCTATTAGTCGCTAATAGAACTGAATCTTATGCAAAGATTAAGTAGAAAAATTCTCATTCCGCTACAGTCTTTGACTGAGCAGGCTAGCTAACCAGGACTTGAAGGGCAATAAAAGCAGCCAAGCACACATTTTTAGGTCGAGCCTAGCACAGCGCGCACGCGCTGCTCGACTTTATGTAAGGGCTTTTGAAATCTCACCACACGCTCGCGCTTTTGGTTTTGTCCCAGGCTATTGGGCTTTGCGTGCGTGTTTTTAACAAAGACAGCACGCAATTTAGCAAAGGGGGGCGCATGTCCTGCCTTTGTTCCGCCCACGGCTCATTGCGTGCGGTTACCCGCACAGGCACCATCTGGTTTGAATTATCGTGCCCAGACGCGTGCGTGATAATTGAAAACAGATGTCTCGCTGTGGCGCGCGCGCACGCACCACTAGCGGGCTTGTTTCGGTAACGTGCTCAAACAGCACAAAGCTGACAGCTCAAAGAACAGGCACAAATGCCTCTTCGCCCAGAGCTCTTCTGTAGACCGCGTCAGGGGGCCGGGCGTTTTGGCCAATTTCCCGTTGTACATTGTCACCAAAGGATTGAACGCAGACCTGCTTCAGGTGCCGATTTGCATGTCCGCGAGATACGTTTCCATTTTGTTTCCTTGACATCCACACTGATGGTAATCTGCTGTAAATTGAACCAATCATCCCTGTTTTACTCCAATCACCCAGTTTGTGGATTACGCCCATGTAAACCCAGGCGCGACGGGCATTACCAGATTTCCGGAACGGAATTCTTAGAAAACCCAGGCATTTACAGTGCATTTCGTTTTTCACGACTGTTATTTTCGTTCGCATGCGAGGTTAGGTTGTGGAAAAGGTAGAACTGATCTACAAGGAAATCCGAAGACTTTGTGACAGGAATGCAAGATACGTACAAGGTAATCCCCATCAGCGATTTAGTTCTTGTTTATATTTTACAGGCGTTATTTAGTCCTGCATTCTTTACGAGTTTTGGCTATTTCCAGGATGTTGGGTTTCTGGATTCTTTCCCCTACAGCATACAACTCAGGATAGTGCATGCTCTGGATAAAGTCGCCTCCAGATGTTTATAACCGGCCATGATTGACAGGTCTGAAGTTGTGGCTGAAGGCAGTGGAAAATTGTACCCACACAACATGCAGGTTTTGCTTCCGTCACATATTTTGTGCCACTTTCCCAGATGAGTACAGTCGGGGCAGTGCGTTTTGTAATGGGGATGTGTGTGTTCTGCGAGACTCAGTGGCGAGTGTCCTTCTGCCTTTAAAGCGTGCACTGGGAGCCTCGCTGATCCTTGAGTAAAGGTGCTTAGGGAGTGCGTCGGGATTCACGTGCTCTCGCTGTGTAAATGCACTTAGGGTGCACAGCCCGAGGCTAGCAGATAGTTAGGTTTATTTTCGTCCTGTGTGTTGGAAAGGAAGACAAACGAGTGACCACTAAAATTGCAGTTTTACCGGGTAGCCTATTGCACGGCATTGTACCTCTGTTATCAGACACTGATCAGGTGTCGAGTGAAAAGTAACCCTCATTCCAGCAGGCCTGTTTATTAAACACAGTCTACCACATACCTTAAAAACATTGCCAATACCTCTCGCTAAACACTTATAACGTACCTATGGCGAGACCTATTGGCTATGCCAATGCTTGTTCTCTCTGTCGCAAAGCAAGCTTCCTTAGATTCTATTCTCAGATGTATGGATTGGACAATATGCATATGCATAGATACTGGATCTCTTCGTCATGACACCGGCCTGTCTGCTGCTCGTGCTGAATGTATTAATATTTATTTTTTTAAACATGTGATGGCATTTACACTACATCTGCATATAACTTACAAGCCAATTTACATAGAGTCCTAGCTACAGATCAGTAATTGGCTAATGTATGTTTGCATTGGACTGTCTTCATTACATGTCACATATATAGTGAGTAAATAATTTAGTGCACATTTATCTCAAGAACAGGGTTTTGCGTTGACTATTCTCATGTCGAATTAATTATAAGGAGACAGCTTTTGAAAATTAAGTGTATTTACCTTTTCAGTTTTGTTTCTTTTTAGGGTCTCATCTACTAGTTCTCCTACTTCCAGCCTTCCTGTTCTCCTGTGCTCCACCTCAATGCACTGTCATCTCATTAACTCGGACTCTTTGCACTGCGTTCCTCTGAATCCCCCCCTGAAACTGTCACCTTTCTGGCAAAATCGGGCTATGTTCCTAGTATTTCCCTCTCGTTTCTGGTCCCTGCACATTTCCCAGTCTACCAATCCTCCACAAACCATGTTCCCATTGCGTACCGCACCTTCTGTTCTCTCTTCCAACCAATTTATCTGGCTACCCGCTACACATCTCAGTTTGGTCTGCTCATCCCACCATCCAACACCTATACACTTCCTTACTGTCTGGACGCCACGTATAATGCCTTCTACCAACGTCCTAGACCTCCACACTGCCCCCTACTCCTTGTCCACCTTTTGCTCTTTGGAAATCCCATCATTCTAACCGTGCACAGCCACTCCTTTTGGTGTACACCTGTTCTGTTTCAACAAAGCATGATAGGACTCCCCTGGTGATACTGTTAGGACACATACACAACACCCAAACCTCCGTGAGACAACTTACGGCATGAATGCTACTGCTGGCCAAAAGAAGAGTAACCATGCACTGGGGAACACTATCACTCCCGACCATAAAGGCCTGGGTGAAAGACATCACATATTGTAGGGATCAACTGTCATGCTTTTGGGAGCTCTTACCGGCTAGATCCCGTCCCACAGATATCTGGTCCCTATTCACCAGCTGGCTTTGCGCCGCTGACGGAGACGTATTGTAGGTATAACTGGTACAGCACAGCGTGCTCTGGTCTACGTATATTAGAATTACACTCAAGCACAGACTGGTCGAGAGGTATTATAAAATCCCATGACTTCTTGATTGCAATAACATTCGTGATGTGTGCACTTTGTGCTGTATGTAATATTATTAAAGATGGATAATGTTTGGAACAACAAGGCTGGTAAACCCATCATATCGACAGCAATACTGTGTTAAAATGCGATCATGTTTTCTTTCTTATTCCGTTATATGTTTGCTAATGCAAAAACCTTAATAAAAAAAATAAAAAAACATTTGCATGATAACCCGGTAGAGTGAGAGATGAGAAGCAGTTATCGCACTAATTGTTTGGGGGCTTTGCTTAAGTTTCACTCACTGAAATCATCTGAAAACTGTGTCCCTATTCAAACTCCTCCAAGGGTGCTCCTTACCAATGTAAGGGTCACACCCAGCCTACAGTTGAGATTTAGCATGCATACTGGCTAGACATTTTGACCTCCCTACAAGCCCTAAATGGGATCTATGTTGTCTCGTGCACAAGGTTTGAAAGTAAAAGAACTGGCATCAAGCTTGTAGTCTGGAACTAAATTTACAGCTGGCTGAGGTGAGACAGATTCTTAGCCAGTGCCCATAGTGGTACAGGTTGTGATTTAAGTGATTCTCTCTTACGTTGGTACGTCTAAGTACTTTAAGCTGTGTGAAAAGCCCCCATTCCTACTAAATGATAACAATTCTGGTGTTCTTCTTTAACACAAACTTTGTTCATTCAGCCAGAATGCCTAGCTGACTACTCAATGTCTCAGTACACCCTTCTTAAAGAGACAATAGACCCTGCAAAATCACAACATTTTATTTTACCTTGGCTGCACATGGGATTCTGCTCATTGGCCCACTAATGCCCATGGAGTTTCAGATCTCACCCAATTTAGTGTGCAGAAATTGGACAATGCTTTGGAAATGGAACAGCGCTATTCGCCAACACGCATGCCTGGGCTCACAGAATACCTCTTGAAGTGACCTACCCAGACCATTTTTCCAGACTGTACATAGGTATAATAATAAGACTTGTCTATAGTCATTGCCTATAGAGATCCCGTAGAGCAGTGCTAGTTATCAGTAAAAAAGTCAAAGACAGCGAGTACATGGACTATATGTGTACACAGGATCTTTGAATAGGGTTTGTACTTCGAAGGCACTGGGCTCACAAATGGGGTGACATAGGTGTGTATGCCAAGACGTAGGCAAACAAAGGAGGGTTCATTATTAGCCTGAGGTTGCCACAGCCAGTGGTCTACCCTTCACGCCAAGATTCAGGTTATATTAGGTGCATTTGTATAGCACATTGCTACAATTTCCAAGACCCGATAATTTCCGAAAACTGAGCTCCCTGTAAGGTTCTGGATACTCATTGTAAATGCAGTCTTGTATTAGGTAGTCCTTCGTGTTTTTTTCAGAAACAAGTCATATTGGATTGGGGCCGGCAAGTTCAGGATATACTAATTTTTGTTCAGTACTGCATTATACTTGACAGAGGCTGGGTAGATCTGGTTATGGAGCCTCATAGAGCATTACATCCAGATCTGTGGGTGCTGAAGGACTCTCCAGTTTCTTTCATCTGCTCAGCGTCGGGCAGCCTTTCATCTTGGAGGAGTCTTTTGAATTATCTAGTTTAAGTGCAAACTAGTGAGACATGCTGTCTGCTGATACAGCACGGAAGGATATGCAAGACCAATCATATCAAATCCTTGGAAAACAAGTGCATTTTTCAAGAATATAGATGATTTTACTTGTAATGAGATTGAAATACTGACTATTGTTTTAACACTGTTAAAAAACAAAAAAGAAATGTTTTAAAAAGTGCCATGTAGAGTGCATCTAGGTGTGGAACACTTACAGTAAATTATTAAGGAGGGGTACTATGTAGGCTACAGAAACTATAAAGATCTGCAGCTGATGTGGCAAAAGCGGAGACAATGAGACCATGACTTCTTTGGGTTGTGTCTAAAGAGTACTGTTGCAGCGGGGATAACTTGATTGGGATGCAATTATGAGGTGGCAAGATGTGGCTTAGAGCAGTGTAGTTAGCAAGATAATACTAGGCATTCTGTCTAATGCACACGGTGTGTAGTGGGAGAAAACCAAACAGTACAGTTTTAAAATAATCATTACATAAATTACAGTGCTGCAAAACAACGCATAAAACAATGTAAACTTTAGAAATAACAATGCACACTCATAGCGTAGTTGCATTAGACTTTGTACTGTAACAAATATACCATTGTCACTATTGACAGGCAGTGATTTACCAAACCTTACCTCTGAATGGGGACAGGTATGTGCGCAGAATGATGAAGGGGCTTCTCTGGATGGATAATAGCAACATGCTGAAGAGTCTCCACCTCCACAGGTCCCAGCAAACTGTGGTGCCCATTCACCAAGCATGGTTCTTCCTTCTTCCAGCCATTTAGCAGGTGTGCACCCGCGAGCTGCGTATGTCGGCCATGGCATGGGATGCAATCTTCCGCACGTGTTTCACCGTCACAAGGAGGGTGGGTCTAGGAGAAGAATAATGGTGGGAGTGAGGATTAATGTTGCATCAAGCTCCTAGAAGTAGATGACATTCCTGAGGTGAGAAAGCATTCTGCAACTTAATCTTCACAAGGCCTTGTGGAAAACGTATGGTGGGACCTGTAGTCTTTTGCAAGCCTGATGACAAACAGCAGAATGGTCATGTGGGATGTAGAGATCTGCAAGCCAAGAGGAACTCTCATCGTCACACACTGTACCGCAATTAGACCTAAACCACTGCCTGCACTGGCCTAAGGAACGCCACCTACAACTCACCACAGGTCACAATAACTTTAGTACAAACATGCAGTGGTAATGCCATTCGGCCTGGTGGGGAAAGGAGGAGCAGCGGGCAAGCCATAACTAGTTGCTCAGCGTTTGTAGCTAAGAGTACCTGAGCAAAGGAAGGGAGAACAAACAGAATATATAATGCTACAACCACAAAATAGAATACATTTAAACTTGCCAGCAGGTGAGACAAGGAGTACATGTGATGTCACTGGCAGAGTGGATCAGAAGTAAAAGGATTACAATGGGAGTGAGCCTGAAAGGCCAAGGGGTAAAAGAAATAATCGGGATCTACAGGAGTGCACCCACTTGTCCAGTGCATATGTTGTTACCACTAATTGGTCACAGACGTTGGGAGGCAGGCCAGCAGGGTCACAGGAGCAGTAGGAGAGGTCAAAGAAGGGGCAGTCACAGGTAGTGCTTTCGCTCATTAACCAAGAATGATCACCTGCAGTGCTGCTGTGGGCAGGCCACCTTCCACAGATTAAGGAGGGGGTGTGGTGAGGAGGAAATCTGAGTCACACAGATGCAGTGCAGAATCAGCACCACATGAAAAAGAAATAGCCCAAATTTGCACAAAATTTCAGAGTTACCTTTTTCTTGCACAAACTAGCAACATATACAATAACCCTAGATGTTTAATAGAGGAAGGAGGGACTCCACTTTTAAGTTGGCATGTTATTAGGTTTGATAAGTCGGCTAGCATAAGCGTGCACATAACACTTTGGGGGCCAGAGTGCTATAAGCACTCTTTCGTGGCAGTGTACGACTTCTGCCGAATCAAAGCTGCACTCTTGCGAACCAACATGTGACCAGAGCTAAAGCCCATTTTTCTCCAGAATTTCTGGAACCTCTGTGTTTACTGATCGCGTGAGGTCTGGAGACAGCTCCGCTGTCAACCCAGACCTAAAAAGTTATGGGTCCGAGCGTTCGCTTAAAAAAAACTAGCTAAACATATGTTTTCACTGGAAAAACCAAATGTTAAAGCAAAGTTATGGTTAGCTTTGGTTATAACACCTTAATTTATGCTTAAACCCCCCCAGAAATGGACTTACAAAAGCACAGTTAAAAGTGCAGTTTTAGTTAAAAGTAAAGCATAAAAACCTAAAGTTGCTAGGCCCGCAAATCATGAGTCAAAACACAAAATTCAACACCGATGACCCCAAGTTTGATGTGACTGATAAATTACAAGTGTCCTAAATAATCACAAGACTATGAAAGAGCTATCTAATATTATTTATTGATTTGAGTATGCATTGCTATTTAATTAGGTCAAACTTTTATGCACTGTTACTTATTGGTATAAATATTGTGAGATCATAAGCACAGAATTTTAACCCCTTCGATGCTGCGCAGATTCCGCCGCTGTGCTGACGGAATCTTGCGCGGGCGTGGTCATGACGGAATGGTTCCGTCATGAGCACAGCTCAACCGTGGGTCATGACGGAACCATTCCGTCATGAGCACCGAAGGGGTTAAGGTCTGGTTTGTTTGGCAGTGGTGTAGCCGGGCCCCGCAATGAACCCTTTGCCATTGGCCATCACCTGCTGCCTACAGACTTCGAGATAGCCTGCAGAACGGTAGACGTGCAGAGGATCATGAACCCACCCTGGGGTCCACGAATCCCACAAGTATAACAATGCTTTTTTTTTATTTGAAAATCAGGGCAGTCCTTTTTGCCCCTCTCCTCCACCTAAGTCATGGGGTCAGGGGATACTCTCCCTGGCCCTTTAGGGCTAGATGATTGTTTTTTCCCAGGAAGTGTGGACAGTAATGTGACTGCACCATTTTTACATCTCGACTGTGACAGGATACGCACTTCATGCTCTCTTGCTTGCAAGAGATACTTTATACAACATGGGCTTGGAGCATGCTCATAGTTTACAATTCGTTGGCTACCTTGTCACTCTTATAGTCTTCCTCCTACTTGGCAGTGCAAGCCGGCTACACTTCCTCTTCTTCCCACTGAAGCATGGAACAAATACAGATTTCTTCATCTTGACTGGGGTCCTTCCTCCGCTGCGACTGAGGTACTATTTTTTCTTTTTTCCCCCTCTTCCCAACATGTTGCTAAATGTTGCTTCTGCCCTTCAACCCTGTGTTGCTTCTTCCCTCACACCGCAACCATCCCCAGGAGTTTAGCTTCTTCCTTCTAACTTCCACTCTCCTGTGTTCCGTGCTGCCTCTTACCTTCTACCCTCTCAACCCTCTGGTTCTCTATTTTTCTTCTTACCTCTTACCCCGCCCGCCATGTTGCTTCTTCCCTTGCATCGCCATCACCTACTGCCCATATTGCCACTCAACGATCACCATCCCAATTGTCCATTTTGCCTCGTCCCATGTCATAATTTTTTTTTTAACCATCCCGCGTCATAGTGCTGATAAAAAATTTTATAGAGCTTTTTTTCCCTACAATTTTAGCCATGGTGCACAGAAGACACACAGCTAAGAGACCTATGAGCTTTACCAATGCTTGTGCTTTAATTTAAGCTGCAGTCATCAATCTTCATGTCTGCAGAACCGAAATGGGAGAATAGGCACCCTCGTCCAATCATGTTCTTCATTTAATTTTTATTTGGGTTCACAAAAATTAATTCGCCAATAAAAAGCTTCCTATGGGAATTAAAATGTGAAATATATGTTTGTTTGTTTGTTTGGCCCTCACATCTATCGGGTGCTGCTCCGTGGGTCCCCTACCTTCTTTCCAGCCGGGCTTGGCTCCTCATCCTGCTGAGACAACCGGCTGGGCATGGCTCCGCCGGTCTGGTTGCCCAGGACTTCATCCCCCAGGATCCTTTGAAGCCGGAAGCTGTCACTGCAAAGCGCCAGGAGGCGCATAAAGCCCCGCCTGGGGCCGAGTCCTTTGTTTGTTTGTTTGGTTGGCCCTCACATCTATCGGGCGCTGCTCCGTGGGTCCCCTACCTTCTTTCCAGCCGGGCTTGGCTCCGTATCCTGCTCCTTCCTGCTGAGACGACCGGCTGGGCTTGGCTCCGCCGGTCTGGTTGCCCAGGACTTCATCCCCCAGGATCCTTTGGGACCGGACGCTGTCACTGCAAAGCGCCAGAAGGCGCATAAAGCCCCGCCTGGTCCCTCGTCCCGTGAGGACGCGCGCGGGACGCGCCGGGCTAAGCTCGGGCAAAGGGTGAGCCGTCTACGGCCGTCAAAGGCCGGAAGAGGCCGTGCCGGGTTCGCCCTCTAACATCTGCACCCCGTTATCGGATTGCGGATTACCCCAAAAGGTACATTGGACGGACAAAAGGGGTCTTTGTGGTACATATAACCAGTATCATAGCTGCCTTATTTTTCTATTGGCCTATACTGCTTACAAATCTTGCGGGTGGCAAGGGGACATTCCTTGAACGAGACTTGTTCTGTCCAAAGTAGCCCATTAGTATCAATGGCCACAATGGGTAAAAATAGTAATAAATCTTATCCGATGACCAGACAACATGTTGCCGCGACTCAACCTCTTCCGAGTCTAACAGCAATCGATAAGATGCTCCAAAAAACGATAGGGGTGGTGGCGACAGCAATAGAAATTACGGAGAGGCGATTATCGATCACCCCAGCTGGCCCCCCATTACAACAAGTGGGGGACAATTCTGTAGTCACAGTTAATCCCCTTGATTGTAGTTTTTTTCTTACAACATCCTTTTCTGAACTACCTTGTGCCCAGGCCGCTATCAGTACTACCAATAGTCCACTCCCGTCCAAATCCCTCCCGCATGTTTTAGTGGAAAAGGTACCCAAATCTCACCCCAAAAGCAAGAAAAGTAAAATCCAAAAGAAATTAACTAAAAAATATACACCCCCCACTGTACCTACACAGGTTGTTGACGGCCCTTTATCATCTCCTGTAGGAACCCCTCTTTGGATTATCCACTTATTACTTGATTTTCAGATCCATATCGAACAGATTATCAGCTCACTTATTAAACCATTGGCATCCAGATTGGATAGACTGGTTTCCACACTTAATAACATTGATCTAGGGAAGGCGAAACCTGTGAGCTTAATAGTAAAAGAAGTTAATGGACTCAGCTCGAGTAACACCAATCCTACCATACGAGTTGCTAATGGAGCAGATGGGAACCTTGCTGTCTGTTCAACCCTTGACAACACTAAATTAATCGATGGTGCCCGGGCCTCGTCCAATAGTAACAGCAACAACATTGTACTTGCAACCTCTCAGGCAATAGGTAACCCAATCACAGGACCGGTTCTGCCTTTGCCTAGTGATGGGAAAGTAGTGAGTGGCCCTAATACAGCATTGAGGGGAGGGTCTAACAAGGGGACAAGAAACCCGGATCGACAAGATTTAGGTAGTATAAATAGCCTACCAAAGGGTTATACCATGAAGCTGCCCATCATTAACCTACCCCCTGAGTCCCTGCCATATGTTGTGGTCCTCATTGGGGATCCCCCCCTAGCATATGGGAAAAGTGAGGATCACAGTGACCTTAAAAATAAACGTATACATTGGTTAAGAACCAACAGGCCTTCTCCCCCTAGCTCTTCAGGAGAAATTCTATTTGTTAGAAGAGTCGACTGGATTGGGTCGGGACCTAAAACTCTGACAGGAAATTGTGTGGTTATAAATTTTAGGCACAAATGTGCCGTAGAACACATATGTAATGGATCGCCAATCTGGTCGAATACTCAAATCTTCCCCCTGCCTCTTTCATATTTTTATCCCACTGCCCACAGAAGAATAGGTTGGGATCTGAGCTCTAGGCAGCAGGGCGCTTACAACGAACCTTCTAGTACCCATCAGGGAATTTCATTTTGGGAGGGCACAAGCCCACATATCCCCTTACTCTCCCTATTCCCTCAAAGAAATAGGTTCAGCCCCTTGGAGTTGGTGGACTGACGCCCCTTGGGGCATTACTCTATACCTTCTATGGCTAAAAGTACTTATAAACAAGTCGATGAAGTGGAGGGAAAGGATTCTAACACTGAACTAGTGAACACAAGAATACACCATCTTCGTATCCCCGAAGATGGGATGCAATTGGGGGCACCAAAACAACTTGTGGAGTCTAGTGCCCCTAATGATCCACCACTTTGTGGTGAGACCAAGGAAAAGATATCTGAGCCTAGAAATCTAATTCCAGGTGTCGGGATTCGCCCAGGCATGGAACGAGCACCATCCGATCCTGTGAGACCTGATGGTAACATAAAAAGTTTGTCCTGGAATGTGGCTGGGCTGAAAAATAAATTGTTGTTGCCCGAGTGGGATTCCTTCATGGCTTTGCACAATATCTGTTTAATGCAGGAATCCTGGGCTTTGGAGGAGAGCGCTATGTCTGGTTTTGCCACCTTTGATATCCTGGCTACAACAGGGGGTAGAGGGAGACCATCGGGTGGGCTTACAATATGGGTGGCCACGTACCTGGGTGTCAGGGCTGTACAAATGCCTACCAACTCCCCAGACGTCCAATGTGTACTTCTAACCTCAGAAAATAGGCCCCAGGTGGCTATACTGAATATTTGTTCAAGACCAGTTAAGAGTGGGCAGGAGTCTGTTGCATTGGATGCACTAAAAAATGTTATACAGTCACTTGACCCAACAACGGTTCTGGTCATTGGAGGAGACTTCAATTGCCAGTGTGAGCCCCTGGCGAGTACAGAGCAGGGTGAACAGGATGATGAAGATCAGTTCTGGCATGTTCCTGATCAACAGATCCCCCCTGTTAAGGCATGGTCCCCATTGGTCCTACAATTACAATCATTCTCTCTCACAATGTCAATGCGGGCGTGCAATGGGCGGGTGGAGCCTGATAGACCCGGGACAGCTACGTTTAACAGGCTATGCCAATCTTCCATCATCGATTATATAATGATGGAAGTAAAATATTGGGATAGGCTGCTGGAGTTCAGGGTGGTACTAAGACATGATAGTGACCACAATGCCCTCATACTAACATTGAAAGCTGGAAGTTTTGGGCTGACAAATTTGGTGCCCGAAGCAACTAGTGTAATCCCGCCCTACATTATGGCTAACAATAGACGTAGGGTAAAATGGCCATATCTACAGGAGTCCCCCACTAAACGGGCTAAAATATATAATATAGCCATACCATTGATTTTCGAAATGGGGGATGATGCCTCTAAGGGCAGAGCTGTGAAAATTCACAAGCAATTGGCAGACGAGCTAGTGGATGTGCTTTGCTCCACGGTTGTGGTAAACCCACCGCGGGCTAAGTCACACCCCTGGTACGATGTCGTCTGTAGAAAGGCAAAAAAAGAGCTATTAGCATCAATTAAAGCCCAAGATAAAGTAGGTATAAAGAATTCTCGACTTCTCTATAAAAAAGCAATCATAGGGGGTAAGAAGGATTGGGAGGATAAGATGTGGGAGGAGCTCGGATCTGCACTTAAGCGCAGGGACACCAAATCCTTTTGGGCCATTGTTGCTACAGGCACTGGCGGGGGCGACCGGGTATGCGCCCCCAATATAGCATCCACAGTGTGGGAGGCACACTTTGAAGCTCTATATGCTAGCGTCGAATTAGAGATTATATCAGATGGGGTTGGCTGTTTTGGAACATGGGGAAGACGGGGTGCCTCACCCGCCGGCCTCCCCGGGCTCCCGCCATGAGTATCGATTGGTGGGGGCCTTGGGCGGCCGGCAGAGGAGGGAACATAATGAGGTTGGGGGAAGTGTGCCATCTTCAATGGCACGAGGTTATTACCCTGAAGGAGGTTGAGTTAGCAATAGGAAGGTTATCTCCCAATATGGCCCCTGGTTTGGACAAACTGCCAGGAGACCTATTTCGTACCCAGTCCAAAATATGGGCCCCATATTTGGTTGTCTTGTTTAATGAGATTTTATCAGGGACTGACTTGCCGGGGACATGGCTCGGAGCTGAGATCGTTCCCATTTATAAGAAGGGTTGTCCGTTATCCCCATCGAACTATAGGCCCATTAGCCTTATAGATACAACTCAAAAACTAATGGGCAGGATTATTCTGGATCGGATTTTGGGTTGGATGGAGGAGAATGAAGTATTGACAATCTTCCAGGCTAGTTTTAGGTCAGGCTTTCCACCCTGGACCAAATATTTCGCCTGCAGGTTTTATTTTGGAAAACGGCAAGTGTGGAGGGTGGCAGCCTCTACCTTGTCTTTGTTGACCTGTGGGCTGCTTTCAATCTTGTGCCCAGGGATAAGCTATGTAAGGTCCTGACAGATCTGGGTCTCACACCCTACCTTTTGGCCGTACTAATTAGACTACATACTGGTAATTATGCCCGGGTTAGGTGCGGGAGGCATGGGGACCTTCCAAAACGTTTCCCTGTTTTGAAGGGAGTACGCCAGGGTTGCGTTTTGGCCCCAACACTATTTAGTCTTTATATCAATGGTCTTGTAGATCATTTGTCTGGTATAATAGACAATGATGCTCCTAGACTAGCTAATGGGAGAGTGCCCGCTCTGATGTTTGAGGATGACACTCTGTTGTTATCCAAAACATCATCGGGCATTCAGCGTATTCTGGACGGCTTCGCGGCATGCTGTGCTTCGCGGGGATTGGAGATTAACTTGGATAAAACCAAGTTTATGTTCTTCAATCCCCCGAGGCAAACATGCCCGAACCCTGTCCTCAATGGTATTTCCCTGGAGAGGGTCAAAACCTTTGTTTACCTTGGCATAACCATAACGGAGAATTTTGATTGGGGCTTTCAAATTTCCAAATCGGCCCTCAAGCTAACACAAATAATTGGGGGCATTAGCAAAGTTCGTAGAATATCTGATCTTAAACCGGTTGCCCCGGCCCTTGAAATCTTTCGACTCCAAGCTAGAATGGCCTCAATCTACGACGCTGAATTTTGGGCCATAAAAATACATCTAATCTATTGAGGGTGGAGCAGAATTTTATGAGGAATTTGGTAGGATTACCTCTAAGTACACCACTCATTCCTCTGCGATTCGATCTGGGGCTGGAGTCGATAGAGGAGCTTGTAGCTGCAAGACCTTTGCTCTATTGGAAGAGGCTGTGGTCTGTCCCTGAATTGGCTCCCTATAGAGCAGAGTTTTTGGAGATTTGGCCCTTGCTAAAAAGTAAAAATATTCCATGGTTGCTCCATATTAGGGCTCTTAGTAAGAGGGTAGGTATCCCACAACTTTGGGAGACACCTGAGCTGTCTTATCCGAGGTTGCCGAAATTGGAATTACAAACCCAGTTGAGGAGGCAGAATCTGTTAGCCCTGCAAACATCGGCAACCCTGGGCAGGCTGTCCGCTGAGTTCCTCCTAGTAAAAATGGAACTCCGATTCGAGGAATTCCTAGATGCAATACAACCTCCCCTAGAGAGGAAGTTGTATCTCCAACTAAGGTATGGTAGCCTGCCCATTAGGTCTTTTACCTCTAAATGGTCCAAATCAGATGGGGAAGCTTGCCCTGTATGTAACCATAAACGTGAAGACGTTCCCCACGTTATGTATTTTTGTCCTGCATATGTTAAAATAAGGAAATGTTGGCTAATCCCACTATGTAGGAACTTTGGATTTCGCCATTGTGCGAAGGCCAGTCGGGTCTTGACTTTCGATACTCATCCCCTTGTTGTCTTTTCTGTATCCCGCTTCCTACATGGCATGTGGCGCAGAAGGCAAATCTTTGTATAACATATGTGATTGAGTATGGTTGTTTTTATTTTTTCTTCTGATACCTTTTGAGTTTAATTCTTGTTCTTAACAATTGTTGTTTTGTATTGTTTTAATCTTTTGTGCTCTGTATGTATTTTATTTGCACTTTTATGGTCTTTGACCGAAATAAAGTTATCAAGAGAGAGAGAGAAATATTTCCATCCCCTCCTTTTGCCCCTTGGTTAACAGATCTACACACAGCTTACCATGATAACCCAAATGGATGAGCACTGTTTTTTGGAAAGTTGTGCACATTTGTCATATGGCGTCAAAGTTATCAGCAAACCAAAAAACGTTTTTTAAATGGAAAGTCTAACGTACCATAGCTACTATGTAGTTAGTTATATTTCAGCCTAACTTTCCATTGAAAGAGGCATCTTTTGCTTTGCTTATAACTTTGGATCCGGATGACAGATTTGCATGAAAGCTGACAATCAACTCTGGCAGCTATCTTTCATAGTGGCAAATTCCATGGTGATCCGTCTACAGAAAAATAAATTAAGGGTCAGAGGTAGCTCTTGTAGTGAATGGTGTCAAAAAGTAGAATTTACGTCAAACCTGTAAGAGTGTAGAACTTTATTCTTAAAGCCAGCATTATTTGATTTGGTGTAAATCTGTCCAGTTGTTTAAGATATATGCGTTTACAAAAGGTGCCAGGTTGAATTTAAATGGCTGACACTTTGGTATAGTTGCAATAAAAAAAAAAAACACACAAAAAAAAAAATGCAATTGGTTGAAAGCCCTCAGAGCCACAATCAGGGATTCGAAAAAAACACTCCAGTAGAGGCAACAGCATAAAAGGCATATCCAAGTTCGCTCTCTGGCCACAATCAGGGGTTTGTGGGACCGCTCAAACAGCAGCAAAAAATAGTGCAATGGAGCATGTCCAACGCTGGTCCAGGTTTGCGCGCTCACCCACATCAACACTCAAGGCCACAATGAGGGATTTGAGATAGCACTCCAACTGGAGCAAAAGTATAGTGAGGGATTGAAGCAATCCGAGATTTGAGGGCAAAGAAGGAGGGAAAGTACAGTGAGAACTGGTTGCATCTGGCACATGTCCAACAACATGAACACTGGCGCTCAGTCATACATACACTCAGGGCTACTGCCTGCAAACTTATGAAAGAAACGGCACTGTCAGCCATTGGTTGGCCAACAAAGATCCAAGAACTATCACAGAGAATTGAGGACTCTAATGGAGACTAAGGGTAAGTGGGCAATATGTCCAACAGAGGTCCAAGATCTCAAACACTGACACTCGCCAAGATACACAGTCAGAGCAAAATATTAACGTTGAGTTAATAATAATGTCTCTTTTTTCAACTAGCAAGCAGGTACAGTAGAATTTTGGTTGAAATTACTAGAAGAAAAAAAAGGTATATATATTTATTAATATTCAGGTACAAAAATTGCTGATTTTGAAACATATGCTATCCCCACTGAAAACAAATTTCGTGTTAATACTCATTTTGAAGTAGTCTTTAAAAAAAAGAAACGGTTAAAAATGAGTTATTGATCAGGCGGTCTTGATAGTTGCAGCTGTGGCTCTCGGTAAAAAACATAACCTTCGCCTTCCTTTTGCATTGCAAATGTCATGGCACACATTCACCGATGTCATGGGTCCACCTGGACTACATCACTTATGATATCATTGACATGACTTCTTGAACCATAACTTGCACGATCCATTTGAGTGCCTATGACTTCACACAGCATCTACTGATGCAATAGGTGATGACATAACACAAATCAACATATACATCAGACAAAAAAGCTTAAAACTTAATTATAATTAACATCTGCAGAGCGCCATTGTCTCAGATTCATGCGAGCTTAGACATGCTCAGAAACACATACGAACACAAATTCATAGTACGCCATTTAAATACACCAAGCAGAACATCATATTCAGAGCCACAAACACCGTTTGCACAACAATTCTGCTCTAGACTATTTATAACATAGGCAGAGAGTCAAACTCAGAAGCAGACATAGAAACAGGTATGTGTGCAAAACCACATGCTCAAATTCAGAGAGTACAGCAATAAAGTTAGAGGCACACTCAGGTACACTATTAGCAATACAACTATCAGTCTCTGTGACAAAGTAACATTTGCATGGAGACACAATGCAAACCATACTCTGAAATACACATTTGTACACCGCTTCTCAGTCAATTTGTTTTTAAAGCATTCAAGCATCAAAAAATACACTAGAAGGAAAAAATCTAAGACACTCTAAAAATCATATTAAATAATAAAGTCGTAAAGCAAAACATGAATATGGAGTAAAATATATCATACATTGTAAATGTTACTTATAGCCACTCAGGTACATAAGCATTACAGATTGCTAACATACATACACTAATATTTACATATGCACACACAGACTTCCTGGCACACTGTGACACCCATTTAAATGCTAGTTAAATACCAAGACATACAGTCAAATAAACAAAATTTGACCATAAAACTAAGACCTACATAAAAGCACTAGCTATACAGACATCTTGAGTGTCTTTATGTGCCACAATAAAGAATAAAAGCTACGAAGAATCAAAACTAAAAATGAAATGAAAGGCAAAAACAAAATGTTAAAATACTTTTACGAGACCACAGATTTAACCTACAAAAGAGATAGTATAAAAAAAAAATGTATCCGGAGCATATAAATTACAAGAAAAATTATCAAAATAAGAAACAACTGACTTTAATGAAGGGAGAAGAACATTCCACTTCACAATAGTATGTCCTCTACAATCTGACACCATACATTGTTTAAATGTTTTCTTGCATTTCAAACAAAATCTTTATTCTATTCGTTTAAGTATTGTTTTAAACAAAAATGCCAACCTTCATCGGAAATAAAAAACACAGTTGGCAGAGCAACAAAAACATGTTTTATAAATTGCTTTTCATCATCCTTAAAAATTAATGTTGTTTTCACTTGCGATGTCATAGGCAAATCAACGGGTGTAACAAGGTATGGTTCAAACAGTCATATCAATGGTGATAACAAGTGGTGTAATCAATGTAGTCACATATATATCATCAAGGATACTGTATGTCATCAAGGATGCCGTGTGTAATGACATTTGCAATGCAAGGGGAACTGAAAGTTATGGTTGCGTTGTGATGAGAGTATTCTAAAATGCATCAACTGATCAAAATTTCCTGAACGAGGGGTGTCATGCTCATCTTTAAAAAAGGGAGCAAAGATCTCGGATAGGAATGGATGGATACAAGTGAAAACGAACTTGAGGATACAGATTCTGATGTAACAAATGTGAAGAAAGTTTACTCAAAATTTTCATATGATTGTCAGTTACCAGGATGACAATACCAATCTGACGAAGGCTATTTACTTTGGAAATTACTTTTTGTATCACCCCGATTAACTATTTGTTTGTGGGTTTTTTTCTCCTTCGGAAGATGCCCACTATACCAGTGGTTTTCAACTTGTGGTGTGGTCAAGGACCTCTGCAGGTCCTCGATTCTTTTACAAAATGAATATATTAAAATGAATAAAATATATACAAATAAAGTATCAAAATTGAAAAAGTTCTATATTTGATTGTAAATTAAACAAAATGTTTCAATATTTGAGCATTTGAATGGTGTATACTAGTTATTTTTTATCTGTGTGTATTGTTTTGAGGTTCAAATCATAAAACATTGTTTAGGACATGGTTCCCCGACTTCCAAAAATCACTCAATAGGGGGGTACCCGGATTCCAGTAACAATTCAGTAGGGGTCCACAGAAGTCAAAAGGTTAAGAACCGCCGCTGAACTATAGCATCCCTATTTGTGTAGCCTAGAGCCCTACAGAGGCATTTGTAATACTTTGTTGATGGTAGAGAATAATACAAGCTCCTTTTCTTTGTCGCACACTCCCTTAACTCCAGGAAAGACATTGCTCGAGAGAATGTTTGCCGCACGAACCGCTTGCCTACTGCTGCTTTGAAATTTATTATAATATATATATATATATAAGGGGGGGCAAGAGCAAACCACCCGAAAACGAAGACCGACCAGAAGGAGCGGCTGGAAGGGCAAGAGGAAGAGGAAGGGGCAAAACAACGACACGTGGGTCACGGAACAACAGAGGCAGGAGATGGTAAATGATGTTGACGACCTAACCATCGTGAACCTGACACCGAGAGTACTCACGAACGCCGAAGAGTCCGCCCTCAAATTGGGACTTTCCTTTTGCCCTAATAACCACATGGAATATACGCAAACACGTATTGACTTATTCAAATTCACACGGAAAATGAAGATACCTATTGAAAGATTTATCAAAGGACGAACAAATAGTGTGCAAACCCTCCGACAAAGGAGGGAACATTGTATTACTGACAAGAGAACAATACTGTCGTGAAGCTCACCGCCAATTGAACGACGTGAAGGTTTATGAAGCTACCAATATTGAACAGTATAACGTAAGCATCACACAATATCACAATCTACTAGAGAAATGGCGCAATAGAGGCATGTTGGGAACAAACGAATTTCTCTTTCTACGCACTTTGGACCCCATTACACCAACTTTTTACCAGTTGCCAAAAATCCACAAAAACACCAACGACCCGCCTGGGAGACCTATTGTTTCCTCTATAGGAAGTCTTACCGAGAACATGTCTGTATATATTGACTCCTTCCTTTTTCCACTGGTGTTGAAGCTGAAATCGTACATCAAGGACACTACTGATTTCATTATGCATATCAAGGAGATCAAGTGGGAACCTACATACCAACTAATTGCTTTGGATATTACTAGCCTGTACACATGCATCGAACACAGCCAAGGGCTAGAGGCAGAAGCACACCTTTTTAGCGAAAAGACCTCTGAAATTTTCTGAGCACAATACCATGCTCCTGGAATTTATCCAATTTTGCCTGTCTAATAACATTTTCTTATTTCAAGAACAACTTTATAGACAGTTGTCTGGGACTGCCATGGGGACCTGCTTCGCTCCCAGCTATGCAAATCTTTTCGTAGGCTGGTGGGAGGAGCAGGTCGCCCTTAGCAACCATATGAGTAAATGGACCAACTATGTGATAGCATGGCACAGGTACATAGATGACCTCTTCTTGGTATGGGGGGGGTCACCAGACGAGGCTCGGACATTCATATCGGAGCTCAATAACAATCAACTCAATCTCAGGTTCACATCTGAGATCAGTTCCCTAACGGTGAATTATCTAGATTTGAAGGTGTTTGCTAGAGAGGGTGTCCTCGAGACCGAGTTATATAGGAAGCCCACTGCGGGCAACTCTATTTTGCACGCCCACAGCAATCATCCATCCACACTTATTCGCAGTATCCCGTATGGCGAGCTGCTTCGCCTAAAACGGAACTGCTCAAGAGAAGTTGACTTTGAACAAGCAGCAATCCAAAGCATAAAGAGATTCCAAGCTAGGGGTTATAACTATACAGACTTGATTACTACACTCAATAAAGTGAGAAAAATACCCAGACAACAACTTCTGACATATAAAAATACAGCTAACAGGAATATAGCTGAACATGAGGGCAAATTTCGCCTTATAACCACCTTCTCGGATGATGCAAATCTACTGAGGAGAATAGTCAGAAAAAGTTGGCACATCCTTAAAACCGATACAGTTATCGGTAAGGACATTCCGAAAGAACCAATGATCACTTTTCGGAAATCGAGATCACTTCGTGATAAATTGGTGCAGAGCCATTTATCACCCCTGCCACAACCCATGGGTACTCTCACGGCCCTGCACGGATTCTTCCCCTGCGGGAAGTGTAGAGCCTGCAAAAACTGCAAGAGAGTTCTCACATACAATATCCCAGGGGTCAGGCAACCAAGGCGCATAGACAAATTTATCACTTGCTCTACCACTCATGTAGTGTATTGTCTCATTTGCCCGTGCGGGCTCAAATACATCGGTAGCACTATCAACAGTGTCAAAATGCGCATTTTGGAACACCAGCGCGCCATCAATAAGAATGATGTAAACTACCCTGTAGCCAGGCACTTTGCCACTATGCACCATAGCAACAGGGACCTCCTACAGTACTTTGGTCTCGATCATGTACCCGTAAACATCAGGGGGGGTGACAGAGTCCAAAGACTACGTAGATTGGAATCCCGCTACATTATAGATCTGTACACAAAGGCCCCACACGGTCTCAACAGTGGGGAAGAATTGAGTGTACACCTGGGCAGATGAGCACACTTTCTGGTTCTAGAAACAGATGGAACTACATACCTTGAGGGATTATGAATTAAGCTGTAAACTAGAATACACAAACATGAATGTATGTCAAGTTTCTTTTTGATCAGTTTTAACATTGGAGATATCTTGATCTCACACATACATGAATCATGGAAATGAGTTTGAAATCCCTACATGTGATGCTTACTAATGTTATACTGTCTTCACCTCTCTATTTCATTGTCTGTCCCACATTTGTTTCCCATCTCTTCTCTCCTTTTTCTTTTCTTTTCCTTTTCTGTCCATCCCCTGTCTCCTTGAATGTATAGGGAGCCATGGCCAATACATGGCGTTATACGGTTTTCCGCATGATGATGGTATATACCTCTTTCAAGACGATGTGTTGATTTATTTAAATATGCAGCAATATTTGATGAATTATTCTCATATGATTGTTACTTTCATCATGGCTTCTTTGATTAAGAGACTTAAATTGCATGGACATGATAAGTGAATATATCATTCTAAGATGGCCGCCCCAAGAGTATTGTAAAAAGTGGGATTTGAGCCATCTTCTGTTTCAGTGGCTGTCAGGTGAATATGTTTCACGCTGTCGCGCAATACATGACGTAATTTGTATTTAAATGTAGGCGCGCGGTCTTGCCATCGAGACACTGATGAAGATCGATTCGAAACGCGTCTGTCTTGCTACTTTAATTTTTGCCGAAATAAAAGAATAATCGATACAGAACCCCTCCTGTGAGTGCTTAACTCTGTGTGATTCACGAGAGTCTTGGGAGCTGCAATATATATATATTACCTACTGGCGGTCGCCAGTAGGTAGTTATAGTTAGGACCACGTTTCCATAGGAAAACCTCAACATTCTATTTTGAATAACTTTGGCGCCGGTCGACGAATCCTCGCGAATTTCTCAAAATAGGTGGGGCGCTACGCTCCGCTCCTACCCTGAAAGTCTCGGGGGGATCCGTCAAGCGGGGGCTGAGATAAAAGGGGGGTCCCAAAACGCGTTTTTCCCATGCATTTTTCCATAGGACCTTTAGAACGAGCTACAGCCCGAACGGCTGAACAGAATTACTCAAAATTTGGCAGAGAGGTAGTCCCTAGGTCAAGGAAGTGCCTTTTGTAGGTTTGGTGTAAATCTGTTCAGTAGATTCTGAGAAAATAGCCTTTAAATCAATATATATATCTGAGCCCGCTTACGGTACGCTTACCGTACGCTTACGGTAAGCGTACGGTGGCGTGCGCGAGCGCGATTCTGATTGGCTCTTAGATCTTAGTAAACATTCGAATCGGCCGAAACCAGGAAGCGGCGGCCGCCATTTTCTGTGTTTCACTCTGAAAAAAAAAGAGTGAAAACAAGAAAAGGGGGCAATGAGGAGAGTTACAGACCCCCTTACATTTGTGAGGGGGTCAAAGAAGGACTGTAAAGTACAAAACAAACATTTATTGATTTTTTTAAAAAATCACGGGGTACGCGTACGGTAAGCTTACGGTAAGCGTACGGAAGAAACATGGCGTGCGCGAAGGAGATTCTGATTGGCCCATAGATCTTAGTAAACATTCGAATCGGCCGAAACCAGGAAGCGGCGGCCGCCATTTTGTGTGTTTCACTCAGAAAAAAAACAGAGAAAACAAGGAAAGGGGGCAATGAGGAGAGTTACAGACCCCCTAACATTTGTAAGGGGGTCAAAGAAGGACAGAAAAGTACAAAAAAAACATTTATTGATTTTAAAAAAAATCACGGGGTACGCGTACCGTAAGCTTACGGTAAGCGTACGGTAAAAAAAATAAAAATAAATAAATGAAAAGCAGATTTAAGAGTTTAGAAATTAGGGAGCTCTAAAAAGAGCTGTTGTGTTTATGAAGTCATTTTTTTAGTGGTACCTACAAGTAAGTACCGATGCAGAGTCTAAGGTTCAAGAGGAAGACTCTGTTCCCTTCATCATTGAAGTGCACACCATCTCCTCTATAAATGTCTTGCATGTCATAACGCAAGTTGTTGTGGTAAATGGCACCCATACCATAGTCACGGAGGAAAGCAGAAACAGATTTGTTGACGTGCTTTCTTGCTTTGTCAATCTGCGGACAGAAATGATTGGACCAGTTCCATTTTTGCCTTTGGCATATGTTGGAAAACACAAAGGCAGTTTTAGGGAAAAGTGTAAACAGTTGTGCAAAGGTGTCCTTCATAAGCATTTCCAGACCTACCCCAGTCAAAGTGCCTAGGTCATTGCCACCACAGTGCACTATTATGAGGTCAGGGTGTTGGATTTGAATGAAGGATTTCACCAATGGCATCAATTGGTGCCACTTTAACCCTCTCTGACCAATCCATTTAATGTCTACATTTGGCAAAGCAAGGTCTCTCACCATACCTGTTTTCTCTGCAAACTTTTCACTCCAGAAGACATAGCTGTGCCCTACAATCCACACTGTGAACATCTTCAAAGGAGAACTGGATGCACTCAGGAGGTGTCTTTCAGTAGAATGGCAATATGAAAAGAAAGACAGTTTGGAAATGGAGGCATACATATTTTTTTCAAAACAAAAAGAACTGATTGGCTGTTTCATACCATTCTAGAATAAAAACTAGGCTGTATGTGTAAATTAATAGAAGCATGTTTTGTATTGGTACAGAAAAATGTGTAACCAAAGAACAGTACTATGGATTTGCTGTAAGGTTTGAAAAGTCAAGCACTCTTGCTCTGTGGAATTGAAACATTGTGTGTCGAACTTCTGACCTAACTCTACACAGCAGTGTTCCATGAGCTGTTGCTATGGTAGCAGGCAGAAGTCAAGTTGGGGGAAGGGTACTAGGCAGAAGTCAAGTTGGGGGAAGGGTACTTTTGGAAAAGGGTTGGTTTTCAACCAATAGAAATGTGTGATTACATTTGAAAAAAAGGGGGAAGGACTGAGATTTGAAACTTACATGTATATGTGTGGAAAAATAGAGGGAAAGTTTGCCATTATCTGGTTCTGCTGAGAGGAGAGAGGTGAACACAACAGAGATCCTGGCTCTGATAATCTGCTGTTTGAGTGTCACATTTCTTTCACAACTAACTAATTTTAAAGGTGAGTTTACAGTTTGAGAGGGGATGTATGTGGTAACTTAAGAAATGAATAATAGAAATGGGAATTGTTTTTGTTGTAGTTACACATGGTGGTTTCGTAATGTGTCAGTCTGTAAAAGTGATTTACACTTGCCCCGAAAAAAAAAAGAGCAGTAAGTGTGCTTTCAAATTGGCAAAGAAATTTCGTTTTGGGACTAATGTGAAAACATGACTCTGTGTGCATAGAAGAATTATAGGCAGAGATTTATTGCGTCTTGCTCTGGTGATTTCACAGTTGCATTAGATGGAAAGGGGGAGCGAATTTTTGGGGGAAGAAGCAGAGTCTTAGCACACACCCATGTGCTTGCCATGTATAGTCATGCACAGTATTTAGAAGCGAGTGGGGTTTTCAGGTTTAAGTCTGTAATGCAAATACATTCAGCATCACTAAGGCTGGTTGCCCTTGCTGGAGTGTAGGCAGTCACAGAGAATACACATGGTGGTGGTCTGAAAAAACAGCTTGGACATGTGCATTTAAATAAATCAAAAAAAGTGGTTTTATAATGTGTCAGTCTGTAAAAGTGATTTCCAATTGTAAAAAGTGATTTTCACTTGGCCCGAAAAAAAAAGAGCAGTAAGTGTGCTTTCAAAATGGCAAAGAAATTTCGTTTTGGGACTAATGTGAAAACATGACTCTGTGTGCATAGAGGAATTATAGGCAGAGATTTATTGCGTCTTGCTCTGGTGATTTCACAGTTGCATTAGATGGAAAGGGGGAGCGAATTTTTGGGGGAAGAAGCAGAGTCTTAGCACACACTCATGTGCTTGCCATGTATAGTCACGCACAGTATTTAGAAGCGAGTGGGGTTTTCAGGTTTAAGTCTGTAATGCAAATACATTCAGCATCACTAAGGCTGGTTGCCCTTGCTGGAGTGTAGGCAGTCACAGAGAATACACATGGTGGTGGTCTGAAAAAACAGCTTGGACATGTGCATTTAAATAAATCAAAAAAAGTGGTTTCATAATGTGTCAGTCTGTAAAAGTGATTTCCAATTGTAAAAAGTGATTTTCACTTGGCCCGAAAAAAAAAGAGCAGTAAGTGTGCTTTCAAAATGGCAAAGAAATTTCGTTTTGGGACTAATGTGAAAACATGACTCTGTGTGCATAGAGGAATTATAGGCAGAGATTTATTGCGTCTTGCTCTGGTGATTTCACAGTTGCATTAGATGGAAAGGGGGGCGAATTTTTGGGGGAAGAAGCAGAGTCTTAGCACACACCCATGTGCTTGCCATGTATAGTCATGCACAGTATTTAGAAGCGAGTGGGGTTTTCAGGTTTAAGTCTGTAATGCAAATACATTCAGCATCACTAAGGCTGGTTGCCCTTGCTGGAGTGTAGGCAGTCACAGAGAATACACATGGTGGTGGTCTGAAAAAACAGCTTGGACATGTGCAATTAAATAAATTAAAAAAAAAGGTTTCATAATGTGTCAGTCTGTAAAAGTGATTTTCACTTGCCCCGAAAAAAAAAAGAGCAGTAAGTGTGCTTTAAAAATGGCAAAGAAATTTCGTTTTGGGACTAATGTGAAAACATGACTCTGTGTGCATAGAGGAATTATAGGCAGAGATTTATTGCGTCTTGCTCTGGTGATTTCACAGTTGCATTAGATGGAAAGGGGGAGCGAATTTTTGGGGGAAAAAGCAGAGTCTTAGCACACACCCATGTGCTTGCCATGTATAGTCATGCACAGTATTTAGAAGCGAGTGGGGTTTTAAGGTTTAAGTCTGTAATGCAAATACATTCAGCATCACTAAGGCTGGTTGCCCTTGCTGGAGTGTAGGCAGTCACAGAGAATACACATGGTGGTGGTCTGAAAAAACAGCTTGGACATGTGCATTTAAATAAATCAAAAAAAGTGGTTTCATAATGTGTCAGTCTGTAAAAGTGATTTCCAATTGTAAAAAGTGATTTTCACTTGCCCCGAAAAAAAAAAGAGCAGTAAGTGTGCTTTAAAAATGGCAAAGAAATTTCGTTTTGGGACTAATGTGAAAAAATGACTCTGTGTGTATAGAGGAATTATAGGCAGAGATTTATTGCGTCTTGCTCTGGTGATTTCACAGTTGCATTAGATGGAAAGGGGGAGCGAATTTTTGGGGGAAGAAGCAGAGTCTTAGCACACACCCATGTGCTTGCCGTGTATAGTCATGCACAGTATTTAGAAGCGAGTGGGGTTTTCAGGTTTCAGTCTGTAATGCAAATACATTGAGCTTCACTAAGGCTGGTTGCCCTTGCTGGAGTGTAGCACTCTGGACATGGGCTTTTTAAAAAATCTGAAAAGTGGTTTCATAATGTGACAGTTTGTAAAAGAGATTTTCACTTGCCCAAAAAAAAGAGCAGTTTGTGTGCATTCAAATTGGCAAAGAAATTTTGTTTTGTGACTATTGTGAAAAGAAATGTAGTAATATATTTAAATACAATAAAGGATTTTTTTTTAGTTTTTTTCAGGTATTGCTGAAGAACAGTGAACAAAATTTAAGATGCCTACAAAATCTCGAGTTCAAAAAACGCTAAAAAAAAACTATATTTGAAGACAACTGGAGGACCAAAGTTAGTAGAAGATGCTCATGTTGGGAAAAAGAAAAAATCTTCTGGTAAGCAGAAAAAAGAATTTCTTAAAAAAATATTCAAAACAAAGAAAAATGTACAAAATGTCTGTCCAGGTAAGAATGTAACAAAACGAAGAGAACAGCAAAAAATTGAGAATTTAGTTAATGCAAATATACCTTCTGCAACTGAAAAGTTTTACATAAACAGAAAAACAGCGTTTAAAGAGATACGTAGAAAAATGTTTCAGAGAAGAGTTATGTCCAATTTGATAAAGGATGTGAAGAAATATAAGCAAAAGGCAAAATATTACAAGAGAAAAAAAGAAATTGAAGCCATTGCAGCAAAAGCATTAGAATTAAAAAGGAAACTATTCATATTAATTTTGAATAGGATGCGTACATTAGATAAAATGGTTAATGTACTGAAATCACAAAGCAAAAGCAAAAAAGTAGTGAACAGAACAAACTTTTGTAAAGTGTTTTTAGGAAAGTGGATGCATAGTTCAAGTAGTGAACCTTTTTTTAATGAAGAGAGCTATTTTCAAAGTAATAGTTTGCTGCATGCAGTTGACACCAGAGGTCGTTCATACGAAGTAAAAAATGGTTGCATAATGGAGAAGGAGATAATGGTTTCAAGAGATGAGGTACAAGTGATGGCAGATGAGGCAATGGGGAGACGTCCTAAAGCCCCAGTGTACACTTGGAATTGTAGTAGTATTTGCACTGTGCGTCAGGAATCTATTGACAGATTTCGAGAGTTTCTAAGAGAATATAGTAAAAAAAGTGTAAAACAGAAGATTAAGGTGCTTCAAAGTCTGGATCCATGCAGAGTGAGAGAGAATACTGGTTTGCAGGGTCATTCTCTGGCTTGTCTATCTAGAAAAGTGTGCAATAGTGTTTTCCATCATTTTAGGATGCTGGCTGTTCATCATACTGAAATGAGAAAGTTTGTGAGACGGTTGTATTTTGCCAAAAGTCCAGCAATAAAGTTAAATGAATTGAATAGGGCTCTGTTCCGAGGAACGGTATCAGATGTAGAGAAGGTTGTTGATGAAATTCAGTTTTGTTACTTTGGTCCTGAACAAAACAGTGCAGAGAAGGACACAGTAAATGAGGAAGAAGTGGAAGAGAATGTAGAACCTTCTGTAAGTAAGACATTTAATGATCACATAACAAAATTTGCAATAGTCTCTAATGAAAGACCAAATGTTACTTGTATTTGTTGCCGCAAAACTCATTATAGAAAACAAACTAGGAATGTTGATCTCTACAGAAAGAGTGAAAATGAAGATAATTATAAGTGGATGGATTTTGCCACATATATATTTCTTGAAAATTGTTTTGAATTGGGTGAAGATCAGCGTATTTGTAAATACTGTTACAACAAGTTAGAGGAAAATAGAATGCCGACCAGAGCTGTACATAATAATTTAGAATTGGATGCTATTCCTGCTGAACTTTCTGAATTAAATACATATGAGTCTATACTCATTCAATGTGTTCATCCGTTCCAGACCATAGTACGTATGGAGCCCAAAACTGGTAAATTACCTCCTTCAGATTTACTGAGAGGTTTAAAAGGTAGAGTGGTGTATTTGCCCTTGGATTTGAAAAAAAATATGGAAACTATTGATGCGGATACTTTGGAAACTGAACCATTAATTATTCTGGTTAATGGTGTACCTACAAAGAATAAGAAGATTTGGCAGGAGCTGGTAGATGTGCGGAAAGTACAAAGAGCAAATTTGTATTTGAAAAAAAATAACAAATGGTATGAATCAATTTATATAGAAGAAGAAGAAGAAGACGAAGATTTTCAAGAAGACACAGAAACACCAACTGGACAAATTGAAAAAGTGGACAAGACAAAGGAAGAAGAAATTTATGAACATTTTAGCATACATCCTCTTCATTCGAAAGAAGTTATGGGAGACAATATTGATCTCTTTCAGATGAAGAAAGCAAAAGGAACTCCCGTGAGTGTATGGGAGGAGAGCTTGGAAGCTCGATGTTTTCCCCAGCTGTTTCCTACGGGAAAAGGAGGACGATACGATGAACGTCCAGAACAGATTCCAGCTTCAGAGTATCGGACTACAAGACTATATGCTGAAGATCCCAGATTTCGACAAAGTATTCCTTATTTGTTTCATCTTTTATTTGAAAGCGACTTGTCTGCACTGTCTTATGCAGTAAATCACATTTTAAAAAGTGGAGTACATTTACAAAATGTGTCTGCTAAGGA
The DNA here is from genome assembly GCF_964204655.1 of Triturus cristatus. Taxonomy (NCBI): domain Eukaryota; kingdom Metazoa; phylum Chordata; class Amphibia; order Caudata; family Salamandridae; genus Triturus; species Triturus cristatus. The sequence continues at coordinate 1,627,079,971 of NC_140590.1, read as the reverse complement.
TTTTATGGAGAAAGTGCAGCACCGAGATGATCATTTGGAAACACAACTGATCAATCTGATGGCTTGTCAGCGTGGGACAAATGAATATTGGTACCGACGCCATGGTGAACTAAAATGCATGTTACGCAATTTAGGAACACCAACATGGTTCCTTACCCTAAGCTGTGCCGAGTACGCTTGGGATGATTTACTGGATTTTCTACGAGAGGCCAATTCAAACATTAAAAACATTGAATACAAGACAGCAGGAGAACTGTGCTCATTGGATCCGGTTAATGTTTGCAGATATTTCAATCATAGATTTGAGGCTATGATGTCCTTCATCTGCAATAAAAAAAATCCACCCCTTGGAGAAGTAGTGGATTTCTTTTGGAGAAAAGAGTACCAGGCAAGAGGTGCTCCTCATATTCATATGCTGTTGTGGATCAAGGATGCCCCAAAGTTTGGAACAGATACTGATGAAGCAGTGTTATCTTACATTGAAGAATATGCAACATGTGGTATACCAAAAAGCACAGAAGAGAACAAGTTAAAGGAGCAAGTTTTACGTTTCCAAAGTCATCGGTGTGGAAAATACTGTCGACGGAAATACAAGAGCAAAGAAAAATACTACACTAAATGTCGATTTGGATTTCCTAGACCTGTTCTTTCAAATGGAAGAGTAAACAGTTTTATGTCAGCTGTGAGACATACTATCACAAGAAAATCACCTAAGAATACCTACAACCTTAAAAGAAAAGAAGAATCAAAAAATATAAATGACTACAACCCAGTCATTTTATCCATGTGGAACGCTAACATGGATATACAGTATGTAGCTGACAATTCCATTGCTGTTGCACGATATGTAACGTCTTACATTACGAAATCAGAAAAAACAGAATTGAAGGAAATGTGGGAAGAGATTTCTCACGAGAAGACTGTCAGTAAGAAGCTGTACAGTTTCAGTTTGAAGATGTTATCGCATCGAGAAATTGGATCCTACGAATGTTCAGATAGGTTATCTTCTGCAAGTCTCTACTCGAAGTCAAGAAGAATAATTTGGGCAAGTTTAGGCCTTGCAGCAATGAGAAATCGGGTACTGAAATCTGTTGGAGAAATAGAATATTTGGCCGAGAATGACCCAGAAAGTACAGATATATTGAAAACAAACATGTTGGACACATATTATCCCAAGAGAAGTCATCATCTGGAGAACATGTGTCTCTATGAAGTGTTGCAGAACTACATTTATTCACGGAAAGCTGCAGAAGACATTAATAATGGAAAATATAAAGTTGTTGGTGAAGAAGGATGTTTGGTGAAGCAAACCAAAGGAAGTTTGATAAATCACCGGAAGCTGAGTTGCGACACTACCGACAAGAAAGAATTTTACTACTTGGCTCTTTTACAGTTGTTTAAACCATGGCGTACAGAGGATGAACTACTGGGAGAATTTCAAAGCTATGAGGATTCATTTAATGCTTGCAAAGACAGCATACAATGCAATACATTCACAACTTATCTGCAAATGTTAAATGAAGAAATTGAACAGGAAACTACAATTGCAGCAGAAATAGCTAGAGACAGTTCTCAGGACAGCCAAAGTTCAGGAACACACAGTCAAGATCCCCTAGGACAACCAATCGTTGAAAATGAAGCATCAATAGCCATGAATGAAGTGGAAACAGCTATGAATCAAGCTCAAGAAGAATTTATAGACTTAGAAAATTTGGAAAGACAACATTTAAGAATGCAGCAAATTTTGAAGACAGACTATGACGTGTTATTTGGTGGAAAACACGTCATAGTTTTTGGAGATCTTTTGCAACTTACTCCAGTTAAAGGACAACCAGTGTTTAATACTGTGACACATGAAGACACGAAGAAGTCATTGGGAAGTATCGGTAATACAAATATTTGGTCCTTCTTTGAGTACAAGGAACTTACAACTAATATGAGGCAAGCAAACGATGAAGAATATGGAAGTATTCTGAAAAATATCAGGATTGGACTACTCACAGAAGCTGGCAAAAAAGCATTACAGACTCGGCTGCTACATAATTTATTTCCAAAGGAAGAAATAGTTGCAGAGAAGATATACAAGAACATTGCAGAAAACAAAAGTGTCATCTGCTTAATGCCTACTCTACGTGAATGCTCAATATTCAATGAGGAGCTTTTGAAATTGGAAAAGGAAGAGATCAGGAAATTGGAAGCAGTGGACAAAATTGAGGATGGAAGAATTACTGTCACAGTAACAGGCAAACTGAAAAATAAATTGGACTCACTAGAGAAGAACATCTCCAAAACAGCTGGATTAGAAAAAAATCTATATGTTTGCATGAACTGTAGAGTGTTTTTAAGGAGAAATTTGGATGTTGAGAAAGGTTTAGTTAATGGAGCGATGGGAAGAGTTGTGGGTTTTATTAATTATCAGAAAAAAGAAGGAATTGAATGTTTAAAAATAAAATTTGATCAGATAGATGAAGTTAAAGATATTTGTCGTTGTACAGTTCGTTTTATGCTTGTGAAAGACTTATATGTACGTAGGAAGCAGTTTCCGTTTTCTCTAGCATATGCTGTAACTATTCACAAGTCTCAAGGATTGACTGTAGATTGTGCATTTGTGAACATTGGTTCAACTGTGTTCAAAGAAGGTATGGCATATGTTGCTTTGTCACGAGTCAAAACATTATCAGGTTTATTCATGATAGACTTTGAAGAATCAAAAGTTAGTGCTGATACAAATTGTGTAAAGGAGTATAATAGATTAAGAAGAAGCTATGCTCCTCATTTAGGTCAGTATCCTGTGTTGGAGAAACGTGTAGTTTCTCGTAAAAGAAAAAATGAGAATATCTGTAGTGAAGATGTAGAGAAGAGGAAAAAAAAGAGGAGTGATGTAATTGCAAGCAAAAAGGAAAATGAAGAACAGGTTGTAGGATGTCATTTTGAAAATAGCTCTGGTGTCAACTGCTACGCAAATGTAGTGCTGAATGTTGCATTTTATCTGGAAAGTTTGCAAGAGCAGATAATAGTAAATCAGGGAAAAAGATTCTGTTCAGAGCTGAGTCTCCTTTTTCAAAAGTTGAGTAAAGATAAAACTCATGTAGAAAGTGCTACTGACATTAGAAAACTTTTAGATGTATGTTCAGGACGAACACAGTTTTCTCAAAATGAACAGCAAGATGCACATGAATTTTTGATGTATTTTCTTCAGGTAGTGGAAGAAGAAGGAGTTCCCATTGACATTTTTTTTGGTCTCTCTTATAAATGGGAACATAGTTGTGATAATTGTTATAATATATGTGGCTCTATTGTTGATAATGAAAGGTTTATTTATTTGACATTGCCAGAGAGTAAAACAGTCACTTTTGCAAAATTAGTTAAAGATGCTAATCATAGCATGAAATGTGGTGAGTGTAATTCTGACATGTTTTCAACATTAATTTTAAAGGAATACGGACAGTATGTAATTTTAATGATGCAACGATGTAGAGCTGATGGTTCAAAATTGGATACTTTAATAAAGAAGTTTACAGGACAGCAATTATCAATTTCAGGAAAAACTTTTGTAACTGTTGCAATAATTTTCCATGATGGACCTACTGTTACTTCTGGACATTACACAGTTTATCTAAAATGTGAAAAAGGCTGGACACTGTGTAATGATTCCCAATTGATTTTCAAACAACGTTTGCCTTTTGATTTAGCAAATTCCTATCTAATCTTCCTGAAACCTAAATTTTAGAGAGACTTGGCAAGATCTGGACAAAATAATTTTACCATTTTACTGGATTACCATTGCAATTTTGTAAAAAAAAAGATTTTTAAAATTATCATTTGGCCTAATGGAAAGATAACCAATTGTAATGTGGACTTTTTTAATTTTTAATGCAATTTTGAAAAACCAATAATTTAGAGATTATCGGTAACTTCTGCACATTTTAAATTTTGGAATGTTATTGGACTGCCATTGGAAATTTTTTCAAAAATGATTTAAAAAATTACTATTTGGCCATGTGGAAAAGTAACCAATTCTATTGTGGACTAAATAAATTATTCAAAAAATTTTCGTGAACCAAAATGTTACAGAGAATCGGTGAGATCTGGACAAATTAAACTTTAGAATTTTATTGGATTTCCGTTGGAAATTTATTCCAAAAAAAAAAAAAAAATTACTATTTGGCCTAAAGGAAATGAAATCAGATGTATTTTGGAGTTATTTGAGATATAATATTGTGATTATAGTTCTGAAACAAACATATCAGACGGTATTTTAAAGAAATAAGTATTGGTATTAGATGATATTTTTTTACAATATTATGCATTTCTATAATGTTAAGTTTAATTAAAAAAAGAATCAGGGCTTTTTTAATACAATCTTTGTGATTGGTATTTTTTTTTGCCCGCTGTAAAATGATGAATGCAATTGCTTTCACAATTTATAGTGAAATGCAATATATTCTGAAAACAGCAAAAATAAGGCAAAAAGATTTTTTGGTAAAAAATGTAAATATGTGTACTGTATTATAAAATGTTTAAAAAATATTAATACTTTTTTCTTTTTTTCCAGATAGATATAGAAAATTTTCGAAAACTACAAACATTTTTAAAACTATTTCTTAAAAAAAGAAATGAATAAATATTTTTTCAGTGAGTATGGTAAGTCAATAATAATAATTGTAGTCTCTCAAGGACAATGTAATGTGATAAATGATTTTTAGTGTTTTTTTAAAAAAAAAAAAAAAAAAGTACGCGCACCGTACGCGTACGGTAAAAAAAAATTAAAAAAAGTTTTTAAAAACATATGTAAAAAAAAGATGAAAGATAAGGTTGGCTCTTAAAAGAACCGTTGTGTTCATGCAGGGACAGAGGAAAGGAAGCATGGGAAAATTATTCAAAGCGACAAATGTGCTGATCTATTTTGTTGTTCACTAGGGAAACACTGGTCTCCCTATGGCAAATTAGATCTTTACAAAATGTGCAATGAATATCAACCTTCCGAAATCGAGGGTTCATTTCCAGAGGGCCAGCAAAAGGAGATTCTCCCCCCACAGATGAAGGGCTCACCTGACCTGCAGAAGAAGGAGTAAGCCCTGCAGGTGATGGTCCAGGCTGAGCTGCTGTGGATGTACTGGCTCGTCTTTCTGAAGAGTTACCTCCAAAAAGATGACCATGTGTCCTTCTGTGTACATCCTGGAGGTGTCTCTTCATGGTGTGATTCCCAAAGGAATACTTCCTGTTAGGATTACCTCTAGAAAGTACACGCTGACACAGCTTGCAAGTAACTAAGGGTGCATTCACCTTTTGCTGGCCTTCTGGAAAAGTAAAATAATCCCAAACATAAGAAGGCTTTTGTTTCCTCGATCTCTGCCTCAAGACAGTGCTGCTAGTGCTAGCCTCACTCTCAGAAGAGCTCTGCTGTTCTGCCATCGTATCCCAAAGACAAACCAGCTCCTTCTCCCAAGGGATCACAAGCAGAAATGAGGGGAATGGGTGTGGTGTAGGAGAGTTCTAGAACTGAAAGTAGTCTCAACCAATCAAAAGTTGTGTTTCAAGATCACATGACCTACCGCACGCTTACGGTACGCTTACGGTACGCTTACGGCAAAAAGTACGCGTGCGCGTAAAAAAGACACGCGCTTGCGCGCATGCGCATAACAGTCATTTCCCGGCACTTCCGCGTAACGTGCGCGTGTGGCGTAAGCGCGCACGCGTCCCACGCGCAGTACGCGCGGCTACGCAAAGTGCGTAACTATACGCAAGCAGCGTAGATAGATTACGGACGTTGCGTAAACCGTACGCTTACCGTGAGCTTACGGTACGCGTACCAAAAAAAAAAATAAAAAAAATAAATAAAAAAAAAAAAAAAAATGTATGAGTGACTGAATTGGACTGTTGGTGAATGAGTGGATGTGTATGTGGATCTTAGAATTACTGAAAAGGTTGTTTTATCTGGTATTGGTATGTCCATTGTTTTGAACATTGTAGTTTCTATTTTTGAATGTGTGTGTCAAAGGTTATATTAGGGGAAGAGGAGGTCTGCCACTCTATCACAAGGATGATGTCATCAGTGATGTCATCAGTGATGTCATTTGAGATGTCATCAGTGATGTCATGAGTGATGTCACTGACCATGTCATGAGTGATGTAATATGTGACGTCATCAGCAGTGCATTGCGGGCGCGCGAGTTATAGTTAGCTGAACTAACTATAACGGGGCAATTTCATTGGTTTTTTACGAGTAAAATGTCCAGCTAACTATAACATGTGTGAAACCTATGGTTTTTTCACTGAATATATATATATATATATATATTCACTGAAAAAACCATAGGTTTCACACATGTTATAGTTAGCTGGACATTTTACTGATAAAAAACCAATGAAATTCCCCCGTTATAGTTACTGTAGGCAACTATAACTCACGCGACCGCAATCCTCTGCTGATGCTAATACTGTATTTAGACACTTATTTGCCCATATCTTCTTCCATTAAATTTTAGCTATACATATATTACAAATATTTTTTTTTCATAAAGACACATATGTCATCAGCAGAGGATTACGGTCGCGTGAGTTATAGTTGCCTACAGTAACTATAACGGGGGAATTTCATTGGTTTTTTATCAGTAAAATGTCCAGCTAACTATAACATGTGTGAAACCTATGGTTTTTTCAGTGAATTAGCAAGGTTTTTTAAATGCTATTTCCTAACTATAACGTGTGTGAAACCTATGGTTTTTTCAGTGAATTTGTACGGTTTTTTAAATGCTAAGTTACTTTACGCCATTTGTGGCGTGCGCGCCCACTTAACGCAGTTCGTTCCGTGCACGGTTTTTATCAACTTTAATAAGCCCTGTACATTTGGTGGCCTTCGGCCACCAAAAGCACAGGGGGTGAGGTCAATGTGGATAGTGTTTTTTTTATTTCGATTTTATAATTTCATGTTGCCAAAATTACGTTTTTTTTCTCTATTAATAAGCCCTGCACATTTGGTGGCCTGCGGCCACCAAAAGCACAGGGGGTGGGGTAAGTGTGGATAGTGTTTTTTTTATTTTTATTTTTTTACCGTAAGCGTACGGTAAGCTTACGGTAAGCGTACGGTAAGCGTACGATAAGCGTACCCCGCGAAATTGCCGAAAAAAAAATAAAACCGTTTTTGCTCTTGGGGGATGTTTGGGGACTCCCTCAACATGACTATGTGGGAGGGAGTTGTCAAAACAGCCCCGTAACATGTTTTTGGCCATCATGTTTGATAAACAACACTCAGTGCGAGAGACAAAATGGCGGACGCCGCTTCCTGGTTTCGGCCGATTCGAATGTTTACTAAGATCTAAGAGCCAATCAGAATCGCGCTCGCGCACGCCACCGTAAGCTTACGGTAAGCGTACGGTAAGCGTACGGTAAGCGTACCGTAAGCGGGCTCAGATATATATATTGATTTAAAGGCTATTTTCTCAGAATCTACTGAACAGATTTACACCAAACCTACAAAAGGCACTTCCTTGACCTAGGGACTACCTCTCTGCCAAATTTCTAGTAATTCTGTTCAGCCGTTCGGGCTGTAGCTCGTTCTAAAGGTCCTATGGAAAAATGCATGGGAAAAACGCGTTTTGGGACCCCCCTTTTATCTCAGCCCCCGCTTGACGAATCCCCCCGAGACTTTCAGGGTAGGAGCGGAGCGTAGCGCCCCACCTATTTTGAGAAATTCGCGAGGATTCGTCGACCGGCGCCAAAGTTATTCAAAATAGAATGTTGAGGTTTTCCTATGGAAACGTGGTCCTAACTATAACTACCTACTGGCGACCGCCAGTAGGTAATATATATATATATATATATATATATATATATATATATATATATACACCACTGTTCTAGCATACCATTTCCCATTTCTCATAATCTCCCCTACCTTCCTTCGAGAACCAAAAAATTAATGGAGACAAGCACTGTAAAAACCATATTTAAAAACCAAGCTTCAAAGAAACTGGAATAATACATATATATCATACATTGTATATTACATTACCGATAGGCAGACAGGTACATATAAACATTACAGACTACCAATAAATACGTTCTCATATTTTCATACACATTCTTCCAGGCACATCATGACACTTAGAATACTATTTAAATATAAAAGATATACAGTAAAAAAAAAATACTACATCTGATCATAACCCCAAGACCTGTATAAGATCACTGGCTAAGATATACAGAGAGCATGAATGTGTTTAAGAGCCAAACAAGTGTAAAAACTATAAATAATCAAAGCTAGAAATAAAATCCCAAGCAAATAAAATGCATATTAAAAGACTTCTATGATTAATAAGCTACAAATGAAACATTTACGGGAAAAAACAAACAAATACAACAACTACAATAAAAGAATATGGGATACATATGTGACATAACTATGACGTTTCAATGTATGTAGTTGTCATGTATAGTTAAGAAAAATAATTACACAAGCATTGATACATTTTGAATCCCTCATGTTAAACACAAACAATTCAGTATAAGATGAAAAAAAAACAACTTTATTTACTAGACTAAATGTTTGCTCCATGTATAACAAGTATCGAGCCCATATATAGGGTACACATGATTCGTGGCATGCCTCTTAGTTCACTAATAGCATTGTCATATTGGGCAGGATAAGTAATCATGTTGAAAAACTCACTTTTCATAAATATATTACCAAAGCATGATGTTGCAGTGCATTGTCATTTACAGATAGCATATTTTCTATTGGAATGGTGACAAAAAGTCCCCCACTAGCATGTAGTTTTACTGATAATAGCTCATAAGCAATTTGGGAAATTGGGTTTCAGCAAAAATATTTAAAATGTGCACATCACTAAGTAAAGTGTTTTAATTTGTTTTGATCCTATAAAACATTTTTTCACCACAGAATTACAAAAGTGGGTTTTCATAACCGGTGAAATATATTTGAAATGTTTGAACAGTTCACTTTGCTATTTCAGTGTTGTGCCTGACATCTTACAGCCTTTCATTTAACATGTTTTGCACAGTTCAATTGTCACACAGTTCACTTTACAAAATCCTCTAACTTAAGTCACAGAAAGAAAAATAAATGTAGTAAGAAAAGCTGACTTTTGACCTCAGTCTCGGAGAGCCAGCAAATGTGACATGATAACAAGATTTAATTGCATTTTTATTGTTCTTTCACTTTGTGAGCAATAAAGATGCCTTTAAATCTTATCTGGTCACATTTGCTCTGCTTTCAGAGACAGAGGTCAAAGGTCTGTTTATCTTTTTGAAGTTAGAGGATTTTCAACTTTCATGAAAGGACAAGTAGTCCATACCACTCCTGCGAGTGGATTTTTGGATCCCTGTAATGACATATACAAGATATCTAGGGGCACCCAGGTCAATCATAACTTTCCAGAGGTCCTCCCTCTTAACAAGATCAAGTGATGTTCAAAGATCAACAAAGATAAAATATAATCAACTGCCCCCAGTGCGACATATTTCCAGTGAATTCGTTGGAGTCGGAGCACTCGATCAGTGGTACTTGTCCCTGGCCTGAACCCTGCTTGCAGGGGCGTCAGCAAGCCAACATCTTCCATACAAGCCTGCAATCTAGTCAAAATAATCTGGCTAAAGAATTTTGGTGAACTATCAATAAGACTAATGGGCAGATAGTTGGATGGTAGAGACCTCAAACCCTTCTTGCAGATGGGGATGATCTCAGCCCCCACCCATGTGTGGGGCATTGGTAACCCGTCCATAATATAATTAAAATACAGGGCAAGGTAAGTACTCCAAATCTGTTTCTCTGCTTTAAACAAATCCCCTGGAACCTTAGCTAGCCCTGGTGCCTTCCCTACGGTGATCTAATCAATTGCATTGGCTTCTACACTCAAAGAGATGGGGCAGCTGTCACTAACTGGGCAATGATCCCCAATCATGTCTAAAAATGCGTTAGGGCCACCATTGTGACATAGCATAGCTGGAACGTGGGGCACCACACCAGGTACACTTACAGCTACTCCTAGGTCTGACAAAATATCCAACATATTTGGATCTGGTCCACGGGCCTTTAGACTTGTGAAGTGGTCAACCCACGCAGCAGTCCTTATGTTACAGGTTAAGGATGCATCAGGATCTGGGCCCCTGTCAGCTATGATCTGCCCAAAAAAGCGGTGATCAATTGATTTAACTGCCTGAAGTAGCGATTCTCATTTGGCCAATTTAAACTCTTGTTTAGCCTTACTTATTGTGGCCTTATAAGAGGCCCCCACGTCCCGGATTCAAAGCCTGTATCCATTTTTAATCGTAACCGTCAAGGTACGACTTGCTAACCTGCAGGCTTTAGTATACCATATCCCTCTTTAGCCCGTTTAGGGAGAGACTCAGACTCCACCTGAAATAGCTCCTCCAAGTCACAAAACAAAGAGTTATGGATAGAACTATAAGCCTCCCAAGATGCAGCTGTAAGAGCCTTCCCTTCCAGAGTCAGCACTGCTTCCAGAGTACTGGCAAGTGCCTCATATAACTTAGTCTGGGTAACAGAGGAAGTAGCAATAGCACTCCTTATGAGCCTACAACGGTTACTGGTGGGAACAATTCTCCGGTTCAGAGGTTCATAGTCATGGGAAGGAATGGAGGACCCCAATGGGATCAAGAACAGATCCAGGCCATTGTGGTCACTAACCTGCCACAGCACTAGTGTCAAATTTAACACTTGCTGCCATAACCTGATATCCATCAGTATATAATCAATAGAACTAGACCCACCTTGCCTATTGAATACATCTTTCCCTTTCCTATCAGATAGGGTTCTCCCATTACAGGCTCTTAAGCCATTATTGAGGGTGAAAGGATTGATTTGCAGGGCAGCAGCAGACCATTTTTCAACAGGTGCTAGAAAACGCCCTGGGACTGCCCCCACTTCATCCTCCTCTCCACTGAAAATACCAGTGGCAATACAGAGAGGTTTAAAATTGCAATTGAAATCAACATCTACAAAACGTGTATGGATGGTAGGTAGGCATTAATTATATCGATGACAGCCAAATTGGACTTATTGCCGTCATGTCTGCAATAGACATTAAACATAGTGAAACCCCAACAGTGAATTGCAGAATAACACACTCTGGAGAGCCCAAATCAATTGCTTTGGTAGTACAGGGCAAGGTTATTTTAATCCATATTGCAAGGCTCCCCTATGGCATGCCTTTACCAGAAAAGCAGGCATGTCGATGGAAACTCGCAAACCCAGACCGAAACTGAAGTGACAGCACAGGTTTCCTGGGACATGCATATATCAAAATGGCCACGAAATTACCCCAATCTACACAAAGCAATTTGTGCTTAATACCAGCAAGGTTCCAGGAAACAATTTAAAAAAGAGAATCTGTATTAGACAAAGATACAGTACTGGAAAAAAGCTAGGGCTGAAACTACAGAAGGATGCTGCCCGTCAGCTGCAGGAAAAGAAGGTAAACTGGCAGAAGAACTACAGTCATCAGCAACTGGATGTGGAGAGTCTCCAATGCCAATAGACGGTAACATTTTTGAACATTTTCTCACTACTATGACACTCGTTGCATCATGCATCCTCTCTTGGACTGAGGCTTGGGAAAGTCAATCATTACCATCCAAATTTGACGAGGGTAAGAATCTGTTGTAGTGGGGATGGTAGTAACACCAAGTGTGTCCACTTGTGGGCCTCTCACTCCAGGCTGCTTAAAAAGGCAAGGGTATATTGGCCTGTAGAAAAAGCCATAGGCGACTATACTGGCAGCTGTGCTTATGCTGTCAAGTCTACTGGCGGATCTGATCAGGCAACACGCCAAGGCCGGATATCTGCAGTTGATAACAATCCTTGGATTTAGCAGAATGGCCAATCCACCCTATTCTTCCGACTACTAGAATATCATCGCACTCCGAGATGGAAAAAAACGAATCCTGCAAGAGCCAAAGACACACTTTATTCTTGAATTCCAAGTATGTTTCCTCACCACTGGAAGGACAAGACAATACTCCTACCAATACAGCTACATATGGGCAGCATTCAGGTGGCAAATCCAAACGTGGCTGAATGCACAAGGAGTGCAGTTGGCCTGGACCTTTTATGTCTTTCATTCTGTTCTTATTAAAAGCTTGTTTAATATGAAACAAAAGGGTCTACAAGGTTTACAGTAGGATGTAGTTTGCGGTGCAGCAAGTGCCAGTTTGTTCATTCTACTTCCCTTCTCCCCTATAACACCCTACCTTATAAGGGAGTAATTCAAGTGGTAGTTTTTGTTGGCAAATATCTGTCTCAACCAGGCGGGTCTGCTTTACTGAGAGGCAGGGCTTGTCTCGCTCTGCCATCTATTTGTTGTCAAAAAGATAAATAGAATTTTTACACAAAAATAAATCTTGCTTTGGCGGGTTTGTTGATACGATTCAGACTCCAGTATGCCAACATCTTTTTTATGTGTGATTCCCAAAACAAATCTTCACAAGTTCCAGTTTGCTCAAAGTACCATTGCCAGCATCGTCACCTTTGGCAAAATTTAGCAGAATATTTCCCACGCAAACTCTTGTTAACGAAGCATTTAAAAATATCTCTTAAAATCTGTGCAAGGTGGACTTTAACGGGTCCATTAATAATAAAAAAAACAACATCAGGGACCAATATGGTATTCATTTAGTGGTCACCAACTTTAAATGAAGCTGTGAATACAGTATGAAATTACCAGTAATATAACTAAAAAGTCCATTAAAGCAGACCGGTTGGAGTAACACTTTGCTGGTACTTTCCATCTAATTGGGATACTTTCCAAGCAGCAATAGTTTTAGAAAACTTGAAGGCTCAGCCAACTATGAATCCTTAAGGTTAAATCACATTCCTGCATGCCACTGTTCTGAGGTGATCCCAAAACAATATAGAGAAAAATAAACTACGCCCAGAGTCCGATTTACAAAGAAGCCTAAAAGAACACATAAAACTAGGAGCGTAAACAGAAAAAAGGATTCCAAATGGACTGGAGCGTAAACAGAAAAAAAAGAATTGTAAAAGGATTGGAATTTGTACCTGCCTAAAATAAAACACAATTTCAAAAGGCAAGTGTGTGTGTTCAGGTTCATGATGCAACTAAGGCTCAATTAAAAATTTGCAAACATTCCTGACAAAAATGTTCAATTCTATTAAGGACACAGAGGCGAGGATTATGCTTCTAATTTCTTTACTACTTTTGTTCAGCAGCCATTCAAAACAAACGCTTCAGTAATACTACAATACCCATGATATCACCATATCACAAGACAATTCATAGAGCATAGCCCTATATAAGTCCCAACTAAGGTCTCAGTGTCCCCTTTCTTTGAAGAAATCCAAAACGGTTAAGAAAGTTCCAACCATGTAACTAGGAAATATGTAGATTCAGCTCCATCCGGAGAACGTTCTCTAGTGAACCCAAACGGGGCCCAACAGGAGCTCAACTCCGGGCACAGCATCCGGCGATAACAGAAATTTGACCACTGTCCGGTCAAAGAATGTCGGTTCTCTCACCAAACCCCAATTTGCTTGCATAGGAATTTTATTTTCCATAGCCGATTATTTGGCATCCACACCTGGAAGTGTAGTGGTAAAAACACCGTAACACTGATTTCCTCTCATGTGCCACAAAGAAATGACAATAAAAGAGGGAGGGAAATATTATGAAATCAGATACATTACATTTGACACAATATAAATAACTGAACATGGGTGGGATAATCCTCGCCTCCGTGTCTTTAATAGAATTGAAAATTCTTGTCATGAATGTTTGCAAATTCTTATTCTATGTCAGGACCGGAGGCTCCGATTATGCTTGTTCAAAGCTTAGCCACCACTGCAGAACCCACATCTACAATCGGTTCATAATAAAAAGTCTTGAAATTGGTCTCTGACGGCCAATCAGCAGAACTCATGATATCAGTAAGACAGACCCCCAATGCAAAGGATTTTGAGGCCATAGCCCCTCAAGCCGAGTGGGCTTCAAATTTGGAAACATCAATTCCTGCTTCCCCCATAAGCCAATGCACCCATCTCGCCAGGGTGGCTGGAGTCACTAGGCGGAAATGTGCTGCAATGCGATCAACAGTTGACCCTTCATATCTGAATGAAATTCAGCCATACTCACCTCATAAGTTTTCAAGAATTGTACCACACATAGTTTGGGGTTATCTGGGAAAGCTGGATAAGAAACCAACGAGGGTTTGCATTTAGTTCGTCTGGAAATAGTGAATAACCCTTTCTGGGGAAAATCTGCGTCCCGCCAAATCCAGAGTGTGGACATCTGACACTCTTTTACATGAAACAAGACAAAGTAAAATGGTCAGTTTTGCGGATAGTTGTTTTCTTGATAAATATTTATCGTCTGGCCATGCCTCCAAAAATCGTAGGACGATGGACACATCCCATAAAATAGAATATTTTGGGCATGGCGGACGGGCCATCCGAAATGCCCCTCAGAAGTTTGCACACCAAGGGATTTTCTCCCACCGGTTTACTCTCCACCGGATCGTGAACTGCAGAGATGATTGACCGAAAATTATTTACAGTTCTGTAAGGCATCCCTGGGGAGCGATAGAAGATAGCTATTTGATCACTGAAGAGAAATGCGCATTAACGGATTGGCGTCCCGTTCACTGCACCAGCTACACCATTGTTTCCAGGCCAAGGAATAACGTTTATGGGTATTAGCTGACCAGGTCTCACTGATAAAGTAGTCAGCTTCTTTCAAAAGGCCAGGGATACTCCATCTGTACCGGAAACCCACCAGGCTACCGGATGGAGTTGCCCTGATAATATCATTGGATGTGGGGAGCCCTAAAGATCCAGCAAGAGGTTCCACCGATGTGGGAGGAGAATTGGGGATGCACAGGACATTTCCAGAAGTACTGGGAGCCATGCTTGTGCTCTCCAGAAAGGAGTAATCAGTCCCAGTTCTGCTCGTTGACGGCGCATCTGTGCCAATACTCTGGGGATCATTAAGAACGGAGAGAATGCATAACACAGGGCGGACGACCAGTCCTGGTGAAACGCGTCCGTGGCCAACGCCTCCGGGTCTGGGTGCCAACTGAAGAAGATTGGGAGCTGCCTGTTGAGGCGAGATGCAAACAGGATCTAACCGGCATGGGCCCCAAAGTCGATTCAACGCATGGAAAATCCAAGGATGGAGTTTCCAGTTGCTGAAGTCCTGTAGTTGCCGGGATTGCTAATCCGCCACCGTATTGTTACGGCCTGGTAGATATTCCGCTACTACAGATATCCTGTGTTGGAGGCAGAAGTGCCAAAAATCCTTGGCGATCTCGACTAAAACTCAGGACCCTGTCCCCCCCCCCAGCTTGTTCACGTAGCGAACAGCTGAGATATTGTCCATGCGGAGTCAAATACAACAGTTCGTCCTCTGTGGTGAGAGACTACGAATTGAAAAGGAGCCTGCCAGGAGCTCCAGACAATTGATATGTAATGACAGTTCGTCTTGTGACCAGCATCCCCCGATGGAAAAATCGGACCACATGGAGCCCCCCAACCCCACTGGCTGGCATCCGACTCTATCACTACCTCTAGAGTGGAATTAAAAATGGCCCTGCCATTCCAGGCCTCCATGTGATCTAGCCACCCCAACATCTCCAACCTTGCTTCATCTGAGAGGAGAATCTGTTCTGCATAACTGAGGCCTTTCCGGAAATGCTGAATTTTGAGTCTGTGAAGAAGTGCCAGATAGTAAAGCGGGCCTGGAAAAATCGCTTTTATCAAAAAGGCCAGCAGCCCCACCATGTGGGCTACTGATCTCAATGACACAGTCTGCCTGTTCAAAATCAATCTCAATTCTCTCTTGATAGTCCTGACCTTTTGTGTCGGTAAAATCAGGGGACATTGAGGGGAATCAATCTGGAAACCCAGAAATGTACTTGATTGGGACGGGATCAGAATTGATTTCTGAAGGCGCACGATAGACCATTTGAGTTGAGTGACTACTTGCTGGGGGGAGCGTGCTATTATTATATTGTCCAGATAAATAAATTAGTCGTACCCCCCCACTCCACCCCGAGCTCTCAAAGATTCTACAACTGGCCGAAGGAGCTTTGTGTAGCACCATGGCGCCAATAAGAGGCTGAAGGGAAGGACTCTGTATTTGTAATACATTCCTTGCCACACGAACTGAAGAAACGTCAATGTGGTGCGCAAATGGAATGGATAAGTATGCGTCTTTTAGGCCCATGACTACAATGGCCCCTTTTTAGGTCTCGGCTGGCATAGGCTGCGCACATGCGCAGTCTCGCTGGCGAGATTTTATGTTTTTGGGTATTTTCTGTAAAGGGCTTTAAGCCCCGCCCCTCTTTCCCATTGGCTGGCGTCACCGTTTATTCTAAACGGTGGCCAACCATTGGGAAAGAGCTGTTAGTGACGTTTACTTTTGGCTTTTTGAGCCGTCCCATTTGGACGGGCTCGTCTGCCTTCCATGCGTCGTGAAAGGTTTCTTATCTTTATGGGGCCATGTGTTTCAAACACATGGCCCCATAAAGACAAGCGATCCCAATGCTTGCAGTGCGGCTGGCAAGAACTTTCTCATTTTACAGTGTAAAACTGACACAAATAAAAATCTCCTTTTTCTTCCGCATAAACGAATGCCGTGGTTCGTGTTGAACACCCTCTCAATACTTCCACACACGTGGTGTTAATAGTACAGTACACTCTTCTTGCCGGGTTATGTAAGCCCCTGTGCAGTGCAGAGACACGGTGGTTTCTCCAGCCCTTTTTACACGCTCCATATCAAGGTATGGGCTGAGGGCTTGCAGTCTGCGCTGGACCCCAGAAGCTCTGCCCGCAGCCTGGCGAATGCACACGGCTGACGAGAAGGAAGAGGCGGACCGGAGGAGCTGCGAGGCTGAGGTGCACGCTCCCCCCGCACGGCATCGAGTGTGTGCTGCCGACCCCGACAACTTGCGCCCTCCCACCCACCCCGGGGTCTGCCCCTGCTCTCCGCGGTGACCTCCAGGTAAGCAGGTACGGGGCTCTGGGGAGGATGTGGCACGGGCAGTACAACCAGGAAGAGCTCGGGGACTGTCAGACACCGGGAGGGATTCCTCTGCGCACAAGCACTGTGTGACCCTGGCGCCCCCTCTGTGCCCACCTGTCACTGTCCCCACCTGTCAACCACACCGTCCCCACCTGTCAACCTCACCGTGCCCTGCTTCTGCAACACCCAGTGCCCTGGTTCTGTAACTCTCTCTCAAACCTTGCTTCTGTCTAACCCGCTCCGCACCTCGCTTGTCCAGCGTTTTTTCAGAACACCCACCTTATATCTATCTATCCCTCAGATACACCCCTGTGTCAGGTTAGTGCCCATGCACACAGCTGGCGGCTAGTTCAGTGCCCAGTGTGCAGCTCCGTGCTCCCCTCAGAAGCACGGTCGCCCGGGAAAGGTCGCTCTGGAGGGCACCTGAGACAGGTGGGGAATTTATTTCTGTGGACACATCAGCTACACCTAGTCAAGCGAGGGTCACCTCGTTTGGGGTATTTGAGACAAAATGGTAGAAATGTCAGAGAGGACTGGAGGGGTGCAGGTCCCCTCACACATCCAGGTATGGTGGACATTACAGGGGAGGGAAGTGGGGGGCAGGCGGGGGTCTGCTCCCATCGAATGAGTGGCTTGCTGCCAGTGACACGACACACACGTTTATAGTCTCGATTATAGGGCATGTTATGTGGCGTGATGCTGTGCCACGGGTGGTGTGGAAAGTACCCAAACATGTTGTCCGTCATCTCTGGTTGTGGCTGATTTGCGGTTTATTGTATACACAGCACCATCGTCCTCCCATTGTTTCCTGTTGTACTGTACTCTACGGTATTGCATAGCTATTTATAAATATGTTTGTAGACTATTTACTATTGTAATGTGTAAAAGGCAGGGTAAGGGTTGTGTTGTGTATTGTGCCATGCTATGCACCATGCGAGCCCAGTGTGTGTGTGTGTGGCGCTGCTATGCACGTGTAAGAAGCGCATGTGCGCAAGTCTCATCTTTGTGTAACTGTGTAAGGGAGTTGTGTGTAAAGAGGATTAGGTGTGATTGTGCAGAGTTTGCGATATGTCCGTGTGTGTGGGCATAGAATAGCTGTGACTGTGTAAGGGATTGTGCTGTGGGGAGGAGTATGTGCAGGTGTGAAGGAGTGTGCAGGTGTGATTATGTAATGGTGGAATCGAGCGGTCCTGGGGTATATTGTGTGCACGGGCATTGTAGGTCTGCGCATGCAAAGGGGCAGTTTGAGTAACAGTGGTTTCTGCATTTCTAAGAGGGGTACATTGTGTTTGAGCGTGTACTATGTGTGCAAGTGTTACAGTGCGTATCAGCATTCTATGTGTAAGGGTGTAATGTGTGAAACAGCACAGGGCGTGTAATATGTAGATGTTTGTATACATAAGGTGCAGTGTGTGGGCTAAGGGAAGTGTAGATATTCGTATACATTGACATGACGTTTACTTACAAGTACGCTGCAAAGGTAGATATGTCTGAGTGGTTCGTGGTGTTCATTGACTACATGGATGGCGGGGAGGTAAAAGGCTCTAATCCGTCATACGTGTACCGTGTTCAGTGAATTAACGGATGTTGTATGACAGAGGCCGCGATCCCATCGCACCTGTGCGGTGCTCAGTGAATGATGGATGTTGAGATACAGGCCGTGATCCCATTTCCAGCCCCTGGAGGGCTGGATGATGCACACACCGACATACGTGTATGTATTCCCTTTCACCATGTACAGCGACGACGACTCCTCAGCAGACTCCCCGCGCCCCCATTCTGCCCGTTTGTTTTACACCTCCGATGCAAGACATCGTATACATAAGCAGGCGTGTACGACACGGAGGTGCACAAAAACACGGGGCGCACGTGCACGCAGACGCACCGTCCACCGACCTGCTCGCGCTATGTTGCGCCAGGGGGTGGATGCACCACTGCGCTGCCATTTAATTGACTAGAAACTCAACAAATGATGTCGTGGCTGCGCCGCGGGAGGAGATTGGCCGCTTCCAGACGTGTTGTCCACTGTTAAAAATAATGGGACGTGGTGGCCACCAGTGGTCTCTCGGCACAATCCAGGGTGATGGCGGTGCAGAAAGAGGAAAGTCATTTTTTGATTTAAGAAGGTTTACCAGCATTTCACCGCAGTGCACAAGTACCACTGTTTAGGTACCTACAACTGTTTGTCACGCATAATACAGGAAATGTGGGACGAATCTTCACGGTTGCGCCACAACTCGCGACGCACTGTGGATGCGTGAGAGATACTAACGACGGTGGCGGTCTTGTTAAAGACGGGGGGGGGTCTGCGTGATTCCATCCCAGCTTCTATATTTCTGCTGCACACCCTTTCCTGTACCCTCCCAAAAGCCAATAAGACACATTGTCTCTTCAGAATACATTCTCATTAGTTTGCTGACATTCAGTTTATTTATTTATTTAGAAATTTATAAAGCGCTCAGCTACCCCCGACGGGGGTGTCTCGGCGCTGACAACGTGAGAATAAGAAGGTCAGGGAGGGTAAACTGAAGAGGAACGAAGAGGCTAGGGGCGAGAGAAGAACCATGTCTTCAGTTTCCTACGAAACAGAGGCTCAGATGTCAGAAATCTGAGTTCCAACGGTAGTAGATTCCACAGTCTGGAAGTGGCCACGGCAAAGGCCCTGCCGCCCGTACGAGCCAGGCGGAAGCGTGGGCAGAACATAAGGCGAAGATGGTTAGATCTCAGATCCCGCGTCGCCTGAGTCAACCTGAGTCTATGCATTAGATATGCAGGCCCTCGGCCATTGAGAGCTCTGAAGGCAAGGACTAGAGCTTTAAACTGAATGTGATCTCTCAATGGAAGCCAGTGTAGTTTGGCCAAATAAGGTGAAGTCGAATGGCGATAAGGAATGTTACAGATCAGCCTGGCAGCCGAATTCTGTACTGTCTGCAAACGATTGATGAGGTACACTGGGGCCCCAACGTACAAACTGTTAGCGTAGTCCAAGTGGGATGTTATTAAGGCATGGACTACAGTTCTGCGGGACTCAAGAGGCAAAAAAGGGATGATTTTTTTAAATCATTCGGTGTGAGAAATTGGCCTGGTATATGATGTTCACTAGTTAAAGTGACCACCTTGTACCATGCCAAGCAACCCTTATGGTGTGGTTGTAAGTCAACCTTTTCGGACTAGCTGCCCTAGTGGTAGCGTAGGCTAAGCAGTCTTT
The DNA here is from genome assembly GCF_964204655.1 of Triturus cristatus. Classification (NCBI taxonomy): domain Eukaryota; kingdom Metazoa; phylum Chordata; class Amphibia; order Caudata; family Salamandridae; genus Triturus; species Triturus cristatus. The sequence goes on along the minus strand of NC_140590.1, from coordinate 1,627,059,748 downwards.
GAGGCTAAACTCGTTAAAGCGTGTTAAGCAGGCTGTTTTACCAATTGCAACCCCCCTTTATACCAATGAAAGGACACCACACAGATATATATTCGAAATATATATGTATTTATTTCTCAAAGTATCCCCTAGACTCTTTATGAGCACAGGAGCACAAATCGTTAAACAAGACAACGTTATAATATACAGAAGTTGCACTTTATATGGATGGGCCCTGGTGGCCACTCAAACCATATACTAAAATAGTGGTATAAGTACCACGAACAGGAAAATGAAAAGGCATAGGGCCTCTAGAATCGCTGGGCCTACAAGGAGCTAACTTCAGTTAGTGACCAGGAGGTCCACGGGTCGCGTGTGCAGTGCGGAAAGTCACACGCGTGCTCCCATAGGTTTTCAATGGGTGCGTAAAAGTTAGAAAGTTACTGCAGAAAGGGTCTTCTGGGTGGACTACGATCTTAAGATTTGAAACACAGACACTAGAGATGATTCTCTACACTTGGGCACCGGAGTGCCAGCTTTACCTCACCCACAGGAAGCGGGTGCATAGGTCTCGAAGTGTGTCGGGTTTCTTCTATCGATTCAATGGAGCCTGGTGACAAAGATGCTGCAGGCGGTCGGTCCAGAAGAGCTGCGTTGGATCCAAGGGTGGATCGGAGTTGTAGAAGACCTGAAAGCAGAGGGGACAGTGTTCACAGTCACTAGCCAGTGACTGGCGTGGCACCAGGTAGGTACCAGGCGATGTCGGGTGCAAACAAGTGGTTAGGTGTAGCTTGTCTCCGCAGCCACGTGGTCCCTGAAGGTCGACGACGTCCAGGAGTCGAGTCCCGAGCTGTCCCACGCAGGCTCTCGCTGTCGGCGGTGTCGGCGACTCGAAAGAAGCAAACAAGCCTTGGCAAAGGCAGGAGTCGTGGAAGTTCAAGAAAGCTGTTTGTTCTGACCAGCAAGGTCAGAGGGGCTGCTCTTTTGGAGAGCAGCTAGTGCCAGTCTGGAGCAACCAGACCAGCGTCGTTGATTTCAATTTAGGTCGCCAAAATGGCCACTAGCCAACGGGCCAGGGACCGGGCAGGCGCGTCGAGATGCAAAGTGCAGAGGGGCCCCACGCTGATCGAAGAGATGCTGGAGGACTACCTGCTAGGTCCCTCCCTAAGGGTGGGACCAGGAAGGGGGGTGGTTACACCCCCAATCCTTTGTCCAGCTCGCCCCAGGTCCGGGGCTGGTGTGCCCCAGGACCGGTTTGAACTGGCATATGCACCGAGGCTCCTTGTGAGCCTCAGGCATGTCTCATTCCATTCAAGCCCTACCTGACCAATACACAAAATCCTGTCTGGGGTGGTGCTCGCACCTCCCCTTGCAGGAAACCCTTTGTCCACGTCTCCCAAACTGGAAGGACTCCCAGCAGCAGGAGGGCAGACTTGTGTCTGTGGTGGCAGCATCCATTTTGTGGAGCTGAGGCTATGTCTGATTTTACCCGGGTTTCAGGTACTGTACATGTCGTGTCCCTCTAGAAGGGTGGAATGCTAACCCCGTCGCCAGAATTGGCGAGGGGTTAGTATTCCAATTCGTATGACACCTTACTCGACATGTTTTGATAAAGCCAAACCAAAGATAGCATTTAACCGCGAGGTTCATAATGCACTTAAGAGTATATGGTATGACGATATCTGGAAACGGTAGAAGGAAGTTGTTCCGACCACTGCAGACAGGCTCAGCTCATGCCAGAGCACCATCTCACATGGAACCAAGCACTCTGCCTTCAGGATTGTTAAGGCCTGCCATAGGAGTGACTTAGAGGTTAACATGTGTCCCATTTAAGGTTAGGTATAGGTATACTACACCTAAGTAAGAGGTGGTTACACCAACTTACCCCAGCTGAGTGATCAGCCAGTTGTGTCAAATTTGTTAGGCCAAGCCTGGGGTGGCATAATACATGCTTCAGCCCCTGGCAAGCCTTAGATACACCAATGCCCTGGGTACCTAGTGTACACTGGTACAGGGGCTCACAGGGTGATCCACTTCCACTTGGTTATGCACCTAGGGTGCATAGTGTCAATTTAGTTAGAGAGAACAGCAGGCTGGGGGTCTGATTAGCAGGCCCACAGCCTCAATATGTCACAAACCAGTGAAGCAAAAAGCAAACATTTGGGGTGACCATAGGATAGCAGACCCTACTCTCCTACACAACCCCCCCACAAACGCAGGGACATTAAACTAGCCTTGACCAGTCTCGTCTTCATGTCCTAAGTGGAAGTACCTGGAGAGACCATCTGCATTCCCATGGTCTGTACCTGGCCGGTGCTCCACTGTAAAGTCCATACCCTGTAGGGAAATGGACCACCTAAGCAGTTTGGGGTTTTCACCCTTCATCTGATTTAGCCACAAGAGGGGCTTATGGTCGGTCTGAATCTTGAAGTGAGTGCCAAACAAGTATGGCCTCAGCTTCTTTAGGGCCCACACCACAGCAAAGGCCTCCCTCTCAATAGCTGACCAATTCTTCTCTCTGGGGGTCAACCTTCTGCTAATAAAAGCAATGGGTTGGTCTTGACCATCAACATTAAGTTGTGACAGCACAGCTCCCACACCCAACTCAGAAGCATCTGTTTGGACAATAAACTCTTTGGAGTAGTCAGGACTTTTCAGGATAGGTGCAGAGCACATGGCCTTCTTCAGGTCATCAAATGCCTTTTGACAGCTTACTGTCCACTGAACCTTTTTGGGCATCTTCTTGGATGTCAGATCATTAAGAGGAGTCACAATGGACCCATAGTTCTTAACAAACTTCCTGTAGTACCCAGTCAAGCCCAAGAAAGCTCGAACTTGAGTCTGGGTGGTTGGAGGGGACCAGTCCTTGATGGATTGTATCTTACTCTCCAGTGGTTGAACTTGGCCTCCACCTACAAGGTGGCCCAAATACACAACCTTACTCTGCCCTATCTGGCACTTAGTAGCCTTGATAGTGAGGCCTGCCTTTTGCAGAGCCTCAAGTACCTTCTTCAGGTGGATCAGGTGATCCTCCCAGGTGGAGCTAAAGACAGCAATGTCATCAAGATATGATGCACAAAGGTCATCCAACCCAGTAAGGACTTGATTCACCAACCTTTGGAAGGTGGCAGGTGCATTCTTCAGACCAAAGGGCATCACCAAAAATTGATAATGCCCACTTGGGGTTGAGAATGCTGTTTTGGCCTTAGACTCCTCAGCTAATCTGATTTGCTAATAGCCAGCTGTCAAGTCAAATGTGCTCAAAAACTTAGCAGAAGCTAGTTTGTCTATGAGCTCATCTGCCCTTGGAATAGGATGTGCATCTGTCCTAGTGACAGCATTGAGTCCTCTGTAATCCACACAGAACCTCATCTCTCTCTTGCCATCTTTGGTTTGGGGACCAGAACCACTGGGCTAGCCCAGGGGCTCTCTGAGGGTTCAATGACACCCAATTCCAGCATTTTGTGTACCTCAGCCTTTATAGAGTCCCTGACGTGGTCAGGTTGTCTGTAAAGTTTGTTCTTTACAGGCAGACTGTCACCAGTGTCCACCACATGGGTACACCAGTCAGTTTGACTAGGTATCAAGGAGAACATATGTTGAAATGATTGTAGAACCTGTCTACATTCAATCTGCTGATGATCAGTGAGGTTGCCTCCAAAGGTCACTCCTTCAACTGAGCCATCTTCAGGGTTCTGAGACAACAAGTCTGGGAGAGGGTCACTCTCTTCCTCCTGTCCCTCATCTGTAGCCATGAGCAAGTCCATGTCTGCCCTGTCAATATATGCTTTTAACCTGTTAACATGGAGTACCCTGTGGGGACTCCTGGGAGTTCCTAGGTCCACCAAGTAGGTAACCTCTCCCTTCTTTTCCAGGATTGTATGGGGTCCAGACCATTTGTCTTGGAGTGCTGCTGGGGCCACTGGCTCCAACACCCATACCTTCTGTCCTGGCTGAAACTCAACCAAGACAGCCTTTTGGTCATGCCAAGCTTTCTGTAAGGCCTGGCTTGCCTCAAGGTTTTTGGATGCCTTCTCCATATACTCAGCCATCCTGGAGCGGAGACCGAGTATATACTCCACTATGTCTTGTTTAGGCTTTTTGAGAGGTAACTCCCATCCTTCCTTCACTAAACACAGTGGGCCTCTCACAGGGTGCCCAAACAACAATTCAAAGGGGCTGTAGCCAACTCCTTTTTGTGGGACCTCTCTGTAAGCAAACAGAAGGCAGGGTAGAAGGATGTCCCATCTTCGCCTGAGCTTTTCAGGTAATCCTTTGATCATACCCTTTAGGGACTTGTTGAATCTCTCAACAAGCCCATTGCATTGTGGGTGATAAGGAGTGGTGAACTTGTAGTTGACACCACATTCCTTCCACATAGCTGTCAAGTATCCGGACATGAAGTTGGTACCTCTGTCAGAAACCACCTCCTTAGGAAACCCCACTCTGGAGAATACTCCTAGCAGGGCCCTGGCCACAACAGGAGCTGTAGTGGTCCTAAGGGGAATTGCCTCTGGATACCTGGTGGCATGATCCACTACCACCAGTATAAATCTGTGCCCAGATGCAGTGGGAGGATCCATGGGACCCACTATATCTATTCCCACTCTTTCAAAGGGGACCCCCACCACAGGTAGTGGTATTAGGGGGGCCTTTGTTGTGCCACCTGATTTGCCACTGGCTTGGCAGGTCACACAGGAGCGACAAAACTCCTTTGTATCTTCATTCATGTGAGGCCAGTGAAAGTGAGGGACAAGCCTGTCCCAAGTCTTGTTCTGGCCTAAGTGTCCTGCTAGAGGAATATCATGGGCCAAGGTAAGAAGGAAGCCCCTAAATTGCAGAGGTATATCCAACCTCCTGGTTGCACCAGGTTTTGGGTCTCTAGCCTCTGAATAAAGGAGCCCATCATCCCAATACACTTTATGGGTACCTTGAGCATTCCCCAGCAGCCTCAGCAGCAGCCAGCTGTCTGAGGGGTTCAAGAGATGGACAGGTTAACTGAGCCTGCCCCAAGTCAGCCCTGGAAGGTCCCCCTGTCCCCAGAAACTCAACCTGATCAGGTTCAAGCTCTTCAGGGACAGTTCCTTCAGGGTCCTCTAGATCATCTTCCTGGGAAGGCTGATCATCACTTTGAGGCAGGGGGGAAGGCACAGCCTTAACCCTCCTGTTCTTCTTCTTGGTAGGTGCTTGGTCCATTGTTCCAGGATCCAAGACCTGTGGTTCAGTAAGGCACTTTTTGGCCTGTGACCTGGTCACAGCAAGGACATGTGGTGATATACCTAACATCTCTGCATGTGTCCTGTACTCCACTTCTGACCATAGAGAACTCTCTAGGTCAATGCCCAACAAACATTCTACTGGGAGGTCTGCACTAACCACAACCCTTTTGAGGCCAGTTACCCCTCCCCATGAGAAGTTAACAACTGCCACACTATGTGAAGTAGTGGCATTGCTGGCATTGGTCACCAGGTAATTCTCACCTGGTATGTACTGTCCAGGGTCCACAAAGCCTGGTGTCACCATAGTGACACTGGCACATGTGTCCCTGTAGGCTTGAGCCACTTTTGCATTTATCAATGGAGTCTGTCTGTACTTGCCCAGGTTACTGGGGCTCACAGTCAGGGACAAATCCATGTCCCCATCACAGATCAAGACTGCCTGCGTCAGGGTTCTGTCTAAGTCAGGATCTCCTTCAGTACCCATAGTGATTCCCACTACACCCTTTGTCTGGGGACCAACACTGCTAACAGTAGTACTGGGAGCAGGTGCCTTGGGGGCAACAGTGTTGGGGGCTCCACCCTTCTTACAATCACTAGTCCAGTGAGTTGTATTCTTGCAAGATTTGAACCAGGGTTTCTTTGGACCTTCTTTCTTCTTCCCTTTAGGCTGGGACCCACCCTTGTTAGTACTAGTTTGGGGCCCTGTTGAAGACTTCTGGTCTTTAGATTTCTGATCTCCACCCTTTTGGTCTGTTTTCTTCTGATCACCCCCTTGGCCCTGGTTCTGGTTCGTTTGCTTAACCCTGGTTCTGACCCATTTGTCTGCCTTCTTTCCCAATTCTTGGGGAGAGGTCAGATCTGAGTCAACCAAGTGTTGATGCAGTTGCTGGTTCTGACAGTTATTTAAAATCTGTTCTCTCATCATCAAATTGTACAATCCTGTATAATCAGATACCTTACTTCCCAGCAACCAACCCTCCAAAGCCTTAGTGGCACATTCAATGTTTTCAGACCAGTCCTGAGTCTGTGTCTTCTGGGTGTCTCTGAACATTAACCTGTACTGTTCAGTGGTTAAGCCTAACCCATCAACTAGGACACTCTTCAGGGCTCTGTAGTTTCTGACTTCCTCCTCTCTAACAGTGAGGAGTCTATCTCTACCTCTTCCTTCAAAGGAGAGCCATAAGATTGCTGCCCACTGGTCTTCAGGAACCTGCTGCACTTTGCAGGCTCTCTCAAGAGCAGTCATCCATTTGTGGATGTCATCCCCACTTTTGTAGGGGGGCACAACCTTGGACAGGTTCCTATTGTCAAAGACCCTATCTTTGTCCTTAGGGACAATGCTGCCACCAGTGGGTATAGACCCACTCTCTCTAGGTTGCCTAGCCTTACTCAGTTTATCTTCCATCAGAGCTACTTCTAGCTCCTGTCTCCTGATTCTCAGCTGAGCTTCCTTCATTCTGGCCTCATGTTCCCTCCTCTGAGGGGTGGTCATCCTTCTCCTGGAGTGACCTTGAGAGCCTCTAGAGGCATGGGAAGCATTAGATTCACCTGAGTGATTCCTTTGCCTCCCAAACCCCTGGTTAAGTCCACTAGGGAGATCCAATGGGGTGAACCCATTATCAGTCCCCAGTAGCCTTAAGTTAGCTGAGCCAGGTCTGGCACTGGGCTATCTCTCCCATCTGAACTGCTACTACTGTCAGATTCACCCCCTTTGTCATCCCTGTCCCTATGCTGATTCTCATCATCTGTAGTCAGATTCTCAACTAAGGGGTGTCTGTGGGAAAGGGGTACTTCAGTGGCATCTTCAGAAGGAGGGCCTCCTGTTCCTGTCCCTAAGGGGTCTAACTGGGAGGCTTTCTTGAGAGCTTTCTGATCTTCATCAGCTTGTAAAAGCTCTCTGAGTTCAGCAGAGGTAGGGTTCTTGGGCTGTTTAAGGCCCCTGATATTTGCCAACTGCCTGAGCTCATTTTGGTTTAGGGTAGCAAAGATGGATGGTGCCCTCTGGGGGTCACTCTCAACAGAGATGGGTACATTGGACCCCTCTGCCCCAGCAATTGCTCTTAAGTGTGGGTGGATGTGTTGCAATCTACCTACACTTGGGTTTTCCTACTAAACCTATCTAGTAGTTGTAGTCAGGGTGTGCTACTCCCTTTGCTCTACAACAACTAAGTTCAGTAGAACTTAAGTATATCTATCTTGTTTTATATGTACCTACAGGTACCGATGTGATCTTTCAATTGGTAACCAAGAGATTACAATGGTAAAACACAGCAAGCTCAAATCCAACCACTGCTCACCAATGTGAGAAGTTGGCCTGGTATATGATGTTCACTAGTTAAAGTGACCACCTTGTACCATGCCAAGCAACCCTTATGGTGTGGTTGTAAGTCAACCTTTTCGGACTAGCTGCCCTAGTGGTAGCGTAGGCTAAGCAGTCTTTGAGGCTAAACTCGTTAAAGCGTGTTAAGCAGGCTGTTTTACCAAATGCAACCCCCCTTTATACCAATGAAAGGACACCACACAGATATATATTCAAAATATATATGTATTTATTTCTCAAAGTATCCCCTAGACTCTTTATGAGCACAGGAGCACAAATCGTTAAACAAGACAACGTTATAATATACAGAAGTTGCACTTTATATGGATGGGCCCTGGTGGCCACTCAAACCATATACTAAAATAGTGGTATAAGTACCACGAACAGGAAAGGGAAAAGGCCTAGGGCCTCTAGAATCGCTGGGCCTACAAGGAGCTAACTTCAGTTAGTGACCAGGAGGTCCACGGGTCGCATGTGCAGTGCGGAAAGTCACACGTGTGCTCCCATAGGTTTTCAATGGGTGCGTAAAAGTTAGAAAGTTACTGCAGAAAGGGTCTTCTGGGTGGACTACGATCTTAAGATTTGAAACACAGACACTAGAGATGATTCTCTACACTTGGGCACCGGAGTGCCAGCTTTACCTCACCCACAGGAAGCGGGTGCATAGGTCTCGAAGTGCGTCGGGTTTCTTCTATCGATTCAATGGAGCCTGGTGACAAAGATGCTGCAGGCGGTCGGTCCAGAAGAGCTGCGTTGGATCGGAGTTGTAGAAGACCTGAAAGCAGAGGGGACAGTGTTCACAGTCACTAGCCAGTGACCGGCGTGGCACCAGGTAGGTACCAGGCGATGTCGGGTGCAAACAGGTGGTTAGGTGTAGCTTGTCTCCGCAGCCACGTGGTCCCTGAAGGTCGACGACGTCCAGGAGTCGAGTCCCGAGCTGTCCCACGCAGGCTCTCGCTGTCGGCGGTGTCGGCGACTCGAAAGAAGCAAACAAGCCTTGGCAAAGGCAGGAGTCGTGGAAGTTCAAGAAAGCTGTTTGTTCTGACCAGCAAGGTCAGAGGGGCTGCTCTTTTGGAGAGCAGCTAGGGCCAGTCTGGAGCAACCAGACCAGCATCGTTGATTTCAATTTAGGTCGCCAAAATGGCCACTAGCCAACGGGCCAGGGACCGGGCAGGCGCGTCGAGATGCAAAGAGCAGAGGGGCCCCACGCAGATCGTGGAGATGCTGGAGGGCTCACCTTTGGTGCAGATGCTGCTCGGTGGTTGGGCTTCTCAGGACCCAAAGCACAACTTGGAGGGAGCCTCTGTCGCTGCGCTTGCAGCTTGTCGTCGGTCTTTCAAGATGGCTGGCTCCACGTGTCTCGGTGCCTCCACGGGTTCCTTCTTCTCAGGGACTGTGGATCGGGCGGTGAGAGGTCTGGAGGTCCAGGTCTTGTCGGGCTCTGGGCTCGGGCTCCGGCTGGAGGCGGCGGCAAAGCAGACGTTCAATAGCTGGTTGGTGCTTGCGTTAGCAAGATGGTCACTCCCTGACCATAGGGGAGATTTCCTTCAGTCCTCTGTGCAGCAGAGCGTCGAAGTTCCCGTCTTCTTCTTGGGGTTAAGTTGATTCCAGGATGTCTGAAGTCTTAGGACACAGCTCCTACCTTTAAGCGGATTCTAGGGGCCGGACTACCTGCTAGGTCCCTCCCTAAGAGTGGGACCAGGAAGGGGGGTGGTTACACCCCCAATCCTTTGTCCAGCTCGCCCCAGGTCCGGGGCTGGTGTGCCCCAGGACCGGTTTGAACTGGCATATGCACCGAGGCTCCTTGTGAGCCTCAGGCATGTCTGATTCCATTCAAGCCCTACCTGACCAATACACAAAATCCTGTCTGGGGTGGTGCTCGCACCTCCCCTGGCAGGAAACCCTTTGTCCACGTCTCCCAAGCTGGAAGGACTCCCAGCAGCAGGAGGGCAGACTTGTGTCTGTGGTGGCAGCATCCATTTTGTGGAGCTGAGGCTATGTCTGATTTTACCCGGGTTTCAGGTACTGTACATGTCGTGTCCCTCTAGAAGGGTGGAATGCTAACCCCGTCGCCAGAATTGGCGAGGGGTTAGTATTCCAATTCGTATGACACCTTACTCGACATGTTTTGATAAAGCCAAACCAAAGATAGCATTTAACCACGAGGTTCATAATGCACTTAAGAGTATATGGTATGACGATATCTGGAAACGGTAGAAGGAAGTTGTTCCGACCACTGCAGACAGGCTCAGCTCATGCCAGAGCACCATCTCACATGGAACCAAGCACTCTGCCTTCAGGATTGTTAAGGCCTGCCATAGGAGTGACTTAGAGGTTAACATGTGTCCCATTTAAGGTTAGGTATAGGTATACTACACCCAAGTAAGAGGTGGTTACACCAACTTACCCCAGCTGAGTGATCAGCCAGTTGTGTCAAATTTGTTAGGCCAAGCCTGGGGTGGCATAATACATGCTTCAGCCCCTGGCAGGCCTTAGATACACCAATGCCCTGGGTACCTAGTGTACACTGGTACAGGGGCTCACAGGGTGATCCACTTCCAATTGGTTATGCACCTAGGGTGCATAGTGTCAATTTAGTTAGAGAGAACAGAAGGCTGGGGTCTGATTAGCAGGCCCACAGCCTCAATATGTCAAAAACCAGTGAAGCAAAAAGCAAAAATTTGGGGTGACCATAGGATAGCAGACCCTACTCTCCTACATTCGGAGTTTTCCAAAACAGGATGATGAAACTTTATTAATTTGGGTTTTACAGGAAAGCGCTGTGTCAAATTGAAAGCCTAAATTGCGGGCAGCTTGAACTGGCGCCGGGGGAGGATTAAGTTCAGATGGCCACCAAATGTTGGGAGGGATGGCAGATTTCTGATTGAAAAAAAAGACCTCCGTTTTATCAGCATTCAATTTTAAGTTGTTAATAGACATCCAGGATGCGATGTTAACCAGGCATTGGCGGAAATTAGCTAAGGAGCTTTCGGAGTGATCCTTGAATGAGAACACAAGCTGAGTATCATCAGCATAAAAGATCACTCTGACGCCCCAAGATTCGACCACCTTCACAAACGGCCTGAGGTACACATTAAATAGGAGTGGGCTCAGGGCAGATCCCTGTGGAACCCCCCATATTGATGGTTTCTCCGTGGAAACAAAAGAGCCAAGTGCGACCTGTTGGAATCTGCCCGTCAGAAATGATTTCACCCAAGTTAGCGAGATCCCTCCAATGCCCACCTCCAAAAGACGGTTTAGCAAGATGTTATGGGAGATGGTGTCGAATGCTGCGGATAGGTCGAGGAGGACCAGCATGGCCTCCTCTCCCCTATCCACACATTCGCGGATTGATTCAGACGCTTCCAGCAGGGCTGACTCAGTGCTAAAGTTTGGCCTGAATCCTGACTGGGTGTCATGAAGCAGATGGTTCGTTTCTAGATATTCGGACAATTGCTCTTGTACCGCCTTCTCTAACACTTTAGCTGGTTTAGGGAGAAGTGAAATGGGCCGGTAGTTACTAAAACATAATGGGTCGGCACCCGATTTTTTCAAGATTGGTAGTAACGACGCATGTTTCCACGAAGAGGGAAAAAGGCCCGATTGCAAGGAGGAGTTCCAGATTTCTAACAGAGGTTTAATCAATAGCGGAGCTATTTCATTCAGAATCTGAGCTGGGGCTGGATCGAGCGGGGATCCGGACTTACATTTTAGAAACAAGGACAAGGCGTGGTCTTCAGACAGAGGTTTAAAAGAGGTAAATACTTCAGCGCACGTGGTGTCATTGGCTGAAGTAACTGCTATAGGAATCTGTTGAATAGTTGCCGTAATGTTCACGATTTTCTCATGAAAGAAGTCCGACAAGCCATCGCTAAGTTTTTGGCTAGGGATAACAGGGCATGCCAAAGCAGAGGGATTTGCGAACTCCTTAATAATGTTAAAAAGGGCCTTGGTGGAATTTTCAGCTCTTTTAATTTTATCCGTAAAGTACTGTTTCATGACAATGTGTTTGAGTTTATGAAACTCTTTGAGAGCTGATCTGTAGAGGGCTTTGGACCCCGGATCGTATGATCGGCGCCAGATACGCTCCAGTTTTTTGCATTTACTTCTATTATCCCGTAGTATCGTTGAGAACCATGGGGCTGAGGGTTTAGATCGTAAAGAGGAAAGGTTCTGCAAAGGGGCAATTTGTTCAATGGCAGCAGAAAGATCTTTATTAAAAGTAGATACAACTACATTAAGATCAGCATCGAGAGGATCAGGGCTGCTCCTAAACAATTGTTCCAGTGCCATACATGTGACTTTATGCCACTTTCTACCCTGATCTCTGATGGTAGGAGTCATCTTAGGTGGTCTGGGAGTAGAAACTTCAAACGGAATCAAGTAGTGGTCAGACCACGTGAGGGGCCTAGGTGGAAGAACATTAAGGTCGAACCAACTGGAGAAAATTAAATCAAGGGTATGTCCTGCAGAGTGAGTGCGGCCTTTAACCTTTTGGGTTAGATTCAAACCTTGCATGGAGTCTAAAAGACTTTTGGCACGTGTACAATCATATACATCAATATGATGATTAAAATCACCTAGTACAGTGAAGTGAGGGTGTTTAAGGGAGAGATCTGCAATGGCCGCCAGTAATGAGGCAATTGCAGGCTGGGGAGTGTTAGGGGGGCTGTATACCAGAGCACCTGAAAATATGGCAGTGGAGGCATCTGAGATGGAAAAGTAGAGTGCCTCTACAGGACCTATATTGGGGATTTACCTCGAGGTGATAGTTAAATGATTCTGTAAAATAACAGCAATTCCACCTCCAGGCTTTCCTCCCTCGCGGCTAATTCCCATTAGGCGATAGCCAGGGGGTGTGGCCAAGGCAATATCTGGATTTGAAGAGTCCTTGATCCACGTCTCTGTGAGAAAAAGTAAATCCCAGGACATCTCAGAGAGTAGTAGCCATATGTCGCTTGCGTGACACGGCAGAGAGCGTCAGTTTAATAGGCCGGCCGTGTAGAGTCGAGTCGGAGTGGGAGGAGTAAATGTAGGGGAAGGGATAGATGTATTAGTCGAAAAAGAAAAAGTGCATTGCTTACATTTAAAATAAGGATGGGTAAGCGAGGTCAAATTACACCGCACCTGGGGAATACAAGCTTCCTTGTTCAAGGCCATTAGCTGGGATCTAGACCAGGAGTGCCTTAGGGTGGAATGGAGACCGGCAGCGTAACTGGCCCTAGGCCCGGAACTGGTGCGGACGGGCGCAGACGGGCTCGCCTTTGGCTCGCCTTTGGCGCGCCCGCTGCGCCCGTCCGCTGCGCCCGTCCGCTGCGCTTCCTATGCCAGGGAACCATTTTATGCTTGTGTGGCGGGAGGGGCCGAGCACTAGACCGCTCGCCAGCTCCTCGCCTCACTCAAGATGGCGCCCGAAGTCGTCAACCCCAAGCAGTACCTAATCGTCTGCAATGGGTGCGATGGCGCTTCGAGGAGGACAATGGGTTCCCAGCATGTGAGTACAAACTCAGAGTGCGCGAAACCTTGTATTTAAAATGAAATCAGAATCAGCATAAAAACGAGTAAAGTGCAAGTTCAAGTTAGAGTAAAGCAATAAATCACAATCTCAACATACGCTAGCACAGGGTCCCGGCTTCCGCCTCAGGACCTTCCCATTCAACTGTTAGTCGTTTTGAATTTTTATTTTGTTGAACCTGTGTGTTTGTAGGACTTTCAGTGCTGATAGGTGTGTGCGAGTGTGTTGATGACCCATCCTCCAAATAACAGTTGTATTTATGTACTTATGTGTTCATACATTCATTAAAATAGATGCTGTGCAAGGAACAGCATTCTCCCTTGATATTGATTTGGGATACATGAAATAGTGTGCTCCCAATTGTATAATGCAAGCCACAGAGGAGTTGCATGACATACTAGAGGTGCAAGGGCGATAGAAGCAATCCTGCTAACTATCGTCCCATAAGTCTTTTAGATATTACCCAAAAAATTTATGCTAGGCATATACTAAACCGCATAAATACCTGGTTGGAAGAAGAACAAATCTTAACGAAATTTCAGGCAGGTTTCAGAGTAAAAACAGGAACCATCGACCAAGTCCTAAGGCTCTGTTGTCTGTATTGGAAATATGTCGTTATTCGAAAAGGTCATTTGTATGTGGCATTCGTAGACTTACGGGCCGCATTTGACCCTATACCGCGAGATCTTTTATGGGAATCATTGAAATCCCAGGGGATCCCGCTAGGACTACTAAAATTGGTTATTGGACTACATATGGACAACTATGCAAAGGTGAGGTGGGGTCCTACTGGGGAACTTACAAAAGCTATCCCCATAAAAAGAGGAGTACGCCAGGGATGTGTACTGGCGCCAACCCTATTCTCCCTGTTTGTCAATGATATACCATCTTACATGGAGTGTAGTGAAAACGACGCTCCAAGACTAGGGGGTGAACGGGTTTCTTCCCTTTTGTTTGCAGATGACACCATTCTCATTACCCAAACACCACGGGGCCTTCAAAATTTGTTAAATAGATTCCAGTCGTACTGTTCCTTGAAGGGCCTAGAAATCAATACAAAAAAAACGAAATACATGGCACTGAGCCCACATAGGAACTTCAAGAAAAATTTAATGTTAAATGGACAGAAGCTTGATTATGTGCAGAATTTTATATATCTAGGTGTCTCTATAGACTCTTCCTTAGCTTGGAGACCGCAGCTAGAAAAGAATAAGATCATCTTCAAACAAAACTGTCTACCAATTCTTAAGAGACACAACGAATGTTTGAATAAGGCAGTGACCCCTGCGATAGAGATTTTTAAGTATAAAGTCCAATCAGCAGTATTATATGGGGCGGAAATATGGGGTCCTGTATGTAGACATACATTTGAAAACCTGGAGAACAAGTTTCTTAGGGGGTTGATAAAAATACCTACAAATACCCCTTTAATACCACTTCTTTTAGATCTAAACCTGAAACGAACAGATCAACACGCAATATTGAGACCATTATTGCTGTGGGTTAGATTGTGGACGACCCCAGAACTAGTTAATTACAAGAATGGCCTGAAAGAAGTTATGGATCTCGACGATTGCAATAAAGTTTATTGGTTCAAGCATGTAAGAATCTGGTTAGGCATAATTGGATTAGCCCATTTTTGGAATGATCCTGAGGCTATGAATTCGTGCTCCAAGAAAATTGTTAAATTATCTTTCTGGTCATATGTGAGCAACGAATTAGTATATGCAAGAATTCATGGACCGCTAACTGAAAACTTCCTATTGTTTAAGGATGTTGCATCTTTTGAACCTTTTTTAGACGAGATCCATCCGCCTTTATCAAAAACCTTGTACCTAAAATTTAGATATGGTACCCTTAGAACTAAGGCCTTTGAAAAAAGCTGGGCGAAATCAGGAAGTGATCTCTGTCTTTCATGTATTCATGGTACTAAGGAAGATGATTTACACATACTTCTATTCTGCTCCAGCTATGTAACACCAAGGAAAAAGTGGATAGTACCACTCTGCCATAAAATAGGCTCTAGATCCTATAAGGAGGCTGGTAGAATTTTAAAAACTGACACCAGCCAGGTGATAGTTTTTGGAGTTAGTAGGTTTCTTCTTGCTGCTAATTTTATTAGAATAAAGTTGGGTCTACATTTTTAAAGTAAAAGATAAATGGAGGAGATACATTATTTGATATTTTTAAATAGGATCATGATACTAAAACATGTAATTGTTGCTTCATTATTTTCCAACTAGGTATATGTGGTTGTTGCTTTTTATGAATTTCATACGAATTTTTAAGAATTCCTTTTATATAAAAAATGCCCTAGCGGTTACTGATTTAATACTATTTTAATAGTTTTTAAACTATATTTATTGTTAAATTGTATTTTTAACCTTGTAAATTTTCCGCCCGGGTAAAATGTGTTTGACAAAGATTATGAAACTAGACATTGTATACATGGACGCTATGGATATATACGAATAGGTTAGCTTTTTATTTACTGCTATTTTTATTATTTTTTTCTTTTGTGCTAGCAAATGTCAAAATGTAAGATAACAAATGTTCTATTGCTCTTTTATGACACAAATGCGTCGAAATAAAGATTTAAATGAATGAATGAGAAAATGCAAGGCTGGAGGCTGAGTTCCTTTGTATGGTCTGGTCATTCTGAAGTGTTATGCAATGTGTTTTTTTGCACAATAGGGGATGTTTTGTTGCTTATAATACATGGTTGCATCATCACCCTTCCCTAACCTGCTGTTTTAAATCCTTAGATGCTTGTTCCTACTCAGTGCTTAGTTTGTCAAACAATAAGTGCCGGTGACCTAATGTGTCGGTCAAAGATCTGAGGCGTGAGCTATGAATATCCGAGATTGTCGAGTACTAAGGCTGTGTAGCCCTGATTCCACATGATGCCTCTTTCATCCACCACCAGTCACTCCCCATCTCTTTATCAAACTCTTGCAGGTTCTTTTCCAACCCTGCTTTTTCCCTTTGTCACAGTTTTGTCCTTCTCTTTCTTTCCCTCTTTCGTGTTTTTCTCTCCTGCTCTGGGGGAAAGTCTAATGAGGAGAATTAAGTGCAGGACCGCAAAAATAAGTTCCATCGGTTCCCACCTGCAACCACCGGATCAAATTAAGCACTGCTCCTGCTGATGGAAGTGTTATTTTTGTTACATGCAAAGGAAAAGCGGAACTGGTTATGTAAAAACGGCCACGCATTACCCAGCTTGTAATTTGTTACCAACTTCTTTTAAGCTGGCTTTGTGGCTTAGAATGTTTAGGGCAATAAAAAGAGTACCATAAATGCCTCCTTATCAGGCAATGAGAATTTTAAAGGAAGGAAAATGCAAGGATGACCAAAGTTTTCATTAATATTGTGAGTTGTAGGGGTGTGCTGCTCAGCCGCTTCTTGTCGTAGTGTGTGCTGGCTCGGACAGCAGGCACTGTGATGTCACAACTGCACCTCAAAATATGGGATAAGGCCCCCTAATGTACAGGATGAGTTTATTTCAAGTCCTCGAGAAATATATAAAGGAATGAGTCCAAGGGTTCCTGTGTGAGGACTGGTCGCAGTTTTAAAGGGAGCAGCGCGCAGGCCTGCCTGGGCCTGGTGATTCGGGTCTCCACGGACAGAATATACACCGATAAACGCGTTCACACAAACCGTGCAGTACCTCGCATTATCACCAATTTATCCTTCCCCGATTAAGCCTCCGCACTCCCACCCCAGCCACCCACCCCTAAGAAAAAAGCATTAAAAATGCAATAGGTCTCTCCTTTTATTAAGTTAAAGCCATTTGCTTTGCTATACAATACCATTAGCAAAGCAAATGGCTTTAACTTAATCAAAGCCGAGACCTATTGCATTTTCAATGCTTGTTTCAGTAGAGATTGAACTTCGGAGGAGATTAAAGTCTGATCTTGACGGGAATAAGACATCATTGGGAGAAAAGATACTTGCTTGGGGGAGTTGTACAATTCCAGTCTGTACCCCGGCACAGTATCTAGTACCCAAGGATTCTGCGAGATTGATTGCCAGACATGAAGGAAGGAATGAATCCTGCCATTCAACATCACTTCTGAACATAGAATAAGTCTCACCTGTATTTCCTGAGTCCTGATTTCTTCCCTGGTTTCCTCCGTATCTACCCTTTCTAAAAGCGATTTCTGGAACGTAGGGTTGGGTAGAACGAGGCGCTGTTAGGATCTTGATAACCCTTGCGCTGCTGGTTGAATTGACCACGTTGGGGGCTTTACTGGTAACCCCGGCCGAACAAGTGCCTTCTAAATAGCCCGGCCCTGCCGAAAACCGGTCTGAAAGCTCTGCAAAGGGACCCTTGAGCTTTGTCAAGGCTGTTAAAAGTAGCCACAAACTTAGTTAGTTCTTTGAGGAAGGGCTGTCTAAAAAGAAGGCCATGTGCTAGTGGACTGGCTTTGGACATGGCGAGTTCAGGGAGCTTGGGGTCTAATTTTAACAGGATAGACGGCTGTCTCTCGCTGGACATGGCGCAGTTCACATTCCCCAGCTGGCATATGGCCTGTTGAGCCCAACCTATAAGCTCCTCCGGATCTAATCGACATGGCCGATTCTTTTGCCCGATAACCCAATTATAACATCTTGGTCAAGGGGCCAGTCATATCGAGGAGCTTGTCCTGGCAAGAGCGCCAGGCCCGGTCTATCCCCTTCTTGGGGCCCTTCCAGTACTTCTTTAGGTAAGTCACCATGGTGGGGTCTACCTCCGGGGTATCAGCTACCTTACCCAGAAGGTCTGGTTTCAGGCACTCATATCGCAATCTTGCCCAGACGTCTTTGTCAAAAGCCTGACGCAGGTGAGTTTAAACGTAATCCGCCACATCTTGGGGTGGTAACCAGGCTGTAGAATTTGGGTGTATGATTTCGGAGGGTTCAAACGTTAGCGATTTAGGTTGAGCTGGAGGATCCATATGGCGCTCCTTATGTAAGCGTTTACTAGGCCTGGGGGCGTCCTCCTGGTCAGAAGTATGGCAGGACGAGGAGTCCTACACTTCCTCCAAAACAGATTCCGCCATCACCGATTCCGAGGGAGCCTTGTAATAGTGTTCATTGGCCATGCTATTGGCCAGCCTGGCGAAGTCCGCTGTGTGGGGGCCTTTAGGGACTTTCCCACTGGGTTTGGTCTGCAAAGAAGGGGCCGGGAGCCAGCCCTGTTGCTGAGCGTAGCCACAAAGGTGGCGTTTCAAGGGCTCTATGGCCCGGACTAGGCCTTATTAAAATAATGCTGCACCACTGCATCAAATGCATTAACCAATTCTTGCTCTAATGACCGAGGGCTCCTCTTCAAAGTATTCTTCCTCATAGAATTCTGCCATGGTAAGAGTCTGCAGTGCAGAGTTAGTATCTCAACTACTGAGGACCAATAACCAAAAGAAAGGGGGATGGGGGGGGGGGGGACACCCCGATTCAGGAGCAATATAGGGGGTGTTGAGCTACCCCAGTCAAGTCACTCAATAGTTGCTATGCAAAAAACGATATAAAAAGGTGGAGGGAGGGCTTTCTAAAAACCACTCTAGGCAAAGCATATGCCAAATTTATACTAACCTGCTGCAGCTATACAGACAGGGCGTCAGTGGGAGCAGCTACGAGGGTCAGGGATGGATGAGCAGTTATATGCTGGTCCCACGTTCAACTTAAGCCTCTCAAACAGTGGGAGGCATTAAAAATGGCCGCCACGCATTTGCGGACCTAATCGCTCATTAAATACAGAAAGAGGACTGCGCGTCCTAGCTCCCTCCTCCCGCTCCACCGGATATTAGACACGGGTGCAGGGCGCCCCACTGGGAGGCAATGCGCTCCGAAAGCATGCACAGTGAGTGACGCTCGAACAATGGAGATGTGCGCGTAGGGATAACAATGTAAATTCAACCGAGACTGAACTCGAAAACATAAAGCAGTAAAAAACCACCAATTAACAGGGAATAATTCCTAATTGAACCACATAACGCAGCATGACTTACCGTAAAAAACCATAAACATCATCACATATAGAGATATAAGTGAAGAGCACTTAACTGGCTGCGGAGCAGCAAAGAAAGAGGACACAGACCTTGTTGGACTTATATAGGACTCTATATTGTTTGTCATGTGATATGGTGGTTGTTTTGATTGGCTGCTGAAAAAAGTAGTAAAGAAATGAGAAGCATAGTCGGAGCTTCCGGTCCTGACATAGAATTGTTTCTTCAGCACCCAATCACCCAGCCACAATTAGGTTATACAATTAAGAAGTTCAAATAAATTCCAACTTCATGCCCATTAAGAGACACAGATTACTAGACAAACTGAAAGACTAATTTTCAATGATATAAAAGCACTGGGCTATCGTCAATAGACCAAATCAGAAAACGTGTCTTTGAAAGAATGTTTCCCACTAAACAAATGAATACACAAAAGCTACAAATCACCATGTGTTTGACCGACAATGGTGAGGCTAACCTCATAATGGTTAGTGAATCGTCTGCCAAAACATTAAGAGAAAATCTGGATGAACCCAAACGGAGTTACTGTTGGAATGTGATCTTACGATTGAAGGCCAAGCCATTTTACAAACAAACAAAAAGTTAGAAAAGGATCTCATAAATGGGTGTCTCTCTGAACGCCATTAAGACGAGAATATTCAAGGATACCTCACATTTATCTGTTATTCAAGGCACATATGAATTTGGAAAATACCTCCTGACAATACCCCCTCTCCCAAAATGCGTTGTGCACATCCATCATCATTCCAGCAGATTGGAAGCAGCTGAACTAACTATTCTCGGAGAACAATTGAAATGAGCAACTTCTTTTTTATGTTAGCTTTCTTACTTCACAGCCTGGCACATTTCTTTCCAGACGATGCACATTTTCTTGGTCTCCGGGTACTTTTCTTATCAACCTCTTCATGCATAAACTCGAATAATTTGTTCTAGAGCAAGATGAATGGAATGTAGGAATAACAGTATACCGTATATAGATAACACCTACCTAATACAGACAATGCCAGAGAAGAAACTGAGATGGATTAAGTGCGCCAAATACAAAACGTGTTTAAATCACATTAACCCACAAGTTATGAGCATGCTGATTTATTGGCTGTACAAGCACAACACAGAAATTCTAACTTGAAGACTAATTTGCTTTCAGAAACCATTGACCGAAATATGTTGCACTGAACAAGTTTCCATGAATAGCCACTAAAAAATAATTAACTATATTTTCAATTAATGAGAAAGAAGATTTTGTGTTTGAATTTAAAAAAAAATATTTTTTTTTACTCTGGGAGACACACCAAAAATTATAACAGTAGCTAAGAATGGTACAGACACCGTAGATCGGAGGGTCCTTATGCCAGAAAGACCAAAAACAAAGAAAGATTGTCCAGTCTTAGTGACCGAGTATTTCAAACAAAGTGGCAATATAAAAAAATAAAGCCCTGTCTGCAGCTAAAAAAAAAAACAAACAAAAAAAAAATAAGGTAGCCGGTAGCAAATGTGTTTAGTATCAGTTTTGCAGACCTTTCAGGTCAGTGCTGTGCAAGCATGGGTTAGCTTACATGCCCCACTGTATGGACTAAAACATGGTGGCAGGATGCACAAATACCCCAACTGCTCAAAAATTCAAGAAAATATTAAAACAAACCATCTTTATAATTTTAAGTTATGTAAAACATAGCGCGGATACAGAGGCATTTATGTGTGTGCTTTCATTGGAAATGTCTTTCATTGACATCAACACTTCTCACATTTTCTAGGTTAACGTTCCTTGTTTCCCTTCTTCAGTGACAAGAATTCCGTAAAATCAGGCTGCACTTTTATAAAAGCATATGCTCCGCGCTGATATCCAATTGCTGGCGAAGCCCTTACATACCACTTGATGTCGACAGAGCAGGCATGTATCCCCCGCTGCGACGCGCTCTGCTGCCCTGTTTATTATTATTATTGATTAGAAATCTGCAGTTTGTCAAACTGTCTTTTTCCAATCATCTGAGATAAATGGCCTTTGACTTTAATGGTGCTGTACAGTTTGTCAAACTGTCTTTTTCCAATCATCTGAGATAAATGGCCCTTGACTTTAATGGTGCTGTAGATTTAAGCACCCACTGGCCGTCCTGAACTTATTCACACATTAATTTGCCAAATGTAATTTTGTTTCCCCTGTCCCCATTTCCCGAATTGCTAAATTAATTACCTCTGTCTTGCTTTTCGTTTTCTTGCACCAGCCGATACCGCTGCTGAAACAAACAAGCAATGCTTTGGTTCACTGTAAGAGCCTGGGGACAGTTGTGAAATTAACAGGGATGAAAGGGGACAGGAGATGTGCACGCGTATGGAGTGCACATTTCCTGTCCCCCTTCAGAGGAGATGCCATGCGCGTGCACATCGCCTGTCCGTGCGCGCACATGGTTTGTCTCCCTTCCGAAACCAAACCAACAACAATAGTCTCGCCAAGGCGAAAGCAGCGCTGCTTTCGCTAGGCGAGACCTGAAAAAGAGACGCCAACGTTGAAAACAAGAATATTTCTCTGCAGAACTGTGGACATTGTAGTGGGAACTGCAAAGCCAGGTCCTCTCTGATCCAGAAAACAAGTCATGGGAGGTGGGAAAGTCAGCATTTTGAAATGGGGAGCCAAGCCAATGATATAGCTTGGCTCTAAGATCCAGAGCACAGGCCGAATATTTGGCAGGAAAATCATTCAAAAACATGGAGGTACAAATATGTTAAAGGCACTTAGAAATTCAAAAAGTTAAATTTCTTTTTAAATGCAGGATCTTTTTACCTTAGTGCATTCGATTATATTTCTTCTTGGAGAGGCATTTATTTTAAATGATAGTTTCTATGCATTAACTTAGAAACAGTTGTGCCCAACCAAGACCCTCGAGACAATGCCATTTGTGAACTAAGAGGCAAGTTAGTTGTCATGTGCCACAAACAGGGTGACTAAGTACATATTATAGATGGGGTAATGTTATTGTCTATTAAAACAAACATACGAAAGGTTTTTGTACAGCACACATGAACTGGTGTATTTCAATGTGATCTCAAATTTACTGAAGGAATGAAGGCATAATAGAGTAACTGCCTAGGATCGGACAATTTGATCAAGCCAGGAAGCAGAATTAGAAAGACATTTTCTTGTTTCACGTTTTTTAATTCAGCCACAAGGTGGGTGTCTTTTTCTGGCTCCTGTTTTCCATCAAAAGTTAATGTTTGGTGTATATGTCTTTGAGAAGCTAAATCTGGACACTGGATTAAATAAAAATTGGTATGATATAAAATTGACACATAGCCTTTCTGTTGGGGGAAACAATTCACAAACTTAACTGAAGGACAGGTAAACTATTTTAATGTTGGTATCACCAGCATACCCGACTAAAAGGCCAATTTTAGGAGAGGCTTAAAACTTCACTACGGCCAATTACACATATTAGCAAAACAAAAGTCTGGTAAATCGATGCAAATGCTGCAGACTTTCAAGCAGAGCTTTGTGTATGTATAATTACTCCCTTGGGGCCGGTGGGGCAGACAGCAGTTCAGAAGGCTGCATGTCTAGACCCAGCAAAGTCCTTGGAAATTGCTCGACGAGGAGCTACTTTAAAAATCAATAGCATTATGTCCCTCTCAGAGCACTGCCCACTCATCTCAGCCCAGCACGACACAGCACCTCTGCTGCAGGAGGATGGGTGCCAGGACAAGTGGAAGTTAAGAGCTTTGAACATTAGGTAAGGGTGTAGGTTGCACACAAAGGCAATTTATAGACTAAACTTGGCTTCTTTTTGGGTTTGAAGGTCCAGGAGGACCTCAGGTTGAGCCGGAGCCAGGCATCTGGCTTTAGCCTTCAGTGACTAATTCACCTTGAATATTTAGCAATGCTAGCTGTCAAAGGTGTTAATGGAATGTGTGTGAATTATGTTTAATTCCTCTTTCTGCCCCCACTCCAATCCAGATACAGTTCTGCATACTGGACTCAGCAGCGTCAATCTCTTCTCAGTGGTGCATATCAACTCTATTAAAATATGGCAGTCTGAACTTTGTACAACAGTACTAAGTCAGCAATTTGGGCCTTGGGAATTATAATGTATTTATCTTATACTGCCTTCAGAGAAATTCCGGATAGTGTTTTTGTTATCAATCTTCTTTAAATGCACCTGCATATTTTCGTGCCATCCTTTCTTTGTTGTACTTAACACAAATGTTATGTTAAAATTATTTGTAGAGCACACGTACACCGGTTGGTTTCTTGGCGCTATATATATATATGAGTAGCCTGATTTCTGGTGAGTTTTCATATGCCTGAGTGAACAGCCATGTCTTGAGGAGTTTCCTGAATTTAGGGAGGTCTGTACAGGATTTGATGTCAAGGGCCAGGGTGTTCTAGAAACGGGGGGCCAGCACTGCAAATCTGCTGCCGCCTAGCCGCTTCAACTTATAGGACGGTGTGACTGGAAGTTTCAGTGGGCTGAGCACAAATTGCGGGCGAGTATGTGTCTGAATAATATTTGAGACAAATTCTGGGCAAGCGCCATGCAAGGATTTGAAAACTAGGCACCCGATTTTGAAAACACAGCTTTGTGATATGGGGAGCCAATGTTGCCTCCGCATAAGAAGGGAAGCATGTTGCCATCTGGACTGATGAAAAATCCGTCCTGCGGCCTGGTTCTGCACAAGTTGCAGTCTTTTGACTAGATACAGCAGGAGACCGAAGTACAGTAAGTTATCGTAGTCTATGCGAGAAAAGACAAGAGCTAGAACTGCCTGCACCGGTGCTTCCCTAGTAAGAAGTCTAATGATTTTCCTTATCTTCCGCAACTGAAAGAAACAGATAGAGACTACCGTTCCAATCTGGGACCTAATGGATAGGTCGCAGTTGATCATGATGCTGAGGGGGACGGAGTTGAGGGTGAGCCCAGCTTAGCTGGTCAGAAGTGTGAGCTCCAACGATTTCGAGCACCTCCTATCAGGATCAACTCTGTTTTGTCTGGGTTTAACTTTAAGTGGTTGCTGTTCATCCAGTTGCGGATGTGCAGCATGGTGGCTTAGAATTCAGAGATAGAATCGGACGGGTTGTCGATGGTGAATATTAGTTGCAGGTCATCTGCATAATTGCATGTGCTCACATTTCTTTCTCTTAAGGACAGGATTAGAGGGAGTAAATACACGTTGAACAGGTGCAGGGATAGTGAAGATCCCTGAGGTACTCGCACGTTGACTTCAAGTTAGGCGCAGTAAAGTGGGAGAGGCGAACAGACTGGGAACAGTCCTCCAGGAAGGAAGTAATCCAGCTGAGAGCCGAGCCCTGGAGTCTTGCGTCCCTGACACAGTCCAATAAAATACGGCTTAGTGCTCGCTGAAGGGGAAGCTACAAAGAGGATTCACACACTACAGTAAGGGATACAAATCTTGCAAATCTTAGTTAACGGACTTATTTCATTGTGTTTAACACAAACATGAAACAAAATAAATGCAGCAATTCCCAGCACGGATTGTGCCAATATCTGGCAGTTGTTCAGAAAAGGTAAACTTGTAACTCTACCCTACCCTACTACTCCTTTCTACACTATTCCTCTCCATTTTGTGGTGTCACTGCTAGGGTTGCTATCTGGGTGATATTGTACTAGCCTTGCTAATATTTGCATGACACGACCAGCTAAATAAATAAATCTGGTTTTGTTTGACCTTAAAAATATATTCAAACACGTTAGGTAATCTCATCAGAACCATTTTTTTTCTAAATGGTCACTCAAGCAAACATATGGATAATTGTCATGTTAAAAAGAATATTGAGAATTGTAAACAAATTCCTATTCACGTACCAGCTCTTACACCTTCCAGAGTCACAAAAAGTAAACAATTGGCCGGCTTTTTTGACAAAGATGACAACCCTATTTACTGCTGAACTGAGTGCAAAAAGGCTTGACATAAGTCATGAGGTGAGTAATTGGTAACTTGGAATGCCTGGACTCAGTACATAATTTGTTAAAAAACAGAAATAGTGCAAGAACTAGATTTGTTTTTTATTAGAAGCACACAGCCAGCACTGCCAAATGCTGGGGTTGTCAAATACAAAGAATAATGCAAAAAGAACAATTGATGGACGGAATTCTGAACAATGTCAAACATTCACCCCCCAGTACAGCGTTTTGGGTCTAAATCCATTGCTTTTTTGCCCACCATGCCATTCCAGGTTAAACCCAGCCATATGCAAATCAGCCTTGACCCTGCTCCCCATGGGAACAGTCCAGCCCGAACTTCCAGGCCAGGTCCTCCCTGAATTGGAAACAAGCATCCTGGGACCAGTTTCGGGGTATCACCCGTCAGCCAGGCTAGCTTGAATCCAGTGGCATGGTGAGCACGGGACCCACATCTGGGCATACCCGTACCACTAGGGGTGGCAAATGCAAAAAGATCAACGATGGACGGAATGCTGAACAATGTCAAATATTCACCCCCAGTACAGCGATTTGGGCCTAAATCTATACGTTTTAATACAAAGAATGGCAAGTGTTTAACCCCACTTCAAGCTTTCTTCCACCACTCTACACTTTCCCTCTCGACCTCACTTCATAGCTGGTAAATTTTCAGATTGCTTATGTATGACACACCCATGGTTTCAGTATACTTATGAGTGCCATTCTACGATCAAGTGAGTGATGTGACAATACTAGTGATACGCAAAATAATAACATGCATATTTACAGTACTTTTTCAGTCGCTGGCTGGGACCTTCTAGCACTATAGATACACAAAAGTCAATATTTTCCACTGCACCTACCAGGATTCAAATCTGTTTATTTCCAATTAAGAACACAAACACAGACAACTGCAGTGACTGCATTAGCAAAATTGATTTTTCATAACGTAAAAGAGGTCATTCCCCCCACCAACTATTTCCACTTGCATTTTGTTTCATTTAAGGTGAGCGCATTAGTTCATATGCCTATACCTTGAGCATACCAAATTATATAAACATATTTTAAAAGCTCATAATTAAAAATGTACATAAACTGGTAATGCCATTTCAAGATAAAACCAGTCCCAGATCTGCAACAGATGACATAAATAAACCCCAGAAAAAAATAACACAATAAGACACTCACATTTTTGCTAAAACTTAATTCGCAGACAATAAAAATTGCCCCAGAGCGCCGGCTACGTCAAGAAACCACACAAAAAATAAATTTTAGAAAAATAGCTGTTTGCCACATTTCCCTGATCAATTCCTCTAAAATTGGCCTCAATAATGCCTTCTGTTGCAGTAGAAATCAAAGACAATCCATTAAAATGAGCATTAAATCACCGTTCGTTTCGAAACCACATTTACTAAAATTATCCTTGTCTAAAAGGGAACCCTTAGCTTGGGGAAGTTAAAAACTGGTTGACCCCGCATCTAAATTTCAAGAGGCACAATCTTGAATGTGCATTTGGTAAGTTTTCAAAATAGGGAAATGTTTCCTCCTCCTGCCATGAAGTAATCAGAAGTTTTTTAGTTTCTTAGTTATCTCAAATCATCTTCCCTGGCTATGTTTTTTGTCAACATTTGGAGATCGGCTTTGCTAACTTTCATTGTGTCTGGTATGTTGCATTTTATTGTTGGTTTTTTGTTTAAGTCCCTGACGGATCTTGCCCATTTTAATACACTATTTATAATTTTCTTTGTACAAAGTGTAGATATTTTGGGTAACTCTGCCCTATCTAATCTCATTCAAAATGTTAGCGTCCCCGCTAAGGCTAAATAGCTCCATGCCAGTAGGCCAGTCTCTACCCTGGCAGCCTGGATCATAGTAGAGGGTGGCATGGGCAGTAATCTTTTTAAAAAACAACAATCTTCAAGATCCCAATTTGTTGTTTTATGTATGGAAAGTACCTCAGCGCCATATTGGAACAGTGGCCTAATTTATTCCCTCACATGCTGCCAATACAGGTCTCAGCAAGGGACTTCCATACATTTTATCAAATTTCTTAAGTCCCTCCACAGATGAAAGGGATTTTTCCTGCAAAAAAAAAAAAGCAATGTACCCTTTCTGGGACAGATTCTTCACATACTACTTGCATCTACTATCTAGATGTTAGTATTACTTAGGAACCAGTAATTCTTTACCTTCTTTTTCCCCTAATGGAAGCACTTTAGTTTTCTCCATATTTATTCTAAAGTTTTCCATATTGCAACAATCTGAGAAAACATCTAGCTTTCTCTGCAGACCGACTTACGTCAAATCCATGATAAGATCATCTGCGTAGAGAAGGCAGCTTACTGACACTAACACTAAAATGCATTTGTCTAACCCTCTTTGCATGGTACTTGGCAGGGCTGCCACTTTTGGGGGTTCTTTTTTGTCCCTGCTTTCTCCCTGTGATTTTCTAGATTTATGTTCCTTTTCTTACACTTATTCTGCACCAATATATAATGTTGATGATGAGAAAGAAGTCCTAATCCAAAAAATGAATGCTGGGCCTGCAACCAATAGTAAAAAATAAGCATGTTCTGTGCCTAAATTTAATGGCATGGGCACCGAAGTCCAGTGCATGAGTGGGTTTGGAGAGGGAGATCTTTTTTCATGAGAATGCAGACAGTGAACCAGGTTGGGAATGATGGGAAGGGGGTAGGTCCTGTCTTTATTCAGGGACCTCAGAATTGGAAGGCTAGAATGTAGGTGGGTCTTCAACACTCAATATGGTAGACATAACTGTTTTCTTACTGGTTTCACACTGCCACTCGTGTGTTTAAAGGGTCGCAAACAAAAAAGGTTCTTGGACAGAAGCCAGTGGCCTCCACTTCAAAACGGAGTGCCTATTTTTTCAATAAACTGGAACCTAACTCACTTAAATCAGCTATCAAAGCTGAGAGCCTACAAATAAAAAATAAAAAAAAGTCTTGTGGATCTGCGAATCCCGAGAGCCGACCCATGACTTTTCATTATAACCATATAAAAATCACAATTGTCAATGGAACTACAGCTAGACATCTCTGCCACCACCTTAGATCCTGTGTATTGGAATGTCTTCAAGTAAAAAGGCGGGAATATCCCAGCTGTCAGTTGCTCAAAGAGGCGTGGCCGGATGAAAGTAGCTGACTGGGCGTGGCTTACAAGAGTGCACAGAAAGGGGAGTGGTTCCGAGGCTAGTGGGAGGGGCGTGCCTTTGGCGTCCCGGTTCTTGTACAACTTTGAGCGAATGCCAAGGCATGGGAACTTTCGGATACATATTTCAGCTCAATGGAGGCGGGAGGCCTTACCAAGGTGTGTCCCGGACCAACAGTCATTCCTTTCCCCGTGCTTCCAGTCCCAGACCTCCTCACCTGCAGCCCCGCCGCCGTCACTCTGCGCCCGGCCGGCAGACCTCGGCTGCTGGGCCGCGGCTGCTCCATTGCCGGCTGGGCGGGGCTCCTCAACACCTAACTGTCCGAAAGCCGGTACCGGTCGGTGACGCTCTTCATGGCGGCGCCTGTCAGAAGCACGGACCACACCCCCCTTCGCGAGCCGGTGGCACACGCCCGTCACAACGTCAGCCACGCCCCAAAGAGTACACGGGAAGCAGAGGACACGCCCCACTGCGCGAGACCGTGAGTACCAGCCCACCGCGACGTAAGAGACGCCCACGCACTGGAGGCACACTATTTCCAAACTGTATTCCGCACATACCCTACGCCCCTCAACGTAATAGCCGCGTGCTGAAACAGACCACGCCCATGAGAGGATGACCCAAAGTATGACATGACCCTCGGGCTCTGTCCACGCTCCTTCAGTAAACACCTGTTTGTAGAAGTAATGCCTCAGCTGGCCGATCTGCTCAAGAACTGTCAATCATTGTCTGTGCTCCACCCCTTCGACGAGCCACATCCTTCTTACCATGCGAGCATCGTCCCACAGCAGCGTTACTTTGAGGGTTAGAGACAGAAGAAATACTGCCTTTATTTCGAGTCTCCTGTTGAATAAATAAAAAAATAACGCGGCCATTTGAGAGCAAAGCGGTGAGCGCCTTTTACATGAGTGAGAATGTAGAAAAGTGTCCATGTGTGTCGTGCTGCTAAAAGTCTTTAGTGATCACAGAAGTAGGTCGCACAGGCGTTGGCCAACAGCGAATGTGAACTACGTCAAGGATTTTGGTAAAATAGTTTACTCTTTATAACTGTGAAAATATGAGGTGCGAGAGACCTTTTATGTAGAGAGTCGTCGTTTAGTACTAGTGGAGTGGAGTGCGTCCCATCCCATTCTGAAAGGGGGTAGAGACTGTGTTGGTGTCCGTAGTCAATAATCACGCAAAACGGTACTTTCCAGCCCCGGCTCCGCCCAGACGTTTTCAGGCAAAGCGCTCAGCTGTGAGATGACGTCCGAGTCCCCGACCCTCCCCCAGCTGAGGCGCCTTTAGAAAGGAAAGTAGGACGAAAATCAACATGAACCTCTTCTGGCACGTGGCCATCACCGGGTTCGCCTGTGATTGGTCGTTAGCCGCTGGACTGTCAAATTAAAAGGGGGTGTGTGAAACGCCCCTCCCTGAAAGGGAAATAGATGCAGTTGTTGTTCAAAATGAGGTGAAATGTATCTGTCTCAGTAGAAGTACTGTGTCCGTGTTGGGGCAACTGTGTCTATAGTGTGGATACTTGAGCCATTTCCTGTGTCGTACGTGTTGAGATTGTATGCAATGTTTTTTTTTTTTGCAACAAAGTATGTCTTGCTTCACCGTTTTACACACCCCTGTGCGCGTTCTGTTGTGTGGTGCAGCAAACTGTGTTCTACATGTATATTTATAGATTGCATGTGACTAACTCCACAAATCCATCACAATGCCCTCGGGCACTGAATTGGAATACAGACAGGAACACCCCGGTTGTCATCCCCCGCCGTTGGACCCCCTTGCAGCACGTGTAAAGCTTTCAATAGTGCAATAGTGCAACAAGTGCAGTGGTGCCCACTAGAGACTGAGGGGCCCAATTGACCCCAAAGGTAGCTTATTATTTCTGTCAAACAAGAGGAGATAGGGTTGGGGTCGGCAGCATTTTTTCTGCTCCACATTCTGCATGCAAAAGGGGGTGGTGATGGACGGAGCATCAGAACCAATCAAACACTCACACCCAGTCAACAGATCTGGGTTTGATCCACCACCGTTCTTTAGCCCACTCTGCCACCCCAGTTCAGACATGGCCATATGCAAATCAGTCTGACCCTGTGCCTCATGGGAACAGTCCAGCCCGAACTGCCAAGCCATGCCTTCCCTGGACTGGAAACAAGCTTCCTAGGACCGGTTTCTGGCATTTCAGCCGTCTTCAGCCAGGCTTGCTTGAATCCAGTGGCAAAGTGAGCAAGGGACTCACGTCTGAGCATACCCTGCCAACTTATGGCGAACAAAGCGGTACAAAAGGGGGTGGTGATGGACGGAGCATCAGAACCAATCAAACACTCACACCCAGTCAACAGATCTGGGTTTGATCCACCACCGTTCTTTAGCCCACTCTGCCACCCCAGTTCAGACATGGCCATATGCAAATCAGTCTGACCCTGTGCCTCATGGGAACAGTCCAGCCCGAACTGCCAAGCCATGCCTTCCCTGGACCGGAAACAAGCTTCCTAGGACCGGTTTCTGGCATTTCAGCCGTCTTCAGCCAGGCTTGCTTGAATCCAGTGGCAAAGTGAGCAAGGGACTCACGTCTGAGCATACCCTGCCAACTTATGGCGAACAAAGCGGTACAAAAGGGGGTGGTGATGGACGGAGCATCAGAACCAATCAAACACTCACACCCAGTCAACAGATCTGGGTTTGATCCACCACCGTTCTTTAGCCCACTCTGCCACCCCAGTTCAGACATGGCCATATGCAAATCAGTCTGACCCTGTGCCTCATGGGAACAGTCCAGCCCGAACTGCCAAGCCATGCCTTCCCTGGACCGGAAACAAGCTTCCTAGGACCGGTTTCTGGCATTTCAGCCGTCTTCAGCCAGGCTTGCTTGAATCCAGTGGCAAAGTGAGCAAGGGACTCACGTCTGAGCATACCCTGCCAACTTATGGCGAACAAAGCGGTACAAAAGGGGGTGGTGATGGACGGAGCATCAGAACCAATCAAACACTCACACCCAGTCAACAGATCTGGGTTTGATCCACCACCGTTCTTTAGCCCACTCTGCCACCCCAGTTCAGACATGGCCATATGCAAATCAGTCTGACCCTGTGCCTCATGGGAACAGTCCAGCCCGAACTGCCAAGCCATGCCTTCCCTGGACCGGAAACAAGCTTCCTAGGACCGGTTTCTGGCATTTCAGCCGTCTTCAGCCAGGCTTGCTTGAATCCAGTGGCAAAGTGAGCAAGGGACTCACGTCTGAGCATACCCTGCCAACTTATGGCGAACAAAGCGGTACAAAAGGGGGTGGTGATGGACGGAGCATCAGAACCAATCAAACACTCACACCCAGTCAACAGATCTGGGTTTGATCCACCACCGTTCTTTAGCCCACTCTGCCACTCCAGTTCAGACATGGCCATATGCAAATCAGTCTGACCCTGTGCCTCATGGGAACAGTCCAGCCCGAACTGCCAAGCCATGCCTTCCCTGGACCGGAAACAAGCTTCCTAGGACCGGTTTCTGGCATTTCAGCCGTCTTCAGCCAGGCTTGCTTGAATCCAGTGGCAAAGTGAGCAAGGGACTCACGTCTGAGCATACCCTGCCAACTTATGGCGAACAAAGCGGTACAAAAGGGGGTGGTGATGGACGGAGCATCAGAACCAATCAAACACTCACACCCAGTCAACAGATCTGGGTTTGATCCACCACCGTTCTTTAGCCCACTCTGCCACCCCAGTTCAGACATGGCCATATGCAAATCAGTCTGACCCTGTGCCTCATGGGAACAGTCCAGCCCGAACTGCCAAGCCATGCCTTCCCTGGACCGGAAACAAGCTTCCTAGGACCGGTTTCTGGCATTTCAGCCGTCTTCAGCCAGGCTTGCTTGAATCCAGTGGCAAAGTGAGCAAGGGACTCACGTCTGAGCATACCCTGCCAACTTATGGCGAACAAAGCGGTACAAAAGGGGGTGGTGATGGACGGAGCATCAGAACCAATCAAACACTCACACCCAGTCAACAGATCTGGGTTTGATCCACCACCGTTCTTTAGCCCACTCTGCCACCCCAGTTCAGACATGGCCATATGCAAATCAGTCTGACCCTGTGCCTCATGGGAACAGTCCAGCCCGAACTGCCAAGCCATGCCTTCCCTGGACCGGAAACAAGCTTCCTAGGACCGGTTTCTGGCATTTCAGCCGTCTTCAGCCAGGCTTGCTTGAATCCAGTGGCAAAGTGAGCAAGGGACTCACGTCTGAGCATACCCTGCCAACTTATGGCGAACAAAGCGGTACAAAAGGGGGTGGTGATGGACGGAGCATCAGAACCAATCAAACACTCACACCCAGTCAACAGATCTGGGTTTGATCCACCACCGTTCTTTAGCCCACTCTGCCACCCCAGTTCAGACATGGCCATATGCAAATCAGTCTGACCCTGTGCCTCATGGGAACAGTCCAGCCCGAACTGCCAAGCCATGCCTTCCCTGGACCGGAAACAAGCTTCCTAGGACCGGTTTCTGGCATTTCAGCCGTCTTCAGCCAGGCTTGCTTGAATCCAGTGGCAAAGTGAGCAAGGGACTCACGTCTGAGCATACCCTGCCAACTTATGGCGAACAAAGCGGTACAAAAGGGGGTGGTGATGGACGGAGCATCAGAACCAATCAAACACTCACACCCAGTCAACAGATCTGGGTTTGATCCACCACCGTTCTTTAGCCCACTCTGCCACCCCAGTTCAGACATGGCCATATGCAAATCAGTCTGACCCTGTGCCTCATGGGAACAGTCCAGCCCGAACTGCCAAGCCATGCCTTCCCTGGACCGGAAACAAGCTTCCTAGGACCGGTTTCTGGCATTTCAGCCGTCTTCAGCCAGGCTTGCTTGAATCCAGTGGCAAAGTGAGCAAGGGACTCACGTCTGAGCATACCCTGCCAACTTATGGCGAACAAAGCGGTACAAAAGGGGGTGGTGATGGACGGAGCATCAGAACCAATCAAACACTCACACCCAGTCAACAGATCTGGGTTTGATCCACCACCGTTCTTTAGCCCACTCTGCCACCCCAGTTCAGACATGGCCATATGCAAATCAGTCTGACCCTGTGCCTCATGGGAACAGTCCAGCCCGAACTGCCAAGCCATGCCTTCCCTGGACCGGAAACAAGCTTCCTAGGACCGGTTTCTGGCATTTCAGCCGTCTGAATGGCCTGAACTCTGAGTCTCTAATTGATCCCCTATTAACACCCTCCGCTGGCCAAATGCAGCAAAAGATAAAAAATCTAGTGATTTTTTTACTTGCACCTTCATCAGTGTGGCTTTTATTATAGAGTCACATAATATGCATCTGGCACTTCTTTAATGTTGGAAAAGCAGAACAAACCATCAAAAAAATAAACAGATAGACACCACTGCATTATTAAGCTGAAACGCACCAGTTGAGGAATATTTGATTTGTCGAACACATACTCCTGATCACACGGCGGTGGTGAGTTTTTCAAACTAGGAATTATAGCAGACAGAGAAACTAGCATTCAAATGACATTTATGCAGTTTTAAGTGCACTGAAACAGTTTAGAAAGAGAACAATAACTTATGTCTAATTAATAAACTTATACCTGTCTCCATCCCTCATAACTCCACCCATCACACTATATGCAATAAAGTGGGACACATATTAATCGCACACTTTCCTTTCTTTCTCTCAAAATAATCCCAAACCTGTCCACTCTGCTAGTTATTAGTTCCTTTTCCCTGTGGATCTGTATACAAGTTTGTGCACAGGAGCACAATGTCTGGTTGCAAAAAACCCCAATTGTCAGTTTACAGTGGGCTTAGAGCCCACGTGTTGCTTACCATTGGTTAGCTTTATTGTCACTCTCATTTGATTATTTTTATTTATCAGCTTGTGTGGGCTTTCCTTGTTCTGGCTTTTTGTCCGTCCCCCTAGAGCAGGGGTACTCACAAACTTTCTCTCGGGGGCCAAATTTACAGTGTGGTTTCTGGCTGAGCGCTGCACCGGTGGGGGCGGGGCCAGTGGGGGAGGGGGCGGGGCTAGACAAAAAAACTATGACCATGAGGTTGAACTCAGCCCCCGCAGCGGACGCCTTCGTCCACTGAGCCACCAGACCAGGCATTCACACATATCTATCTATCTCTCGCTCTGTCTCCCTCCCTCCCTCTGTCTCCCTCCCTCCCTCTGTCTCCCTCCCTCCCTCTGTCTCCCTCCCTCCCTCTGTCTCCCTCTCTCTCCTTCTCTCTCTCCGTCTCCCTCTCTCTCTCCGTCTCCCTCCCTCTCTCTATCTCTCTCCCTCTCTCTATCTCTCTCTCTCCCTCTGTCTCCATCACTCTGTTTGTCTCCCTTTCTCTCCGTCTCCCTCCCTTGGTCTGTCTCCCTCCCTCTGTCTCCCTCTCTCCCTCCCTCCCTCTCTCTCCATCTCCCTCCCTCTCTCGCCATCTCCCTCCCTCTATCTCTCTCTCTCAATCACTGTTTGTCTCCCTTTCTCTCTGTCTCCGTCCCTCTCTGTCTCCCTCACTCTCCCTCTCGGTCTCCGTCCCTCTCTCTCCCTGTCTCACTCACTCTGTTTGTCTCTCTGTCTCCCTCCCTCCTCCTCTGTTCTCCCTCTGTCTCCCTCTCTCTGTCTCCCTCTCTCTGTCTTCCCCCTCTGTTTTTTAGTGATTTGGCAGTGGAATGTAATAAAGTTTCAAGAAAGACGTATTGGAAAGAAATTATATTTTTAGTGTAACGTTTTTAGACTTTTGTAATGCAGCAAAAGATGACGTAAAACAGAACCTCCGAAAAACACAATAATAAGAAACATAATGTCTCAAAGCTTACAGAACCGATTGCTATGGAAATAAATATTTGTACATCTGAACAGAAATAAGTTGTGTTAAAATGTTGCGATGTGTTTCCAGGCATGGACTAAAAAGGTTGAAAATCACTTTGTTGTGGCACATGTAGGTAAAGACAAAGGGTAAATACAAAAGGTTTGGGTGAAAGGTTGTGAGCACAGTTATCAGGCTGCTGGGTCATTGTTCAGGCTTTCGTTGGATGGCCTCTTCACTGAAATCACCAATGGCGATGTCTTGGGGCTCTCCCTCTTTTTCTGCTGCTCGTAAGCCTCGAGTCGTCTGGGTATG
Organism: Triturus cristatus; assembly: GCF_964204655.1. Taxonomy (NCBI): domain Eukaryota; kingdom Metazoa; phylum Chordata; class Amphibia; order Caudata; family Salamandridae; genus Triturus; species Triturus cristatus. The sequence continues at coordinate 1,627,024,522 of NC_140590.1, read as the reverse complement.
TTTAGGTGTACGTGGGGCGAACTCTGCTCCCCGACTTCACTTTCTTTCTCGTCTTCAGTGTCTTCCTCCTCAAACGCCCCACTGATTCAGGGTCCTCCCTGTAGCTGGGGGCAGGGTGCGGTGAAGGGAAGCCTCCGTCCCCCCTGAACCGAAGCAGGTGATGGGCAGCCCTGTTTTTCCCCAAGTTTTTGAGGCTGATGGCAGGGGAAGCTCTCCCCCCCCCCTCCCTCTCTTTCTCCCTCCCTCTTCCTCCCTATGTCGCACTCTGTCTTCCTCCCGCTGTCACCTCACCCCCTGCTCTCACTCCCTGCTGCCCTCCATCACCTCACCCTGCTGTCCTCGTCACCCTCAGTCACCTCACCCCGCGCTGAGACAGCTTCCCGGGAACGCACACAGCCGCTGCACCCAAGTACTTCACAGGTCTTTTAACAACCATTCACTTGTTAATGAGGGTTTGTTGTATTTCACCTCTTCTTAGTGCCCCTGCATCTCCACTCAATCAGAGTGGAGATGCAGGGGCGCTAAGAAGAGGTGAAGTACAACAAAGCCTCATTAACAAGTGAATGTTCTTTAAAAGAATCGCCCGGCTCCCATAGCTCGCAACCGGTGATATAAAAAACACAAAGGCATATGATGTCTGCAAGGTCCGCGGGCCGCCAAGGAAGGCTTGCCGGGCCGCTGGTGGCCCGCGGGCCGTACTATGAGTACCCCTGCCCTAGAGCATATCCCTTTCCACTGCTTACTTTTTGGTCACCCAACTTTTTTCTTTTCGGCTATGCACTCCATGAGAGTGCATCAATCAATCAATTAAGGAGTTGTAAAGCACAGAAAATCACCTGTGATGGTTTCAGGGCACTGGAGTTGCTACTTTGTGATGTGTTCATTCGGACAGCCAGGTCTTGAGTCCTTTCCTGGAGGGATGAGGTGGTCCTGAGGTGCAGGAGAAGGTCGTTACAAGCTTTGATCGCAAGGCGTGAGAATGAGCGTCCTCTGCTGTTGCCACAGTGGATTCGGGGGGTGTCTGCGAGGAAGAGGGTGGAGCATAGAAGATTTTCTAGCACTTGCAACAAGAGGTTTAGATTCTATTAAAGACACTGAGGTGAGGATTATGCTTCTCAATCGTCACTGCTTTTAAAACAGGAGCCAATGAAAAAACAGTAAACATCTACAAATACTACATGTCTCATGAGGCTTTGAACCTCGCCTCCTAAAACCCACCAATAGTCTGTCGATAACCAGTACAAAATAGAGAGGCACCATCTTCCTGAATCTTTCTTTGCAAACAAGCAGTCCACTAATACGAACATTGTCCAAAAGGGAATAAGCACACAGTTCCAAAGACTCTCAATGGAGAGTTAGCACAGTCCAAAAGGGCCCAAGCAGAACAATGAAATCCAAACAGAATCACTGGAGTTGAAAACACCAACTGCTGGAAACAGCCAGGCCATGGCATTCATTTTGTTTTTAATCCGAACCTGAAAAGAAAGAAGAACTTGAATCCCATCTTTACATAATTTCAAGTACAAGGTTGGGACAAAAAAATTGAACATATACCATATATTACATTGACAGCATGAGATCATAAATCTTACCTGTCCCAACGGGTGGGATAATCCTCACCCCTGTGTCCTTAATAGAATCAAAAATTCTTGTTGCAAACGCTAGAACCTTTTCTATTCTATGGCAGGACCGGAGGCTTCGATTATGCTGGTTCAAAGCTCACCCAAAACAATGCACAATAGGTTTATAGTAAGAAATCTTGAACATAGAATCTGATGACCAGACAGCAGCATGAAGAATATCTTCCAATCTATACCCACGAGCAGACACTTTATAAATGCCATAGCATCTCTAGCAGAATGAGCACCATACAGAGAAACATCAATACCCGCCTCTGACATGACCCAACGAACCCAACAGGCCAATGTCGCTGCTGTCACTGGATGAAAAGGCTTTTGGGTAGCCAAAAACAAAGGACCAAGAGGATCAGTTCTATGAGCCAAAGTACGGTCCTCGTAAACCTTCAAACATTTTACAACACATAATTTAGCATTGTGAGGAAAAGCAGGATAATCAATGGACCATGATATGGTCTACGTTCTTTTTGAAATAAGAAATGAAACACCATCAGGAGAAAACAACCTACCTGCAAGATCCAGAGCTTGTACATCCGTCACTCTTCGGCACAAAATCAAGCATAAAAGCATAGTCAATTTGGCAGAAATTTGTTTCAATGTCAATCAGTATTATCAGGCCATGACTTTAATCAAGACAAAACATTCATAACATTCCATACCTGAGTGTATCTAGGTTTCGGAGGGCGAGCCATCCTGATACCTTTCAGTAGTTTATATACCATGTGATGGACACCCTTAGGCTTGCCATCAATAGGGTTATGTTCAGCAGACAGTGCTAACCTAACATTATTTATTGACCTGTAACACAAACCAGATTCGGCACACTCCGAAAGGAAATTCAGAACATCTTTCAACTCAGAAACCACGGGATTCACCTCCTGTTGAAGGCACCAACCCACCCAATGTTTCCAGGCAGAAGAATATCAATCTGGGTATGTCTCCTGATAACTTCCAGACCATGAGAGTCAACTGTTTTTGAAAAATCGGAGGTTGTGACGAACCCACTGCATCAAGGAGTAGCTGTGGGAAAACGGAGGAGAATGGGGAAGAGCTACAGATAATTCTAGAAGAGTTGGAAACCACAATTGTGCCTTCCACAGAGGGGTGACCAGAACATTGGTCGCCAATTGATGTCTGGCCTGAGCCGCCACCCTCAGAATCATGGCAAATGGTGGGAAAGCATAATTCGCCTGATCCTTCCATGACTGCGAAAAGGCATCCGTCTCCTTGGCCTTTGGATCTGGCCTCTAACTGTAGAACCGTTTCAGTTGATCAGTAAGCTGGGTAGGAAACAGGTCCACTTGACACAGACCCTGAGCAGACTTTATCTCTTGAAAGATGTGAGGATAGAGTTTCCAGTCGCTGTAGCCTTTGCCTTTTGGGAAAGGCAGAAGGGCCAGGACTCTCGGGCTATGTTTGCCAGCAGGCGCAATCTCGTCTCCCCCCCCCCCCCCCCCCCCCCCCCCAAGATTTGATATGAAGTTGCAATTCTTCGGCTGACCAATGACGTGCGATAGAAAATTCTCTGCATCGTGCACCACAGCCCCATCGACTGGCGTCTGATTCGATGACCACGTCGGGGGGGGGGGGACTGAAAATGGCCTTGCCTTTCCACACCTCGATGTGGAGGAGCCACTACTGAAGTTCTTCTTGGGCTTCGGCAGACAATGGAATCAAGTGGTTGTACCTGAAACCCTGTTGCAAGTAGTGAATATTCAAACGTTGAAGAGCCCTGTAATGCAGCATACCCGGTAAAATCTCTTGAATTGAAGATGCTAGCAACCCCACAATCCGGGCCAGGGATCTCAAAGACACCATCTGTTTCGACAGAGTCAATCTCAACTGAACTTGATTGATTGATTGATGTGGAACTTGTATAGCGCAGCTATCACCCTACGGGCATCCTGGCGATTTAGACTGATGATCCATACCAAGGGGGACAGAGGGAGGGATAGGGAAGCGACCTGGATTAAGCTTTGGGATATAGCCAGGTTTTAAGTCCCTTATGGAATTCGAGTAGAGAATTGCACTGTCTCAAATTCAGAGGGAGCTTGTTCCACAAGCCGGAGGCTACTACGCTGAAGGCCCTTCCGCCTTTCCTGGAGCGCTTGAATCTCGGGACTACAAGTAGGCCGGCTGTGGAGGATCGGAGTTGCCTGATTGGTAGGTGGCGAACAAACTTATCCTGCAAAGGGACTTGGCCTAGTCCATGCAGTGCTCTAAATGCCAAACACAGGGACTTGAAAGATACCCTTTCCTTAACAGGAAGCCAATGTAGGTTCCTCAGTGCTTCGGTGCCCGTAGAGCTACGTCGCCTATCGAGCACCAATTTGGCTGCAGCTGACTGGATCCTTTGCAGTCCCTGGAAGATATACTGCGGGGCCCCCAGATATAGGGAGTTGCAGTAGTCAAGCCTGCTTAATACCGTACTGCGTACTACCATGGCTTGGGACTCCCTAGGCAGTAAAGGAAAAATACTTCGAAGCAGCCGCAGCAGGGCGAAACAGACATTGGCGGTCTTGCTGGCCTGAGATACCATCTGAAGGTCGTCATCGATGATCACCCCAAGATTACGTACCTTCCTGACCGGTGTTAGGGGTCCTTCCTCTGGAGAGAGACTAAATTTGGAAGGAAGATGTTTTTGGATCCTAGATGGCGAGCAAAAGACCACCTCGGTTTTACCACTGTTGAACTGGAGAGAGTTCCTTCTGAGCCAGTCCGTGGTCTGCTTCATGCATTGCTGGAATCGGTCCATAGATAGTGCGTCATCCCCTTCTAAAGAGAAGGCCAGCTGCGTGTCGTCAGCATAGTTCACCAGGCTGACTCCGAAAGATTTAATTAAAGGAAACAGGGGCCGTAGGTAGATGTTGAAAAGGATGGGACTGATTGCAAATTCCTGCGGCACCCCGTACGCAACTGGGGACCTGCTGGAGGAGAAAGGTGTCAAGGTGACTACCTGCTGTCTACCTTCTAGGTAGGATTGAAACCATTGCAGCGCTCTGCCTTTAACACCTATCTGCTTTAATCTCGCCACCAAAACTGGGTGGCTCACCGTGTCGAAAGCTGCCGACATATCGAGAAGCACTAGAATCATGGCATTCCCGTTGTCGGCACGCATTCGAAGATGGTCCAGCATGGTAGTCAGAGCCGTTTCGGTTCCGTGGCCAGGACGGAAACCGAACTGGTCCCTGTCGAGCAGGAGGTTCTCCTCCAGAAAGTGGGACAATGTCCTGCTTACTGACTTTTCGAGGATTTTCACCGGATATGGCAAGAGCGAGATAGGCCTGAAATTAGCTGGTACCAAGGGGTCCAGATTCAGTTTCTTAATCAGTGGGGTTACCACTGCTAATTTCCAGCAGTCCGGTACAGATCCAACCATCAGGGACTGGTTGCAGATCATCCTCAACCATGGAAAGGTATTGCGCCCAAATAGCTTCCATATTTTGTGGGGGAGAGGGTCTAGGGGGGAACCAGAAGACACGCTTTCTATCAGGCTGTCAAAAGCCACCTGGGAAAGTGGTTGAAAGCTGTCTAGGGCCGCGGTCAGTTGTAGATCACTGTCGGCCGAGCAAGCTGTTTCCTCAGAACCGTCCTGAGTGTTGTCCTGTAGTGTATTTACGATGTTGGCAATTTTCTCCTGGAAGAAGGAGGCAATTTCATTGCACAGGGCTTGCGAGGGGGCTACTCTGTTTTTCATACAGTCCGGGGTTGAAAGGTCTCGGACAATCTTGAAGAGGGCTTTAGTCCCATTTGAAGCCTGGGTAATGGAGCTGGCATAGAAATCTGCCTTGGACCTCAGGATAAGAGCTTTATATTGTAGTTGGATCAGTCTAAGATCTTTTTTGTCGTCCTCGGCATAGTTTCTTCTCCATTTCCTCTCTGCTTGCCTAAGGGAGAGTCTGAGTTGATGCAGCTCCCCATTGTACCAGTGCGCTGATCTTTTCCTCACCTTCTTTAGTGACTTTATAGGGATAATATGATCTAGGATCTTAATTATATGTCCAGTGAATGATCTGTAGTGTTCATCCACGGACCTGTCGGAAGAGAAGTGGCTGGCATCCAGAGATGTAATTAGGGGTCGACTTTGGCCAGTTTGGCCCATTCTCTATCCTTCCTATAGGAACACTGCTGGCTATACACATTCTTCCGGCAAGGCATCGCCATGCTCAGATGTATAAGGGAGTGGTCCGTCCAATTCAAGGGCGTTATGTTTAATATCCTTGTTGTAGCTGGATTAGCAAATACTAAATCCAGGATATGCCCCTTCTGATGAGTTGGACTGGCCACCAGTTGATGGAGATTCAGGTTAGAGCAGGTGTGCAGGAGGTCTCTCAATTGGCTACAGAGGCCTCCATCCTCTCTGAGGTTAAAGTTGCCTAGAACAGTCATGTTGGTATGGGCAAGTTTTAGGTTGATGATAGTATCAGCGAGAAGGTGGAATTGTGTGGTCACACCCGGGGGCCTATAACATAGCATCCCCGTAAGTAAGTTCCCGCTGGGAGATTGTAGTGAAAAACCCATAATTTCTATCCCCCCTACCTCGTCAATCTGACAAGGTCTAAAGTCTAAGGTATCTTTAAAAATCATACCCACTCCTCCTCCTCTGCCTGTGCTACGAGGTTTGTGGAGGATTTTATATCCGCTAGGGCAGGCCCCGCTCAAGCCAACAGTGGACTCAGCGGTGGCCCATGTTTCCGTTATAAAAAGAGCGTCTAGCTCAATGTCTTCCAGGAGGCTAAAGACTTCAGAGGAGTGTTTAACAAGCGACCGGCTATTTATTAGGCCGCAGGTGAGACTATCACCCGATAAATTATGGCCCTTAGGTAGGTTTAGCTGCAATAGTTGCTCTCTGCCATATGTCAATCGCCCTAGATGAACATTTGAAAGGGCAGCATTTCTGGCGCTGGGAGCGTCCGGGGCGCGGACGGGCGCAGACGGGCTTGCCTCTGGCGCGCCTCTGGCGCGCCATCGGCGCGCGCACGGCGCGCTTGCATTAGGTGACTTAAGTAGGTAGTCGTCGATGTTCCCCAACCGCTAGAACGCCTCCCAAGATGGCGACTGGCAATGGCAAGAGAACGAGTTCCCACACCCAAGATGGCGCTGCTAGTGGGAGTGAGGGATCGTCACGCTAAATCAGCGTGTGAAAAAAGATTTTTATGGTGCAAGTAAGTGGAGCGGCGGTGTAATTCACAAATTGTGGGTTAAATTATAAGTATTGAACAGGGCAACAAGACAAGTTAAAAGCGAGGTAAAACAGCACCTCTCGGCGCACTAAAGGTTTAAACAGTATTCACGGCAACGCTTTCACTCACACTGTCACTCAGTACTAGATTCGGTCATCTTGATGGACTTCACTTTCAAGGCAGGAAGAATCGATTGTGCCTTGAGGGAATCCACTTGAAATCCTTGGAATCCACTTGCTAGCATGTAATAATCATGGACTTTTGGTATTTATTACAAATCCCAGTTCCTGGAGAAGAGACATTGTCCAATACAAGTGAGTTAACAGAAGGGACTGATCTTGAGCCCAGACGTGTGTCCTGTGCTCTCCATACCGCTGGAGTCAAGCTATCCTTGCTGATGAGGGCTGAAAGCCCGAAACTGGTCCTAGGATGCTTGTTTCCAGTCCAGGGAGGACCTGGCCTGGCAGTTCAGGTTGGGCTGGTCCCATTGGGGCGTAGGGTCAAGACTGATTTGCATATGGCTGGGTCCAAACTGGAATGGCATGGTGAGCAAAAAAAACGATGGATTTAGGCCCAGATCTCTGTACTGGGGTGAGTGTATGACATTGTTCTGCATTCTGTCCATCAATTGTTCTTTTTGCATGAGCTAAGAGCAGCATGTCATCCAGATAGACGATCATGCAAATCCCCATCTCCCTTAAGCGGACGACCACTGGTTTCAGAAGTTTGGTGAACACCCACAGGGCAGAGGATAGACCGAACAGGAGAGATTGATACTCGTACCATTGGCCTTTCCAATGAAACTGCAAGTACCAATGGTGAGAGGGATAAATGGGGACAGATAGATAGCCATCCTTGAAATCAAGACAAACCATACAATATAGTTTCTGAAGAAGATCCCTCAGTAGATGGATGCCCTCGATCTTGAAGTGACGGTAAATCACAAAAGGATTGACATTTCTGAGGTTCAGAACTAACATTATACCCCCACCTTTCTTTTGTACCAGAAACACATTGCTGCAGAAGCCCCTTGGGTGAGGGGACGTCAGCACAATTGCCTTTTTTGACAAAAGTTCTAGTAATTTTGAATCTATAACAGACTCATCTTGTTGGGGGGAAAAAGGAGAGGGGGAGGGAAAGAGTCTTGATAGGGGGGTTGAGACAGTTCTATTTGATAACCCTGAACAGTATCAAGAACCCATCAATCTGAAGTGATCTTTGCCCCATTGTGCACCAAGAACCTCAGTCTGCTCCCCCTTTCCCCCCACAGGAAGCAGCCGCGGTCCGTGCAAGTAAGAGCGGTAGGGCCGGGTAAGGGGGGATTTCGTGGGACGATGCTGAAGGGAAATTATTTATTTATTTAGTTTTCCCTCTGCATCATCCCTCGAAATCCCCCCTCTTACCCGGCCCCACCGCTCTTACCTGCACGGACCACGGCTGAGAGGAAGTTGAGAAGAGGGGGGGCGGGAACCATTGCCTGCAGATTAGTTGTTGGAGTTGCGGAACCCCCTATAGTCTCCTCGATTAAAGTGACCTCGAAATCCTCTGGATCTGGGAGGGTAGAACTCCTGTTGGGCTGGATCTTGGGTGTAACCGTCACACCTGGGGTTGAACCCACGAGGAGGACCTTGTTGGTTCAAACGGCCAGTCGAACGTCCTCTGCCACGACCGGTCCTGCCAGAAAGGGGGTTGAAAACTCGCTAGAGCAAAGGTTGGGATTTGTCAAGCGAGGTAAATGTGATAACGAACTTGGCTATATCCTTAACACAGTGGTCACCAAATAACTGGCCTTCTGCCAGGGGACCCAGTTCTGCAGTAGCCAGTTGCACCAACTGTGGGTCAATTTGAAGAAGTACAGGCTTGCGGCGTTTTGAAGCCAGCGCACAATTAGCGTTGCCGAAGAGGCATATTGCCCTCTGACCCCAACCAGCAAGCACCTCCTGGTGAACTGGAGCCCCTGTCTCTTGGGCTTGGAGGGCCAATTCTAAGATCTTGGCCAAGGGGCCTGAAATTTCAAGGAGTTATTCTTGGCATGCTCGTAATGCCATATCCACACCCTTTTCGTAATCTCAAACCAGAGAAATTTCACCTCCCATGTGGGGTGCCGCAAGGTTCGGCTTTATCACCGACCTTGTTCAATATCTATGTCACCCATCTTGCCAAGTTTATCAGAGAGCATGGTCTTGCGTTGGTCTCTGATGCTGACGACACCCAGTTAGTTATGTCTATATCACAGTGGGTTGAAGTCACAGCTGTCAGCTTTAAAAAATGCCTGAATAGTATCATGAGCTGGATGAACGTAAATTTCCTCAAGCACAATACTGATAAAACGGAGGTCATGGAGTTTGGGAACGGTCCACCTATATGGAATCAAGCATGGTGGCCAATCGAGGCAGGCAATTGCCCTCCTCTGTGTACCAAGGTGAGAAACCTGGGAGTGACTTGTTACAATCAGTTAAACTTTGCAGGACAGATTAATCGCTGGACATCCTCCTACTTCTTTCTATTAAATATTCTACGTAAGATCATGCCTTTTATCCCCCAGGATCTTAAGAAAACTGTTATAGGTGCGCTAATCCTCTCAAAAATAGACTATAGCAACGCATTATTCCTGGGCATTGACAAGTTTCAGATGGCCAAATTGTAGTCAGTGCAGAATGCCGCAGCGCGACTACTACTCAACATCCATAATTATCATTCTATTTCCGCTAGAATTAGGCTACTCCATTGGCTTCCGACACAACAACAAGTGTAATTTAAGGCACTTTGTTTGGTACACAAGGCATTGTATGGCGGGGGAGCCTTGGATATGCAGAAACTATTTATATGGTACTCCACTAAATGGAATCTCAGATCAGCCAATACTGGGCTGGTTCAGATCCCCAAAATTCAAAAAGTAAGATGGGGAGGCAGGAGCCTATCCCATCTTGCAGCTAGACTCTGGAACAGGCTGCCGACCACTATCAGGCTGCAGTTCAGGAAAATAATTAAGACTTGGCTCTATCCCCTCAAATAAGGTCCACGACTCGCCGGAACAACACACATCACATTTCCCCTAGCGCCAAGACACCTCGGCATTCGTGTGCTTTATAAAAACACTACTTACTTACTTTTTAGGGTCTTTATTGTACTTTTTAAGAAAGGTCTGCATGGATGTATCAATGTCAGGGGTTAGGGCAGTTTTGTGAGGTAAATCAGGCTGGGGGCACTCGGACCATAAACTGGACCGAACCTCTTTGTCAAAACATTTGTGCAGGTTCAACTGCAGGAGCAGGGCTCCAATCGGAGGACAGAGGGTGAACAATGTCGGAAGGGTCAAAGGTGAAAGGGGACACAATAGAAGGAGAGATGGAGCTCTTGCATTTCTTAGAATGTTTGCAAGCTTGTGAATCTTGAGAGGAGGAAGTATAAGAGTCGGTGTCTGTGGCCAGGGGAGGGAGAGAACCTGCACTGTAAGAGTGATCAGGTCAGGCCCCTTGAGTCATTTTAGAAATTACCTTTGAATGCGGCCTTGATGGGGAAGAAGGGGTGGGTCCAGAGGTCGGTGGGGTGGAGGAGGGCCCAGCAATCTCATCCAAACATTAGGGTATGGGTTGAAGTGCTGATCTGAGAGCCTTACCCAGCAATCTTTCTACAGATACATCTATAATTGCCTCCATGCCATCATCATAGCAATAGTCTCCATCAGGGCCATAAGCTGCCTGGTCGAATGTCTCATAGTCAAACATAATCACAAGAGGGAACAAGCACCTCACTCGAAGTCCTCAGAGGGAAGCAGAATTATTGCAGCCCTGCTCAGCACAGAGACGGGACGTCAAAAGGGAGCACACGCTGGCTATAGGACGCAAAAGAGGTCACAACCGTGTCAAAAAAAATACTCCGACAGGAAGCTTTGTAGCTTTAAAGAAAAGAGTTTCAGTTCACCCTACTAAAAAGTTTATAATCGTGCAGTTCAGAAAGAAGGCCTCTAGCCCCGGTGACTTGACTCTGCAGTGTGGGGCCCCTACTGTCTCAGCCCGGGGAGAGGCAGCTCCAGCAATGTCCGTACGAAGCTGCCAAGCGAAAGAAAGACGCCCTGGCAAGCTTTTGAAGAGGTGTGCGTATGTAGCCCAATTGGGCTACATGTGCAACCTTGCTCCCGGGATGGGCTACCGCAGGCAATGCTGCTGCATGAAAACTCACTAATGGAGAGGCCTGCCGGCCACCACAGGGGACGACAGCCAGGCAAAACTGGAAAGGAAGGGAAAATGGCAGTGGACAGAGGCGCAACACGTACCGTGAAAGGTGGGAAGGAATCGACCACGAAGCTGCTATGAAAGGAAAAAATGGCACAGTGCACCAAGAAAAAACCCCAAATAAACAAGGTTAGACAAACCAACAGCACTCCGCGGGCACATCACTATCGAATACAAAGCATTAGCAGAATTACGCAATCAATGAGACATGTAAAAAATAAAGAAGCAGTTATCTTGACTGCGGAGCAGCAAAGAGAGAGGCAGAAATATTTTGCACTCGTTATCGATAGACTATTGGTCGATAGACTATTGGTGGGTTTCAGAAGGCGTGGTTCAAAGCCTCATGTCGGGGTGACTACAGGTGAGCTATATTGATATATCCTAACTTGAAGTTAGCCGTACTTCAGTTTTAACGACGGAACGCCTCAGTTAATTTGGCAACTACGTTTGGTGTTTCAGGATACAGCTTTTACGCCTAGGCGTTCCGACGCCACTATCTGCCCCGGTATTTGGGATCGCTTGCAAAACTACATCACTTGCAAGGTTAGTCGCAGTCATTATGTGTCAGAGACGCTAGTTATCTGTATCACTATCAGTGAGACTGACAACAGATTTGACCATTTTCGTTACAGTTACCACATAGTGTCCTCTGGTTATTTTTCGCGACGCAAACAGCTTTCAGCTACGACAACGCACAGACACAAGATGAGATGAGGAATTTGGATATCTTACTAGTTCACGCAATTATTTACCATCAGATTTATGGTTATCTGTTGTATTTAATTTTACAGGTACTTCTCAACTTTTATACTGTTGAAACTGCTTTTAGAAACATACAGGCTCAAAGCTCTAGTCGAGCAGGTATGGGAAACGTCTTGTGAAATTCCATTAATAACCGCCGCGAGTCGGAACACAGTGTTGTTTTAACAGAAATTGTTCTACTTTCCTTTCTTTCCTTTATGTGTCTAGTATTCTTCCGCACGAAGACTGTAAGTGTTTATTTTGCATGGTCACCTGATTAGAGAACTTTTTTTTAGCACTTTAAGGTGTAGGGTGCATGACGAAACCTGATCATCAAACAATCTTCTTTTTTTCCTGAATAATTCGGTGTTGTTCCTAACGTGCATCTTTTGAAATGTTTCCCATTCTTTTTTTTCCACAGATTACCCCTGATGAAGGGACCATGTGTCCCGAAATGCATTGGGTTCTATTATTTTTTGTTGTATAACAATGTTTGTTTCATTGCAACCTTTTTGAAATGTTGATAGTATTCATGTAAACATTCATATGTAAATACATGGCGCTCTAATTTGTACTGTGGAAAGTTGACCAGTATACACTCTTCATGAAAAATTTGTTTTCAAACTAAGCAAGACACGAGTTTGTAGTGCATGTTAGAGTCCCAGTCGCTATTCCGGGAATAGGCCACTTTTATAGTTACACACATATGCTTCACAGGCATATTTTCTAACATAGCACACATAGCGAATTAAACTTACAGTCCAGCTTTAGAAACAGTGTGCGCGTTCCACCAACATTAATCAAAGCCTCATGGGACATGTAGTATTTGTGAATGTTTACTGGTTTTGTATTGGCTGCTGTTTTATGAGCAGCAAAGATTGAGAAGCATAATCGGAGCATCCTGTCCTGCACAGAATGTTGGGTGTCTGCTCGGTTGGTGGATGGTCATGCATTTGCTGATGCATACTGGTCCTTCATCGGGCAGGAATTTGTATACGTTGGTCAGCATCATGGCAGCAGCGGCTCCTCCGCTAAGGCGGAGAAGTGTCCCCCCCACTGCTCTGGGAGCAGTTTAAAAAAGAAAACTAAAATGATAATAACTAACGTTATTATCATTTTAATTTTCCTTCCTGTTTAGGGTCGGAGCAGGTGACGCTGGCCAGAGCAGGGGCCACGGGGAGCAGTGTTAGGCACATTCTAAAGTACGTTGGACAGTTTGGCTGGCCCTATTGAGTCCGCCAAACAATCCTGGGCACTTTGCATGTTCCCCACGAGGCTGCATTACACAGCCTGGTAACAAACATGCACAGCTTCCCTGTCCCCGACTGAGCACCAAACCACGGCACTCAGACCAATCACAATGCTGCATTGTAGCGTTGTGATTGGCCGGGGGATTCTGGAAGGTTGTGTGCTTCCTGTTGTGGCGCAGAGGTTCGAATAGAGGCGGAGGCCCGGCGGCACCCAGGTAAGTCTTTTTATTTTATTTTTTATCCTTCCCCCGCCTCACCACCACCGTTCAGTAGCAGCCGCTACTGCATCTTGAACTGGCATCTCTTCTGAATCGGGAGCCAGTGTGGCTTCTTGAAGTGTGGAGTAATGTGGGTCCGTCTGAGGAGGTCAAAGATGAGTCTTGCCACTAAGTTTTGTATTGTCTGTAGTCTCTTCAAGATGCATCCGGTGAGTCCTATGTAGTGTGTTCCATAGTCCAGTCTGCTGGTGACAGGGGCCTGCATGACAGTTCTTCTGGTGCCGACTGGGAGCCATTGGAAGATCTTGTGGAGCATGAATAGGGTATAGAAGCAGGAGGATGAGACTGTGTTTACCTGTTTCTTCATAGATAACTTGCTATCCAGGATGATGCTAAGGTTGCAGGCATGGTCTGTTGGGGCATGGGTGGGCCAAGTTCAGTCGACCCCTGTGCGTCGTTCCATGGCATGGCGTTGTTCCCAAAGATGAGGACTTCTGTCTTGTCCATGTATTGCTTGAGACAGTTGCACTTCATCCAGTCAGCGATGTTCATCGTGCATCTGTGGAAGTTGACTCTGGTGGTGGAGGGGCCTTCTGATAGCGAGAGGATGAGCTGGGTATCATCGGCATAGGAGATGATGTTGAGTTTGTGCGATCTGATGGTGTTGGCCAGGGCGGGTCATTGATGTGTTGAACAGGGCGGGGCTGAGGGACGATCCTTGGGGACACCCCAGATGATGATCTTGGGTTCCGAGGTGAATGGTGGGAGACGGATTCTCTGGGTTCTTCCAGTGAGGTATGAGGTGATCCATTTGAGGGTGCCTCTCTGGATTCTAATGTGGTGGAGTCTGTTGATCAAGTTGTGATGAGAGATGGTGTCGAGGGCGGCTGACAGGTCAAGGAGGATGAGGGCTGCCATTTTGCCATGGTCCAGGAGGGCCCTGATGTCAGTGTCTGCGATCAGGGCTGTTTCGGTGCTGTGCTTGGCATGGAATCCGGATTGAGAGGGGTCCTGGAAGTTGTTGTGTTCCAGGTGTTTGGTGAGTTGCTGGTTGTTTGCCTTCTCGAGAACCTTCACTGGAAAGGGGAGCAGGGAGATGGGCCTTCGGTTCTGCTGGGTCAGCGGATGGTTTAGATGGTTTCTTCATGAGGAGCCTCACTTTAGCGTGTTTTCAGTCCTCCAGGACGGAGGCCGAGGTGATGGTGGTGTTCAGGACTGTTTCTTTGCTGGGATGCCATTTCCTCTCCTGTTGCTGGCAGTTGCATTTGGTCAATTTCAACTCCCCGGTGAACCAGCTGACTCTTCTGGCATTTCATATGGGTTTGGATGGCTTGGCAGGGGCAATTGTGATCCACCAGGAGAAGTTCTTCATGGCCTGTTCTGGGCTGGATGTTGTGTATGGGGGGGGGAGTTGAGAGCGGTGTTCCCCTGGTCTTCTGATATCTTTTCCCAGTTTCTGCACATGTAGCTAGGGGGAATGGTGCCAATGCTGGTAGGTCACAAGATGGAGAAGTGGGCGCTGTAATGGTGGGTCCAGGTGAGCTGTGAGACTTGGTTGTACTTGACTATGTCGGTGGACATGAAAATGGGGTCAAGTGTTTGTCCTGCCATGTGAGGAGGGGCAGTGACAAGTTGCTTGAGGCTGATGTTGCCCATGTTTTCCAGGTGTTCCGTTGTGTTAATGTCGCTGGGGTCTTCGAGTTGGAGGTTGAGATCGCCCAGGAAGATGTAGTGCTTGGAGTTGATTGCGATCCGGGCAATGAGGTCAGGGATGGCATTGCAGAGCTGGGGCATGGTCCTGCTGGTCTGTAGGCTAAGGTGCCACTGATGGTTCTTTTTCCATCTGTGTGAAGTTGAGGTGCTCCATTATCGGGGTCAAGCCGCCTGTGGAGGTCATGCACCGGATGGTGTCCTTGTAGATGATTGCGATTCCACCACCTAGTTTGTTGGTTCGGCCTCGGCGTGTTATTATGTAGCCTTAGGGGGTGGCAATGGTGAGGTCCGAAGTGGAGGCGGGGTTAGCCAGGTTTCTGTGAGATAGATGACGGTCGTAGCGAGGGATAAGATTGTGTCCCAGATGTCCGTGGCATGTTTGTCGAGCAATCGTGCATTGAGTAGAATGCACTGGAGCTGTACTGTTGCAGGCTTGGTCATGCAGTGGATGCAGTCGTGTTTGTGGTGTCTCCAGAATTGCTGGTTGCTTCGGTGTTGCAGGTGAAGTGGCAGTGCTCGCAGGAGAACTGTTCTCTTGTGGTGCATGGAGTAGTGCAGCAGCAGTTGTCGATGCACCCAGAGTCCAGGGCTCGAAGCTGTTCGTCAGTGTAGCTGCGCGGGATGGAAGAACCAGGATTCCTGGAGCTGGGCGCCATGGGCGCAGATGGGCTTGCCTTTGATGCACCAGTGGCGTGCCCTCTGCGCGCAGTCATGTTGCAGTCTGCATTAAGCAGGTCCTGAGAGGTGGGCGGGGCGCTGGTTGGCAGGAAGAGGGAGAGCAGGAAGCAAGCGGCGAGTTGAGCCAGCTTGTACTTGTCTTACCTGTACTCCTTTTTACAAGTTACAGGAAAGCAAAAGTTAACTGGCCCAGAATACGGCACAAAACAGGACACAATATGGGGTAATCTATACAGGAAAAAACGGCTAACTGGCACAGAAACAGTATAAACAATATGTGGCTAATCTATACAGGAAAAAACTTCAGACTGGCACAGATTACTGGCAACAGTGAGGCTGGAGAAGCAAGCAGGGAGGCGAGTGGCAGCGACCACTGCACACAAGCAAGGGAGACCTGATTAAATAGCAGCAAGGGGGACCTTGCACAAGACCTGCTCAATGGGGACGCACTGCGGCCTCCATTACGTAGGTCCTGGGAGGGGTCGGGGCGCAGAGTGGCGGGAGAGTGAGGAAGCGAGTGCCGAGGAGGGCTGGCTTGTAAAAAGGAGTACAAGTAAGACCAGTACAATTGACAGGAAAGCTAAACCTAACAGAACACTGCACAAAACATGACGCAACATGGGGCTAATCTATACAGGAGAAAACGTCTGGCTAGTTTTATTAAGGGAAGAATGGCCAGTAAGAATACACATATATTCTGTCATGTCATTAAAAAAGCTCACGCTATATACTTGTCAGTGGCAGCTATTGCTCCCTAAGGGGGAGAGGGCCTTTAACATGGTCTTGTGGCCTTATCTGCAGGCCCCATTTCAGAAGTGTGACCTAGGAAGTCAATTCATTATGAGGATGGCCCTTTTATGCTTGACTGCATGCAGAGTTAGAGGTAATAGAATCCTCTATTAACCCTTTTTGCTATAACCAGGCACCGTTCAGAGATGTCCGCTCTCTCCGCCTTGTTCCTCCTGGCAATTGATCCGCTGTAAATAATTATTACTGACAACACCAATATCTGTGGAACCCTGAAAACAGCTGCACTTGCCAATGACATCATGGTATTCCGTTGGAAGGCCAATAATTCCATCACAGCACTACTTTAGGTGATCAGGGAATTTTCTGATATATAAAATGTAATCCTCCCACTCAATCAGTTGTGCCTTCAAGACCACATTAAGAGTAACGGCCTGCATTGGCAACCGAAATTAATTAATTATTTAACATATGGCTCTCAAATGATCTCCAGGAGTCCATCAGATATATTGAAGACAAAAATGTAGTGGATAAAAAAACTGAGATCTGGTCCACCAAACACATACTATGTTTTGGAAGATTGATTATCTCCCTGTCATTAATTTCAAGGGTTCGATTGGGTGCTCTCAAAACTTTTTCATTATGGCGGGCAAAATTACTTCTGAGTTTCTGTGGAATAAGAGAAGACCGAGAATGTCATACAAAAAGCTTCCCCTTGATTAGAAACAAGCAAGGGGTTTGCCGGTTTACAAATTGTTTTAACTACCAAACTGCTTTTCTTGCTAAACAAGCAGTGGTGGCTGGCAACTGCAGGGAGTGGTGCGGTGGGCAAATGGGTGGTAGTGGGTGAGTGCATGCATAGGTGGTACATATGAGGCACCTATATTATAAAATATATAGTTTCTTACCTTGCTTGCTGTATGACACGTCCTCCTCGCTCCAGTCCTGGTGTTCTTCTCTCCTCAAGGCTCCAGCGCGAACCCCAGCCAACTCCCCTAACCAATCCTGACGCTGCTCTCATGCTGTTAACCAGCATGGGAAAAGCACCAGGGTTGGAGGGTGCGGCCTCTTTCAGTGCTCCGAAGGGCCCTGGAGGCTTGTGCTTGCTCTCACCCCAGCTGTGTTAGAGAGTTTTAAAGTACGCATGTCTGGCTGGCCGTCACAACACAGCCAGCCAAAGTGACAAGCTCACTTTAAACTTAAGTGCCCAGCCCCCCACTCCTCTTCTGCTGCTGCCACTCAGCAGCAGGGGCCCCGCCCGACCTGACATTTGGTTCGAGACTCAGGTTAGTGAAAAATAAAATGGTAATAAATTAACTTTATTACCATTTTATTTGTCATCTTTAGGGCTTTTCTGGGGGTATTTTAGTTAGTGAGGCGACGCTCCTCCGCCCTAATGTAGAAGCCGCTCCTGACAACAAGGTGCATATTGTTTTTTCGAAGAATTAGATAGCCTTTTTAAATGGTGCCAGATTAAAAATGACCTCTTCTACCCTCACCACATGTTCACAAACTTATTAATGAACGCAATTACAGTTCAACATTCAAAACAGATCACACTTGACACTGCAAAGGCCCTCTTGCACATCAACAAGAAAACGACTAACTAAATATCCTGATCAAGTGTAGTGTCTTTGTGGCATAATAAAAAGACTAAAATCGACAGTACTGTTAGCTCTGGACCAGATTGGGCTATCAAACATATCTCCTTATTAAAGATTTACACACAGTTGATAGGCCACTCACTTTTACAGACCTTCAAAACACTTACTGCCTATCCAATAAAGACTTTTATTATTACCTAAAGCTAAAAGTAATTTTTTTTAAATTAGGTCATCTTAAAAACCCAGACCTGATTCTGTTTAAAAAGTAGTGTAATTCCGACCACACAGCCTCTAAAATTCACAAACTGATCAATACTTGTGAAGACAAAGCTCCAACCGAGCTTCAACTTGGATGGGAGACCATATTTAGAGACACTAACCCCTTAATTCCTGAGCCTTTTCCACCCCTAATACTGTTTGCAAAATTTCAATTTTATATGGTACAAAGTAACTCAATTTGGAAAACATAAACATGGGTGATATGGGCACTGAAAACAGTAATTGTGACTCTCCTGCCTCTTTCCTTGCTTAGAGCAATCTCTGTATCAACAACGTGGTTGATTCATTATTTCTTTTTTTTGTCGCAGGAACACAGTCGGCAAAGTGCCAATCCTGCAGCCTTGTAAGGTCTTCCACAGCAGATGAAGTAGAAGCTACTGCTTCTACAAAAGTATGACTTTAATTTACGAGCAACTGAAAGTCAAAGAAAGACATCTGTCTTCCTGTTGTGGTCTGACTCTAAGCAACGTACGCATAGTATGTTGCCATCTGGATCATCTGGGTAAAAACGTCTTCTACCATGTGCGAGTTTTACATCTCTCATTACATGGCTGGCCATTTTTATCCACTTTGTCCATGTACGGGTTGTAATCAAGTTGGGCTTGTGAATTTCTGCTAACTGTTCCCATGGGGACATGCTCTCATCATGGATCGTAGTGAGCATGTATACATGTTGCCTATCTGAGAATTTGACTGCAAGCAGTGTGTTGGAACGCAACACAGTTCTCTGAGCTTTTTGGAGCTACTTGCAAACAAGGTCTTGTAGGAATTCTTTGGGGGTGACAGGAACTATACCACATGCCACAGAGCAAACTTTGCACAGCTTGCTAAACAGTTCAACTTCCGTCCACAAAAAAGCCATAACCTTTATAAAGGAATGATTGGACAAGCTCCCGCAAATTCTTTGCACCGATTTCTCGCTTGGAAGGGCAACCTGGAGGATGCTCTTGTGCTGTACAATGCTACAACCAGCCCTTTTGCTTGGCATGTACTCTTTGAACAGTAGTCACCCTTCATACATGATCGCTGACTCATCAGCTGCTATATTCTTTCTTGGTGTATAAATCTCTGGAAACCTGACAGACAAATGCTCCACAACAGGCCAAATGTTAAACAACCTGTCATGGTCTGGATAATCCAGGGAAAATGCTGCTGAATTATCATTGAAATGCTGCAAAAATCGAATCGTATTTCTGCTTATGAGTGCTGCGAAGCTGAGTGGTGAACAAACTGTGCAAGTAAACCTGTCTGACTGTATTGTTGGTTTGTGCTCTATTTCCATGTTGACCCTAAGGCCCAGAAATTGTGTTTATCTCCCCCAAGTGAAGTGGGAGTTCACCGGTGTGTCCTAGAATGAGGTCCATGCTCCCCCAGAAACTGTTCGGTACACAATTTCCTCAAGGAAGTCAAAGAGATGGATGTAGTCGAAAGGCAAACAATTTGCATTATTGACTTTACATCCCGCATGTGCAGTGAGTGGGGGAATTTAGGGCTGAACTAAATTAGATGGCTACCAAAAGAGCACTCTTTCTGTGCTTGGTGCCGCGCCTGCCTACTCTCTGGATTGGGCTACCCTGCTACTGCATGGCCTTTGCATGAATGGTTCTTGCGAAGGGACATCATGACAGCCATGACCGTGATCCTCAGAAACACTGGAAGACGAGTCCTCATCAGATGGAACTCTGGCACAGAATCTTTAAGCGATTTTTCAGCAGGCACTATCCTCTCCCTCTGATGTGGTCTCCATATCAGATCCTGCCCCAGAGCTGTCCTTCATTAATCAAGCTAGCCCCCGGGCAGCAGTCTTCCACAGAAATGCCGTCTTTGTTAACTGTCTGAAACCTTCCTTTTGAAATAATTTGCAAACAAAGAAGGCTGAAGTAAACTTACAAAGACGGTGGTGGGTGTGTGCATGTGTGGGATATGCCAAAGAAGTGGAAATGCAAAAAAAAGCACTTGGCTCTCGATGCTGTGATCCAAAGAACTTCTCCAAAGACACTAAAAGAGACAAAAAAGGACAAACTAATACTTCAACCTGCCACATACGCTATACCAAAGCATACTTCATGGGATGGGGGGTGAGCCTACTGCAGCCACTGTTAATTTATAGAGACACTCACAGGTTTGCCACCTTTCTTCTAAAAAATAAATATTGGCTGTTTATTAGTGTAGTGGTGTTTTGAAACTGCAAAACACTTGCTAGATTAAAAGAATTAATGTAATATGTTCAGGGTTATCTTTTTTTTTTAACAATTACTGTTTGCTTTTAGAACATAAAACTAATCCCAAAAATCAATAATAACTAGACTATCCACTAACTTTGGGTTCCAAAGCAGAGTGATGCCTTCTGTAAAGTGCCTCAATGCCTCGCCAGTGGTAATGCTATAATACAAAACTTTATATCCCAACGTTTTGAAATTGGAAAATAGGACAATTTTGAGGAAAAAATCAGGGATTTTGTTTCCCCATAGGCTTACATTGAAACTGAGACCATTTTAGATGGGATTACAAATTAATGGGGTAACCCAATAAACGTCACAAGACCTGGGTACAATGCAGTAATGAAACAATTGGTCTGTGACTGCTTTAGGAGGAGGGCTACGATCAGAGTCCCGCATAGCCCCACGGGGCAGCCCTAGCCGCGGCAGAAGGAGAGGTCTGGCCGGTGCAGGGGGCGGCACGATGAACTCGAGCTCTGACCTGTCCCGGCGCAACCCGCAGGAGGATTTCGAGCTTATCCAGAGGATCGGCAGTGGCACATACGGGGATGTGTACAAGGCTAGAAATGTGAACACATCTGAACTTGCAGCAATTAAAGTGATAAAGTTGGAGCCTGGAGAGGGTCTTGTTCCTGTATCGTGAGAAGAGGCGCTGTTTGCCCGCCGATCCGTGATCAGAGGGGAACACGGATCGCTGCTGTCCCCGCCCAGCCCGGGGAGCCTGAAGGCTCTGTGTGTCTGTAATCAATGCCGCCGGCCCGGGAGCCGCAAGAGCACTTTGCTGCCTTCACCACCACCAGCCCAGAGTCCGCCAACGTCAGAGCAGAGTCGCTCTGGGATTGGCGCCACCGCTGAGTGTCACCCGGCAACGAGGGGCTCATCCAGGAGGAGCCGTGCTGATTTCCGTGAACGTGAGGCATCCCCTAGCAACCGGGGCTTCCCCAAGTTCAGCGAGTCTGTAGAGCGTCAAAGAGGAGAAAACTGCCATGCGGAGTCAACATACTCACAGGTAACGGCTCTGATCAGTGACCGGAGCCTGCGCCCAAGACTGTTGTTGGCTAGCGCGCTGCAGACTGGCCTGCTCCTCGCTGCTTAAAAGCTGTGTCGGCTGGGTCGCACTCACGCAGCGAGGAGCTCAAGTGAACTGAGGGGTGGCATTGTTTGAACCCTGCAACTTCACGCTAGAGGGGTTATTTAGGAGCTCAAGAGAACTGAGGGGTGATAATTGATCACACTTTCATGCACAGTACAGAAGATTACCGCATTTAATTTCTAACGTAAACTTTTACCATGAACTTTCAAAAAAGAGTGTTTGTGTACCTCACCAGAAGGAGCAAGGGGTTATAGGATTGTAGGCGTTGTGGCCGGCAACCTCTTGCTTTTTTCTCACGAGTCTCACCTCGCTATCTGCTAGGGGTGTAGGAGCAAAGTGAGGAAAGTGGAGAGTGTGTAGAGAGCCAGCACTCACAGGGATTGATTGATCTTGGGCTTGGGGAGGAGGAGCTTCGTTTCACTTTACTTCAGACCGTTTGGTGCTTGGATCAAGAAACGCCAACGCTGTCAGCGTCGATCAGGAAACTGAGCAGGACGCAGTAGGTATAGGTATACGTTCACCATTGTCCATCTTGCTTGTGGTTCCTGCTTCCTCTGGTTCCCTGTGCTCACACCACCTGCTCACAATAGTTGCCACAAAAGCCGGCTATAGCTGCGAGTGCTGCGAGTGCTGTTGGAGGCGCATTTGTAGGGAAGGAGGGAAAGCACGTAGCAGCTGCAGCTGTAGCTACTGACTGCCATAACGGTCCTGTCTGAGCGGGGGTTACTCCAGAGTGACATTGGAGTAAGGGGGAGAGAGCGAGATTGAGATTGACCCCCAGATCATTGCGGGACTGTGAGGATCGGTGTGCAGTGCTGTGTGGTGCTGTACTCAATCTGCCGTACCTGATCCTCTTCCCGCCTCTATCTTCCTGGTGATTAAAACCTCAGGCGGACTGTTTACTGCTTACTGTTTATTTGGTGCTCCTTGAGTGGGGATTACTGCAGAGTGACATTGGAGTAAGGGGAAGAGACTGACTGACTGACTGATTGCGGGACTGCGAGGACCAGCGTGTAGTGCGGCGCTCAATCTACCGCAGCTGGTCCGCTTCCCGCTTCTATCTCCTCCTCCTAACCTCCACCTGATCCGGGACACGCCCAAGCCCACGGCCGGGCTGGGCCATTTTATTTGATTTTAAGATTTGATTTATTTGACTTCAAGTTTTAATATTGCACGGTGTTAATATATTATAGTTATTCCTCTAATAATAATAATTGTTTATTGACTACTGTTGACCTGTTATTATGTCTTTACGCTCAGGGAAAAATAGATTGGTCACTTTGAATACAAACGCTGGTCTAGTTACGGGCACACTGGATCAGTTTTTCACAAGGACTACCAGAATTCTAGAGAAGGAAATAGCTCTTACAGAAAAGCGCCTGTCGATTGATATCTTGACAGGCAAGCGGTCCTCTCTGGGTGCAATCGGGTCTGCTGTAACACCGGCTTCTTGTAATGACCCGGCCCCTCTGGTAGCCACTAGCCCAATCCTCTGCTCATCAGAGGAGGGGCCAGGTGGTTTAGGTACCGGCTCTATGTTGTGTTTAAATTCACTTAGTTCTCTTTCCAGTGGCTTAAGCTGTAGAACCTCCAGACCAACGTCTTCTACTCCCAGCCCCCGGTTAGAACAAGAACAAGAACAAGATCAGGCAATGGGGGGGGGGTAAATAAGAATTGTATTGTAACTTCTAAACTTGGGAAAAAGAAGAGAGGGGAGGTCATAGGAAGGGTAGAGGCATGAAACTGACAAAACCCCAAAACCCTAGTGATTCCCCACGGGTTGTGGTCCAGTCCCCTATCCCAAATGGTGTTCTAACTAACACTGATTTACCTCTGAACCAACAGAATCCCAATGATGACCTTCTTGTTAAAATGGAAGCATTAGTAAGGTCATTAATATTGCCCCTGATCAATCGAACAAAACTAATCAAAGAAAAATTAGATCAGTTAGAGTTAATGGCTAAAGAGAATACGTCAAATTTGACGTGCTGATTAAAAGTATAGAAAGTAAGGATGTTAGTGCCCCTCCCACTGTACCCTCAGGAAATGCTAGGACTGCTAAAGCCGCTCACTCTGCGACAAATGTAACTGCTGTAGTCCAGAATACTCAACCAGCCACAGGGGAAAAAGGTGTAGCAACTAGAAAAACTCAACACACTGCTGGTAGCCATGGTGGTTGCCTCCAAACAGTCTCCTAACCCAAAGCAAGTGGTTAGACAGTCTCTGATTGACGCATCTCAGGGAAGAGAAGTGCCAAGAAAGAGGCTCCCATGTGTAAATCTCCCCCCGGAATCTATGCCTTTCACTATTATTTTAACAGGGGTACCAGAACTTAGTCCAGAATCCCACAAATCAGATAGGGAACTTAAGAATAAAGTTATTTTCTGGCTTACTAAGAATAGGAGATTACCCCTGGATTCTAATACAGAAATTTTAGGTGTGAGGAGAGTGGCTTGGTTAGGCCATAGTACCAAGGACCTCGAGGGAGATTGTATAATTGTTAACCTTAGAGATCCTTGGGCTGTAGACTATATATGTAGGGAACTAAGGTTTGGCCGATTAGGTGATATCCAGTCAATAGGCCTACATTATTTCTACCCCTATGCGAATCCTGGCATGCCACGTTTGTCACAGAATTCTGGTAGGGGCAGACCTTTTGGTAACAACAGATTGGATTGGGTACCCCAGTATTTACCGATAAGAAATAGGTTTGACCCACTCATGGGATTGGAGGGGGTGGATTGACTCCGGAACGATTGTATCTCTAATAGCGGGGTTAAAGACATGGCTAGGGATATGGCTGTTAGCCCCAGGAGGATAAACTCAGATGAAGCAGTTGGTCCTTGGGTAGAGACGGTTAGCAATATAAGTCCATCTTGTAATCCGTTGATTGTCCCCATAATGGTCTTCAAAGGAGGGAGAGGAGAGGTAGAAAAAATAGCAAAGGCACCTTTAGCCGTAAAAAATACCTATATGGCAGCAAACCAGATTGGGAGAGACAACACCAGACAGTCAAAATTGGCACCTCCTGATGTAGTAATTAATCCCGTAGGAATAACTCTGGGTGAGAGTGATGTGAACCGGCCGAAAGTAACAATATTCTCGGGGAAAGAAGATATTCTGGCCGAGGGATGCCCTTTACGCCTGATCTCATGGAATATAGCTGGGCTTTCTCGGAGGCTGGAGGACCCGGTGTGGTTAAAATTAATCGAATCCTTTGATATAATTTGCCTTCAAGAAACTTGGAGTAGAGTGGACCATAGCTTGGACGGATATCAAATGTTTAATGTTCACGCTGAGCCCTCACATGCTGGAAGAGCTAAGGGTGGCCTTATGACAGCTATTTTGGTGAAGTATAATACGATAAAAACGGTTTTATTGGTGGAATCTCCCTGGTACCAAATGCTTATGATTAAGGATTTATTTCCAGTATCCTTGCTTCTAATAAATTGGTACTACAATATATTTGATGCTCATGCTACATCCGTTATTGAAAAATTACAGGATGAGATTGTTAAAGTGACCAATAGCGTATTTCCCCTTTTTATTATGTGGATAGGTGATTTTAATTGTGCTTTGTGCTTTGTGCAAGTTTAGCGGGACTAGAGTTTGTGGTTTGGTAGATTTAAGTGATCAGCCTTTGGCACATTTTGAGCACTCAAAACAAGGGGATGCTTTGAATAATATCATCACGATTAATGAACTTTGTATCCTGGACATGCCTAGTTTTTCTAGACCATCGGGTATACCCACCTTCCAAGGCACAGGGGGCCAAATGAGTGTAATTGATTTCGCTATGGTCTCTAGCAGGTGTACCCACCTTGTTAATGATTTTCAGATTAAGATGAATCCTGCTAGTGATCATAACCCCTTAATCTTAAATCTGAACACTGTCCTTGAGCGAGTTCAGACCCTGGAACAGCCAATAAAATACAGCCAGAATCAAGGGGTCTCCTTAAAATGGGACAAGGTAGACGCAAGACCATTGGAGGTGGAGATTTTTAAGACAAATAAGGCAGGGATAGATGCTTGCTTAACCCCCACCACTGAGCCAGATTTAATAATTAAGAACTTTGAGGCTCTTCTAGGTAATGTGGCATCCCACCTCATAAAAACCGTGGGGGGGGGGGGGGAAAGAAGCTGGATACAAATGGTTTGATGCTGAAAGTTCCGCAGCACAATCAAGATTAACGAAAGCATTACATCAAGTACCACGGGATAGGGAGCTTGTTAGAAATTCTAGGAAAATGTACAGAGATGTCATCAATAGGCGAAAATCAGATTTAAGGACAAAGGCATGGGAAGACTTAAGTAAAGCGCCAGAACTAAGGGATAGCAGGCTATTTTGGGAGGTTATAAACCGCCCATTTTTACAGAGTGAAGAAAAGGGCAATATGCTAGTGCATATACCAGGGGATACCTGGGAAGCACATTATGGAAGAATTTTTAATCCGAATGAGGTGACGTTGTCTACTCCTAATGAGGGGGTCGGCGATTTCCACTTGGAGTCAGCCCAAACGCTTAGCCTATCACTTACTCTCTCAGAGGTAGAAGCTGCTTTAAGGAAGGGCACCATACTAAAGGCCCCAGGGCCCGATGCAGTCCCTTTAGACCTTTTTAAACACAATGTTTAGGTGTGGGCACCACTTTTATTAAATGTATTTAGAGCTATTGTGGTAGGGCGTATTCCAACTTCCTGGCAAGAGGCGGTAGTGGTACCGATCTTTAAAAAGGGTGACAAGGGTGATCCGTGCTGCTACAGACCGATATCATTAATAGATGAGTCTTGTAAATTGATGGGAAGAGTGATACTGGCACGCCTGGAAACATGGGCTGAGTCATCAGGTATTATCGTGGATTACCAGTATGGGTTTAGGTGAGGCAAAGGAACCACAGAGCAATGTCTTAATTTGGCTTTAATTATGGGTAAGTACATGAGGGCCAGGCGCAGTTGTATTCACCTGGCCTTTATGGACTCATCCAGTGCAATTTACACTGTGTGCAGAGGAAAATTGTGGCAAATGATGGAGACCATGGGGTTTGAAGAACCTTTGGTCATCCTGCTTCGTAGGCTCCATGCTGCCACTACAGTGAGGATTCGTTTTGACCAGGTGGTGAGAAGACAAAATCCATCCCATCTACTGAAGGTGTACGCCAGGGATGTATTCTGGCTCCTTTTTTATTCTTGGTGTACACCAATGGTCTGGAAAGTTTTCTGTTGGACAGCGGTGCAGATTTCCCCCAGGTTAATGGCAAACGGGTACCGATGTTATCTTATGCAGATGACACAGTGCTACTGACCCTCACTGCCAACAGTATGCAAATTTGTCTGAATGCCTTTGATACTTTCATGGAAGGATTATATCTTAGGGTCAACTTCACAAAGTCTTTTGCCATGACCTGTGGTCCCAAAGGGGTAAAATCTCGCAGGTTTATGGTGAAAGACTCAATTATTGCGAAAGTGGACAATTTTAATTATCTGGGGAATTTATTTAATAAAACGTTGAGCTGGGACTTTTTAATATCAGCTCGCGCCCAAAAGGCTACACAATCTATAGAGGCCCTTTTTCGTTTTTCTAGTAAATTGGGTCAAAAGCCGATTGCAGAACTAAAAACTTTATATAAAGCAAAATGCCTTCCCGTTGCCACATATGGTGCAGGAGTGTGGGGGATACAAAACTGTGACAAGATCCAAGTTATGGAAAATAAATTTATAAAGCGCCTTTTATCTGTCCCATCTGGTACTTCAAATAGTTTCTGCCATACTGAGGTGGGTATTGATTTTGTGAGCGATATTATTCATGTCTCTCCTCTGCTGCTATGGAGCAAGGTTTGGCGGTCTGAAGAATTGAAACTTACAAAGGAAATTTTACAAGACTGCCTTAAGCTTGATTATTCTATGGAGATCCCATGGCTGTTATATGTAAGGGAAACCCTTTATAAGATTGGGTTGGGACATATATTCCAAAATCCCGAAATGGTTGGTAAGGAGTCTAAGTTAATGATTAAAAACGCTTATTGTACCAGGTTAGGCATGCTAAGAAATAGTGAGCATGCACTATATAATAGGGGTAAGCTGCAGCAGCAGTTTTACCTATCTAAAATCATGCATACCCAATGGCGTTTTTACTTGACATGGTTCCGTCTCAGCTCTTTGCACTTTCTTTTTGCTTTCCCAAAACAAGGGGGGTGGTGTGAGAGACTACCCCCTTGCCCTTGCAACGATAAGGCTTTACAAAGCACAGTGCACCTCATTCTTTTTTGTGCTTTGTATAAAGATCCAAGAAACCGATTTATTAAGCCTGTTTTGTTAACCCTTGGATCTCGTTATTATAAAGAGGGTTATGAGTATCTACTGTACTTGTCATCTTCAGCTATATGTAGTGCTGTGCTTAGTTTTATTAGATTGGCACTCAATATTAGAAATCGATATTGAACAGTATTATTATTGGAAATCTATTGTAATAGACTATTATGTGGATTTGTACTTTAATGGAATGCACAAGCACTTTACAATATGTTTATATATGTGACCCCTTTGGTCTAAATGTATTGCAATGTTAATATGGATATATTACGTGTTTTTTTAAAACAAATTTTATGTAATCTTTTTAAATCTGTGTATACTTTTATGACTCTAGTTATGAATCGAAATAAAGTTTATTGAATCGAATCGACTGCTTTAGAGATATAATTTATTATTCTCTAAAGCAGTCACAGACCACTAGTTTCATTACTGCATTTTAGATGGGAGGCAGCTAAATTAAAGCCATATCAAAATCCAGTAGGGTCAGAAACTAGGCCCAGGCACCAAAATAAGTGTATCTCTTTAGCACATTGGATAGCTAGAAAAGAAGCCCACATTTGCACATAGCTGCAGTGTTGAACTTGTAAAGACTATGTACAGGTGTTTTGCAAGATATGGAAGACTAATGTTGTAGGAGTATCGGCGAAGTCAAAAGTAAAAACCAGCCAATCAGACCATCACACAGCCTCACAAATAAAAACAAAATTGGCTAAATAATGGCTTTCTGGGTCGACAATCACAAAAAACTAAATTACCTGGTTATCCAGTGAATTTGTACCATTTTGTTTTCCATGGGACAAATCGTGCCCTCCATGGGGACCCAATTGCCCCCACAGAGGAAAACAAGCCTTCTTTGTAAAAAAATGATACCTCCCTGGCAGTCGACCATTAGCCAGGATAGGCCGAGCCGCATCAAAATTTGACCGCCATTTTGTTTTCCCCTGGGGGGCTGATCACACCCCACAGGGGGAAACAAATGTTTCATATGCCGAAGAGGCTGGCCCCTCCCCGCTCCCCACCCCCAAAGACACAAAATTGCCTGATGTCCAGTGTATTCCTGCTTGTGGATTGCGGTGCATCCACAATCTACGAGTAGGAATTAATTTAAGGAAGGCATCACTGGAAAGTGGACACTCCCAATTTCAGCAGTGCCTCCCTCAAACATGGTGAGCACGCCTGGGGCACAGATCCCCACCAGACATGCACAGGAGCCACTCACCTGCGCCCTCCTCGCCACTCTGATTGGTTTTTTGACATTGCGTGTCATGGTGCGCTGACGTCAGAAATGGGCAAGGGTAACAGTGGTTTCTGAAGTGGAAGAAATTCCGCTTCAGCATCAACTTAAAAATAAATGGTGCAAGCACCGGATGTCAAGAGCAAGGAAGGTACCCCCTATTTGCTTTCAGGTCCAAGAGGAGGGGGAAAGTAACAAAGGCTAAGAAAGGACCTCTATTCTGACCTATTTTATTTTACCATTGGCCGAAAGGCTCATACAAGAGACATGTCCCCAAATCATCTTCTTACCACATTTTTTGTTTCATAGAAAGGTGTTTTATTATTATAAAACATTTTTTTTTCATTTTAGTATATGTATATTCTTTTTTGCATATGCGTCTACTTAGTCATCGTAGATAAACATACATATATTTACAAGTTCGTGTGCAACAAATCATAATACAAACTTAGGATACAATTTACACAAGCATGAGTAACCCCACAAAAAAACATCAACCTACACTCTCACCTACCAAACCTATTGAACCACACTGACATTCACACAACACAAGAAAAAAGGAAACATTCGTAACATGTAGGGGATCCTATATGGATTCTACAAAGACACTTGAGGGTTTAGTTCTTCGTCACATCAAATTCTTCTCTTGTCTGTGCCTCTGGTAGGATTCCCATATATCTGGAAATGGTCTACGCACGTTTCAGTGGGAAATTATTCAGACCACCTTCATCAGGACCAACTACAGAATCAGTTTGATATCAAAGAAAAGTGGACGGGGATTATCTGAATACTTCTGTTTAGCTCTCAGCAGATATATATGTGGCTGAGACGTATCAGAATCACAGACCGTATGAGGCCCTGCATTTGCTTATTCCGTACTTTGCTAACAGGTTCTATCCGAATTTAATGTGAAATGGTTGCCAACTAGTTGTTGGACCACATCCGTAAGTTTTATTTATGTATATTTTTATTTATTAAAAGGATTTTCTATGCGTGAGCCTGTTCTACCCAAAGAGGAGGGCAAATCATATCTTAGTTCTCGTCATAGTTTAGCCGTGGTGCAATGAAACCATGTGTTCCTATGGTCCAAGTAGCTCTTAGAAATCGTCCCTGCAATTAACTCTGGTAGCAGCTGAGTTCCTTCAGCGTGTTCCCATGATTCATGTTTGTGTAAATTGTATCTTAAGTTTGTATTAGGATTTGTTGCACATAAATTTGTAAATGTATGTATGTTTATCTATGATGACTAAGTAGACGCATCTGCAAAAAAGAATATATACAAAAATGAAAAAAATATTTTTTATAAATAATAAAACACATTTCTATGAAACAAAACATGTGATAGGAAGATGATTTGGGGACATGTGTCTTGTATGAGTCTTTTAGCCAATGGTAAAATAAAATAAGTCAGAATAGAGGTCCTTTCTTAGCAAGCACCGGATGTTCTGTATAAACCCTTCCCACTGCTGGTCAACTGCTGCACTGGGGAGGTAGTGTGGGCAGCGGCCAGCAGCCAACAACTGCACTGTCAGGTTTAATAGAGAACACCCCTCTGAAGAAATCTGGGCTAACGTGAGTGAGCACCATAACATAGAAACGTATCCCTGTGTTGTCCCAATGCAGATTCTTTTTCTGCACTATGCCTTCTGGACCCCAGCCAACCTTATCAAACTAGGCATACTGATTTGAAACTCTGTTGGTACTCAAGGACATAAAATATGTTTAGCTGCAATTCATCAGACGGTTTTCGGAAAAACTCTGTCTCTGCCTTAAAAACATCTTTACTACCCACGATAAACTAGACTCTCCTATGATATCCTAGGCCCGCTGGCAGCCCCTAAAATGAACCAACTCCTTTTCCTTCTTCTCTCAGTTGCAAAGTAATTCCTCTTGGTAGATTGAAAAGTGCCAAACCAAATATCTCTACAGTTTGTGGGTTGGGGTCTCCTACAGTCCGGGTGCTCACAGCTTGCTTCATAACTCATCTGAGATCTGCATGCTCCTCCAGAATGTGGAACTCCCTTGACAGGCCTTTGGAGGAACCTGACCCCCATAACATATTCTCGCTCAGCCCTTATCCTCATAACAACATACCACTGTGCGCTTGCTAACACTGCAATTTTCTTGACTACAGCCCTACGGAGTACTGTCACATGAGTGTCTAACTTTTTTTTGCTGCATCATATTTTTCTCAATTCTCTCCCCTACTCACTCTCTCCTCTCCTTTATTCCTACTCCTTCGGGACTACACCTTTGCTTCCAGTGTGAAATATTAATGAAAGACGTTTAAAACGATACCCACGTTTGTTCTGGTATATGAATAACTGAGTGGCTTCATTTATTCATTTATTGTGATGATCTCTCTGTATAGTATACCATCAGTGCTCGTTTCTGTTCCCGCAAAGTGCTAATGCAACACGCAGTTCACTTTCTTACTTTTGTTTGTTATTGTACCTATTCCACCAAAGTAAACTCAATAATAACGTCTGAAATAAAAAAAAGCACCATACTCCATGAATTACTTGACAATTATCGGAGTGTAACTGCAACATTCCATCACACTCGACCATCCTAAAATATGGGCAGTATGGAATCGGCCTGCCTCTGCAGTTGCACCCGCAGTATTAGGATGCGACCACGGTCAGAAGCATAAATCTTTCTATTACAGTTTGTGTGTAGCCGGAAAAGGGCAGCAGCACAAGCTGCAATAGAATAATGGATGTTTTCAAACATCCCTGCACTGTGTGGCAGGCACCATGCGGTGGCTGCCACATGGTGCAGGGATGTTCAGGGGGGCCCGGTCCCCATAGCGGAGGGCCCGGGGGCTCGGAGGCTCTGCTAGGGGCCCCCAAAGTTACCTTCCGCCTGCCTTTTCATGGTGGGCGGATGGCCATGAAAGGGCGGGCGGAAAGTGACATTCAAATCCCGGCCACGGGGCCGAGGCTGGCTCCGCTGCCATTTTGGGATTACAGTTCCATCCACCGCCCTGACGGGCTTCATCAATAACCCCCACAGGTTTCCCTCCAACCGCCAGTATCATAATATGGCAGTTGGACGGAAACCTATGATGTCGGGCAGAAAGCCTCCTACGAGCAGTCGGATGGCTTTCCACCCAACATCATAATGAGGGCCATGGTCTTTTACAATAGCTCCCTGTTTAAATCCAATCCATGCAAGACCTTTATATGCCTGTGCACTTGCAAAATTTCTGGGCTAAATGTGGGAAATTGGAAGGAAGGCCCAAAAGCTCAATTTAGCCTCTCATCCATTAGGCCCAACAGTATAAACCCTATTAGGTTTACTGAGCAGGGAATTTGTAAATGTGTATGCGAAGAGTAGATAATTGAGTGTGTCCTATATCTTTGGAATTTAGGTCCGCAGAGATTGTTGGTGTTTTTATTTTATTAACTCAAACAAAGTCTTAACCTGTATAGTTTTTACATGGTTCACATTTTTATGTAACAAGTTTTTATGACTTGACCAAATACTATCCTTTTAAAAGAAAAACAACAACCTTATTATATGTACATTTTGCCAAAAATGTACATATGCATTCTACACTTTTATGGTCTGATGACCGAAATAAAGTTTATTGACTTGACATCCTATGTTTGATCATGACAGATGATTTCTGATAGTTAGATTTGTTATTGTAGGACAGGACTATCTTCTCATTGTGAATGAATGCGAGTGATTCTGGAGACTACTTTCCGTGTCTGTGTGCGACTACCAGTGTGGTGTCCCTGTGACGCAGTCCTGCAGTGCTGAGTAAGCAACACACAGAGTTCAGTGAAAGAACTTGTAGGTTGCTGATTGCTTTAACATGTTTTATGGTGTCAGAACTGTGGGAACTGGAGGAATGTGCAAACCTGCTCTCCAGCCTTGCCTCTCTCTAGCACTGGTAAAGGGGGCCTACAATTATGAATTGCTCCCCAGAGAAGATGGAGTTCCTTATGGACGCAGGGTTGGATGAACCAATATTACGTTGGTTTCCACTATTGGTAGGCAGATTCTATGGAGCTCTCCTGGACTCAGTCATTTGCTACCATCTTGTAATGGGCTGAAACTGGGAAGGAGTCATCAATAACCCAGACTTTAAAGACTCTTACAATGCATTAAGTGGGCAATGCATGGCAGGTAACAAATTTTAGATCAGCCAATCCTGATGACTGAGACAGAGTATAGTTGGGGCTACCAACTGTATGTCAGTGGGTTGCTTTCTACATCCAGCTTGACAGTCGCCAGGTAGTGTACCATCATATCACAAACATTAGTGTAGGGATTGCCCAGTTGTTTGGTTGCCTCTTATACAAGGTCCTGGAGTCTTGGAGCTTCCTGCTGCTTCACACCTACCCAATCATGATGTCACCTCAAAACTTTCTACAGCCCCAGGTCCGGTGTATTCTGACACATATGAAAACCCATTTGGAAGGGTATTACCAAGGGTTGCTAGATCCATTGGGGGAGGTCCAAGTAAAAGCACTGCAACTGCGCAGAGAGGTGGCGGTGCCCCACCATTACAAGCACTGCAACAGCGCATGAGGTGGTGGTGCCGTCCAATTACAAACACTGCAACTGCGCAGAGAGGTGGTGGTGCCGTCCAAGTAAAAGCACTGCAACTGTGCAGAGAGGTGGCGGTGCCCCACCATTACAAGCACTGCAACAGCGCGTGAGGTGGTGGTGCCGTCCAAGTACAAGCACTGCAACTGCACTGGAGGTGGTGGTGCCGTCCAAGTACAAGCACTGCAACTGCGCAGAGAGGTGGTGGTGCCGTCCAAGTAAAAGCACTGCAACTGTGCAGAGAGGTGGCGGTGCCCCACCATTACAAGCACTGCAACAGCGCGTGAGGTGGTGGTGCCGTCCAAGTACAAGCACTGCAACAGCGCGTGAGGTGGTGGTGCTGTCCAAGTACAAGCACTGCAACTGCGCAGAGAGGTGGTGGTGCCGTCCAAGTAAAAGCACCTCAACTGTGCAGAGAGTTAGGTGTTACAGGTGCTTATGGAGTATTGGATGGAAACTTTAGTCGGGAGCGGGAGCTTCCCAGTGTGCGATCTAATGCTTGTAACTCATTGGGCACTTTTTGTTTGCCAAGAAATCAGGTCCCTTTTCATGCATGGCCTGGTGGACCGGATCTGAAATCCTACCTGGGCCCGCAATTTTCAACCAGTGAAAATGTCAGCAACCATTATCTTCTAAGTTTGCGGTGAAATAAAATGTCTTCCCCCTCCCCTGTATATCATGGCATTATTAGCCCACTTCTTATCTGTCCCCATTGAACGCTAAAAAGAGAGGAAAGCACTGGAATGCGCTTTAAGTTGTGGCAGAATAGCAAAGTGGTATAATTGTATTACTGTTGTGCCTCTTAATGAATTTTAGCTTCCTACTTGTGTTTACTTAATACTTCTTTTTCTTTTCCACAATGTTCTCTTCTGATGTTATTGGAAGAATATCAAAACCCATTATATTGAAAGTTTCAACATAAGAGGGCAAGTTGTACGAACTGATGTGAATTAGCTTGTTCTTTGGCTGCATTCGTTTGTTTTCACATCAATCAATACAAAAGTAACATCCTGAGTAGTTTATCATCCGCTATGGAACAGCATATAAAGTCAGGAATACCCTGGTCTGATTATAGTGTTTGCTGGACAAAGAAAACAGAAGAACATAGGGCGAGGCTCTTAAAGCTATGCAATTGGGCTGTTTATTATCCACACTCCCTTTGTGCCCCTAATGATTGTGGACAATATCATTTTTTCTGAATGTTCTCTTCCACAGTTGATGTGTTCATTCAGTTTACCCAGTTTATTTCCTCCCACTATTTCTTTTTAGTTGCAGGGTTGAGGATTTTTTTCAGAACTTAGGGTTACATGTACATAGATTCCCGTTTGTGAGTTCCTAATAGCAATTTTTTGCGATTCACTATTAGGAAATTGCAAACAGCTATTTACAACAGTGTTTTTCATACTGTTAGCCATTCCCAGTGGGGTTGCAATTGACCTACCTCATTAATATCCATGAGGTAGGTCACAATTTGCGACCCATTGGGAATCACTAAAAACACAGGGATGGGGGCCGGCTGGGGACAGCAGACCACCATGTGTGTGTTTGCTTGTAAATAAAGAAACTTTAAAAAAAAAAAACGTTTTTAAGTGCAGCCTGTTTTTCTTAAAGGAAAACGGGATGTGTTTCAAAAGCCAAAATGAAACGTTTCAGTTTCAGTTTCATGTTTTAAGAGTAGGCGGGGGTCCATGGGACCACTGCCTTCCCTTAAAAAAGTTTAGGCATGCAGTCACAAAGAGGAAGGGTTCCCTTAGGGACCCCTTCCCATTTACGAATGGGTTACCACCAAATTGTATTTGGTGGTAAAAAGTGAATGTTTTGTGATTGCATTTCGGTCGCAAAACATTCTTACATACCACTGCGAGTTGCTATTAGGAAGGGACGTCCTAAACATGCCCCTTCCAAATCCGGAATCGCAAACCTATTTTGTGATTCGGTAATAGGTCACCGAATTGCAAAATAGGGTTTGTACATAGAAATAGGCTTTTTTGCGGTTGCAGACATTTGCGAGCTCCAAAAAGTTACGTATATGTGGCCCTATGTCTTTCTTGGGGAAGTAGTTCTTAACCTATTGTCCGTGGGTCACCGAGGATCTCAGCTGCCTATTTGGGGGTCCACGACTGTTTACAAAATTAAATAAATAGCAGATCCATAAAGTTTATATGCATAAAAAAGCTAAATTAAACAGAGAAACTGTTAAGACGCTCTGTAAATGTTTATGAATTTGAAATTGGAATCTAAAAGTTAAGTTGGTATCCTTAATCTCGATTCGTGGGAGCAGTGTACAGCAAACAGAATCTAGAATAGACAACTGGTGACATCAATTGAAGCAGCACAAAAAAGCTATGGTGGGAGAGTAGCTCCTATTTCAATGTAATGGGGGCACAGTGGAGTCAGCGGGCACACTATGGTTAGCCAGTAAACCTGCCCTAAGAGTTGTAATTAAAGGGTACGTGAGGGATAAGGAAACCCTCAAATTTTAACAGATGGCGATACTAAAGACACAGATTCTCTCCCTGGAGAGACGGACATAGAAGCAGCCTTTGCTGACGTAGAACAGCAGCTGGCATTAGTGCGCACCCGATTACATCAAATATCGTTAGAATAGGCTATATAATGCTGGAGGGCTTCCACGCAACGGGTCTATGAACATGGGGACACCTCTACTGGTTGGCCACCAGGGAGCTGGTTTCCATGGTGGTGCCATCGGTTAGAGATGCAGGCAGGAGTTTCAGGGAGCAGGTTCTTGAGGCCGCACAGGCCTTTGATGATTGACAATAATTCATTATACGCAGATAGCCCGCAGCCTGTGCGTGAACTAGAACACCCGGTGCTGCGCGATATTCCGTTGCCCCTTAATCCCAGTGTCACTAGCTGATGACCTTGGTCACCCACTTACATTAGAGGAGGTTGTAGATGCCATCTTGGAATTGTAGCTGGGGAAGACTTTTGGGCCCAATGGATTTCTGATTGAGCACTATTGGAAATTCTGTACTCTTGTGCTCCCTCAGCTGTTAGCAATGTACAACGAGGTGGCTGAACGTGGGACTTTTACCCCGGGGTTGGATGAGGCCACCATTGTGGTGATTCCAAAACTGGGCTATCCACTGGATAGTTGCTTGTCTTATCTCAATTATTAACTCAGAAATTAAGCTGTTTGCCAAGATTCTAGCCACCCGACGGCATCGGGTGCCTCTGCATTTGACCCATCCTGACCAATGTGGCTTCATGCCGGCCCGTGGTACACTATTATATTATACATTGTTTATATGGCAAACCATGAAACAATAATATGGTCTGGAGCATTTATTTACTTGAGTAAATAAATACTCCAGACCGCATGATTGTTTCATGGTTTGCCATATAAACAATGTATAATATAAATGTGATGACTAGATCTTCTTGTTGCTTCTAATAGTAGGGCCTTTCTAGTTGTCGTACTAGGGCCAAACCCCCTTTGATATAAAAGGCCAGTGGTACACAGCACTCTATCCGGAGGGTACACGTAGCACTCTTGCAGGACCATCATCAAGGCGTTCAATATGGTTGATTGGTCCTTCCTAAGCACTGTGCTGGAAAGGGCTGGGTTTGGGCCTCGTTTTCACATGCTTGTGGGTCTTCTCTGTGCCTGTCCTACCGCTCTGGTTCGAGTCAATGGCGTTCTGTTCCCTCCCTTCCCTATCTGGAGAGTTCCCTGTCAAGGTTGCCCTCTTTTTCCCTTCCTGTTTGCTGTAGCCATTGAGTTTGACTCGCTTTGTTCGCCACAATGTCCGTATTCATGGGGGATCTTGGGGCGGTGGCCCGGTAGAGCGTATCGCCCTCTACGTGGATGACATCTTGGCATTCCTGACAAACCCCCAGGCTTCTGGTCCATGATGTTTGGAGATACTGCAGATATTTGGAGAGGCCTCTGGCTTGCTAGTGAATTAATCAAAATCCCTTTTGACCCCCATTGCACGCGATTCAAGTGCTTGCTGTTGGAGATCTGCCGTGCCTCTGTACCAGTTGTCCTTCAGACAACGGGGCCCCTACATTTCACGTCTCCCAGACCTGACTTGGAGTCTCAAACTGACCCCGCTGGTCGCTGGGATGAAATGAGACCTTCAGAGTCAGAGTCGCCTGCCGCTGCATGTTCTCCGGAGGGTGGCACTTTTTAAGATGATGATTCTTCCCCGATTCCTATATATTTTTTTTAACTATCCATACTTCACTCCTAAGTGATGATTTCACACCCTCACAGCGATGATCCGAACATGTGGAGAAGTGTGGCTCAATGGTTAGAGCGGCAGACCCTGATGCAGATGTCTGGCCCGGGACCAGGGTTCAATTCCCCACCTCGGTGAGTCTTGGGCTCAAAATTCCACGGACCTGACAATTCTCGCCTCGGTCCCTATTCCAATCATGGAGTCCCACTCTGCAACTCTGGGCAATAGCTTGCTTAATCTCCACAACGGCCCCCACAACGCTAAGGATGCCTGGCCTCCACCTTGGGGGTGCCCAGGAGTGGACACCTCACAGGGAAAGCCAGGATGGGTTCCACAGCGGTATTCGTACAAGCGCCTTGAGACCCTTGCGGGTGAGTAGTGCGCTACACAAGTATCAATTTACATTCCTATGTGCAGGCAGACACATGCGTATGGCCCTTATCAATTGCCGGCAATCCCCATTCAACGGCCGAATGGGCATGGCGAGTCTGTACTGGTATTACCGGACAGAACTGGACTTACTAAACTTTGATATCCTGACAGGTATGCTCTATGGGTCCCGATACCTTGTTCCCTTCCGAAGTGTACCTGGAAGCGCCACTCAGATTCCTGGGTTGGGACCATCATCTTAACTTTGGTCCAGGAAGGGGCTGCTTCACACGGCAGGTCTAGAGGGGTTTGTGCGGTGAGCTAGAATCGGCATTACCTACCTGGGGGACGTCTGGGCAGGCACCTTGGTGAACTCATTTCAGGCAATGATTGAGCAGTATCAACTTTCCCAAACCCAGTTTCACAAGTATTTGCAGCTGCATCACACCATGACTGCCGACATCCCCCGTGGGCACTATATACCAGAATTTAGCCCCCTGGAGGTAAAATTGATGCTGGGGAAGATGTCAAAAGAGGTTATCTCTCTGCTTTACCATTCCCTCATTAGTAATGCCCCGAACTGTTTCCTTTGACTGAGACAGAAATGGGAAACCTGCTTTGGAGAACTTGATGATGAGGACTGGCACAGGTTAGATTGGCCCCAAGAGGACTGGCAATTTACACGTAACTCAGACTGGGTCAACTTAACTATCTGCATATTACGTATATGACCCTCATCGGCTTCATCGGGCTGGCAGATTGACCCAGGAACATTGTCCTAGATGTTCGTTGCCGGAAGAAGATTTCTATCACATTGTTTGGTCCTGTCAAAAATTGGTGACTTTCTGGGAGGAAATCCGGAGGGAACTGTAGGAGAGTAGGGTCTGCTATCCTATGGTCACCCCAAAATTTTTGCTTTTTGCTTCACTGGTTTTTGACATGTTGAGGCTGTGGGCCTGCCAATCAGACCCCCAGCCTGCTGTTCTCTCTACTAAATTAAACTATGCACCCTAGGTGCATAACCAATTGGAAGTGGATCACCCTGTCAGCCCCTGTACCAGTGTACACTAGGTACCCAGGGCATTGGTGTACCCAAGGCCTGCCAGGGGCTGAAGCATGTATTATGCCACCCCAGGCTTGGCCTAACAATCTGACACAACTGGCTGATCACTCAGCTGGGGTAAGTTGGTGTAATCACCTCTTACTTAGGTGTAGTATACCTATACCTAACCTTAAATGGGACACCTGGTAACCTATAAGTCACTCCTATGGCAGGCCTTAACAATCCTGAAGGCAGAGTGCTTGGTTCCATGTGAGATGGTGCTCTGGCATGAGCTGAGCCTGTCTGCAGTGGTCGGAACAACTTCCTTCTACTGTTTCCAGATATCGTCATACCATATACTCTTAAGTGCATTATGAACCTCGCGGTTAAATGCTATCTTTGGTTTGGCTTTATCAAAACATGTCGAGTAAGGTGTCATACGAATTGGAATACTAACCCCTCGCCAATTCTGGCGACGGGGTTAGCATTCCACCCTTCTAGAGGGACACGACATGTACAGTACCTGAAACCCGGGTAAAATCAGACATAGCCTCAGCTCCACAAAATGGATGCTGCCACCACAGACACAAGTCTGCCCTCTTGCTGCTGGGAGTCCTTCCAGCTTGGGAGGTGTGGACAAAGGGTTTCCTGCCAGGGGAGGTGCGTGCACCACCCCAGACAGGATTTTGTGTATTGGTCAGGTAGGGCTTGAAAGAAACCAGACATGCCTGTGGCTCACAAGGAGCCTCGGTGCATATGCCAGTTCAAACCGGTCCTGGGGCACACCAGTCCCGGGCCTGGGGCGAGCTGGACAAAGGATTGGGGGTGTAACCACCCCCCTTCCTGGTCCCACCCATAGGGAGGGACCTAGCAGGTAGTCCGGCCCCTAGAATCCGCTTAAAGGTAGGAGCTGTGTCCTAAGACTTCAGACATCCTGGAATCAACTTAACACTAAGAAGAAGACGGGAACTTCGACGCTCGGCTGCACAGAGGACTGAAGCCAATCTCCCCTGTGGTCAGGGAGTGACCACCTTGCTAACGCAAGCACCATCCAGCGAATCAACGTCTGCTTTGCCGCCGCCTCCCGCCGGAGCCCGAGCCCAGAGACTGACAAGACCTGGACCTCCAGACCTCTCACCGCCCGATCCACAGTCCCTGAAAAGAGGAGACCCGTGGAGGCACCGAGACACGTGGAGCCAGCCATCTTGGAACGGCTACGACAAGCTGACAAGTGCAACAACCGAGGCTCCCTCCAAGTTGTGCTTTGGGATCTGAGAAGCCCAACACCCGAGCAGCATCTGCACCAAAGGTGAGCCCTCCAGCATCTCCACGATCTGCGTGGGGCCCTTCTGCATTTTGCCACTCGACGCGCCTAACCGGTTGCTGGCCCGCTGGCTAGTAGCCATCTTGGCGACGAACTTCAAGAAATACACCGCTGGTCTGGTTGCTCCAGACTGGCCCTTGCTCCCCTCCAAAGGAGCAGTCCTTCTGACCTTGCTGGTCAGAACCATCAGCTTATTCCATCTCCTACAACAATTGCTTTTGCCAAGGCTTGTTTGCTTCGATCAAGTCGCCGACACCGCCGACAGCGAGAGCCTGCGTGGGACAGCTCGTGAAGCGACTCCTGGACGTCGTCGACCTCCAGGGACCACGTGGCTGCAGAGACAAGCTACACCTTTCTTCCTGTTTGCACCCGACATTGCCTGGTACCCCCCCTGGTGCCACGCCGGTCACTGGCTAGTGACTGTGAACACTGTCCCCTCTGCTTACAGGTATTCAACATCTCCGATCCACTCTTGGATCCACTGCATCTCTCCCGGACCGACCGCCTGCAGCATCTTTGTCTTCAGGCTCCACGGAACAGATAGAAGAAACCCGACGCACTTCGAGGCCTATGCACCCGCTTCCTGTGGGTGAGGTAAAGCTGGCACACCTGTGCCCAAGTGTAGTATTACATCTCTAGTGCCTGTGTTCCAAATCTTGAGTTCCTAGTCCATCCGGAAGATCCTTTTTGCAGTAACTTTGTACTTTTTACGCACCCATTGAAACCTATGGGAGCACGCGTGTGACTATTTGCTCTGCACACGCCACCCGTGGACCTCCTGGTCACTAACTGACGTTAGCTCCTTGTAGGCCCAGCGATTCTAGAGGCCCTAGGCCTTTTCCTTTTTCTGTTCGTGGTACTTGTACCACTATTTTAGTATATGGTTCGAGTGGCCACCAGGGCCTATCCATATAAAGTGCAACTTCTGTGTATTCTGCTGTAATCTTGTTTGACGATTTGTGCTCCTGTGCTCATAAAGAGACTAGGGGTTACTTTGAGAAATAAATACACATATATTTTGAATATATATCTGTGCGGTGTCCTTTCATTGGTATAAAAGGGGGTTGCATTTGGTAAAACAGCTGGCTTAACACGCTTCACGAGTTTAGCCTCAAAGACTGCTTAGCCTACGCTACCACTAGGGCAGCTAGTCCGAAAAGGTTGACTTACAACCACACCATAAGGGTTGCTTGGCATGGTACAAGGTGATCACTTTAACTAGTGAGCATCATATACCAGGCCAACTTCTCACATTGGTGAGCAGCGGTTGGATTTGAGCTTGCCGTGTTTTACCATTGTAATCTCTTGGTTACCAATTGAAAGATCACATAGGTACCTGTAGGTACATATAAAACAAGATTAGATATACATAAGTTCTACTGAACTTAGTTGTTGTAGAGCAAAGGGAGTAGCACACCCTGACTACAACTACTAGATAGGTTTAGTAGGTAAACACAAGTGTAGGTAGATTGCAACACATCCACCCACACTTAAGAGCAATGGCCGGGGCAGAGGGGTCCACTGTACCCATCTCTGTTGAGAGTGACCCCCAGAGGGCACCATCCAGCTTTGCTACCCTTAATCAGAATGAGCTCAGGCATTTGGCAACTCTTAGAGGCCTTAAACAGCCCAAGAACCCTACCTCTGCTGAGCTCAGAGAACTCTTGCAAAATGATGAGAATCAGAGAGAACTCAAGAAAGCTTCCCAGTTAGCCCCCTTAGGGTCAGGAACAGGAGGCCCCCCTTCTGAAGATGCTACAGAGGTACCCAGTTCCAATAGCCATCCCTTAGATGAGAATCATACTACAGGGGAGGAAAGTGGTGAGGATACAGAAAGTAGTGATGATGAAGGGAGAAATAGCCCAGTGCCAAGTGTTATACTTGGCCCAGCTAAACTAAGGCTATTGGGGATTGACAGTGGGTTTACCCCATTGGATCTCCCCAGTGGACTTAACACAGGGCTTGGGAGGCAAAGGAATCGCTCAGGTGACTCCAATGCTTCTCATGGCTCTAGAGGCTCTCAGGGTCACTCCCGGAAAAGGATGACCACCCCTCAGAGGAGGGAACATGAGGCCAGAATGCAGGAAGCCCAGCTGAGGATCAGGAAACAGGAGCTAGAAGTAGCCCTGATGGAAGAAAAACTGAACAAGGCTAGGCAACCTAGAGAGAGTGGGTCTATACCCACTGGTGGCAGCATTGTCCCTAAGGACAAAGATAGGGTCTTTGATAATAGGAACCTGTCTAAGGTTGTGCCCCCCTACAAAAGTGGGGATGACATCCACAAATGGATAACTGCTCTTGAGAGAGCCTGCAAAGTACAGCAGGTTCCTGAAGACCAGTGGGCAGCAATCCTCTGGCTCTCCTTTGAAGGAAGAGGCAGAGACAGACTCCTCACTGTTAGAGAAGAGGATGTCAGAAATTACAGAGTCCTGAAGAGTGTTCTGGTAGATGGGTTAGGCTTAACCACTGAACAGTACAGGTTAATGTTCAGAGACACCC
The DNA here is from genome assembly GCF_964204655.1 of Triturus cristatus. Taxonomy (NCBI): domain Eukaryota; kingdom Metazoa; phylum Chordata; class Amphibia; order Caudata; family Salamandridae; genus Triturus; species Triturus cristatus. The sequence goes on along the minus strand of NC_140590.1, from coordinate 1,626,981,385 downwards.
AAAAGACACAGACTCAGGACTGGTCTGAATATGTTGAATGTGCCACTAAGGCTTTGGAGGGTTGGTTGCTGGGAAGTAAGGTATCTGATTTTACAGGATTGTATAATTTGATGATGAGAGAACAGATTTTAAATAACTGTCAAAACCAGCAACTGCATCAACACTTGGTTGACTCTGATCTGACCTCTCCCCAAGAATTGGGAAAGAAGGCAGACAAATGGGTCAGAACCAGGGTTAAGCAAAAGAACCAGAACCAGGGCCAAGGGGGTGATCAGAAGAAAACAGACCAAAAGGGTGGAGATCAGAAATCTAAAGACCAGAAGTCTTCAACAGGGCCCCAAACTACTGCTAAGGAGGGTGGGTCCCAACAACAGTCCAAAAAGAAGAAAGAAGGTCAAAAGAAACCCTGGTGCAATCATTGCAAGAATACAACTCACTGGACTAGTGATTGCAAAAAGGGTGGAGCCCCCAACACTGTTGCCCCTAAGGCACCTGCTCCCAGTACTACTGTTAGCAGTGTTGGTCCCCAGACAAAAGGTGTAGTGGGAATCACTATGGGAACTGAAGGAGATTCTGACTTAGACAGAACCCTGACACAGGCAGTCTTGATCTGTGATGGGGACATTGATTTGTCCCTGACTGTGAGCCCCAGTAACCTGGGCAAGTACAGACAGACTCCTTTAATTAATGACAAAGTGGCTCAAGCCTACAGGGACACATGTGCCAGTGTCACTATGGTGACACCAGGCTTTGTGGACCCTGGACAGTACATACCAGGTGAGAACTACCTGGTGACCAATGCCAGCAATGCCACTACTTCACATAGTGTGGCAGTTGTTAACTTCTCATGGGGAGGGGTAACTGGCCTCAAAAGGGTTGTGGTTAGTGCAGACCTCCCAGTAGAATGTTTGTTGGGCAATGACCTAGAGAGTTCTCTATGGTCAGAAGTGGAGTACAGGACTCATGCAGAGATGTTAGGTATATCATCACATGTCCTTGCTGTGACCAGGTCACAGGCCAAAAAGTGCCTCACTGAACCTCAGGTCTTGGATCCTGGAACAATGGACCAAGCACCTACCAAGAAGAAGAACAGGAGGGTCAAGGCTGTGCCTTCCCCCCTGCCTCAGAGTGATGATCAGCCTTCCCAGGAAGCTGATCTAGAGGACCCTGAAGGAACTGTCTCTGAAGAGCTTGAACCTGATCAGGTTGAGTTTCTGGGGACAGGGGGACCTTCAAGGGCTGACTTGAGGCAGGCTCAGTTATCCTGTCCCTCTCTTGAACCCCTCAGACAGCTGGCTGCTGCTGAGGCTGCTGGGAATGCTCAAGGTACCCATAAAGTGTATTGGGATGAAGGGCTCCTTTATTCAGAGGCTAGAGACCCCAAGCCTGGTGCCACCAGGAGGTTGGTTATACCTCTGCAATTTAGGGGCTTCCTTCTTACCTTGGCCCATGATATTCCTTTAGCAGGACACTTAGGCCAGAACAAGACTTGGGACAGGCTTGTCCCTCACTTTCACTGGCCTCATATGAATGAAGATACAAAGGAGTTTTGTCGCTCCTGTGTGACCTGCCAAGCCAGTGGCAAATCAGGTGGCACAACAAAGGCCCCCCTAATACCACTACCTGTGGTGGGGGTCCCCTTTGAAAGAGTGGGAATAGACATAGTGGGTCCCATGGATCCTCCCACTGCATCTGGGCACAGATTTATACTGGTGGTAGTGGATCATGCCACCAGGTATCCAGAGGCAATTCCCCTTAGGACCACTACAGCACCTGTTGTGGCCAGGGCCCTGCTGGGAGTATTCTCCAGAGTGGGGTTTCCTAAGGAGGTAGTATCTGACAGAGGTACCAACTTTATGTCAGGATACTTGACAGCTATGTGGAAGGAATGTGGTGTCAACTACAAGTTCACCACCCCTTATCACCCACAATGCAATGGGCTTGTTGAGAGATTCAACAAGACCCTAAAGGGTATGATCAAAGGATTACCTGAAAAGCTCAGGCGAAGATGGGACATCCTTCTACCCTGCCTTCTGTTTGCTTACAGAGAGGTCCCACAAAAAGGAGTTGGCTACAGCCCCTTTGAATTGTTGTTTGGGCACCCTGTAAGAGGCCCACTGTGTTTGGTGAAGGAAGGATGGGAGTTACCTCTCAAAAAGCCTAAGCTAGACATAGTGGACTATGTACTTGGTCTCCGCTCCAGGATGGCTGAGTATATGGAGAAGGCATCCAAAAACCTTGAGGCAAGCCAGGCCTTACAGAAAGCTTGGCATGACCAAAAGGCTGTCTTGGTTGAGTTTCAGCCAGGACAGAAGGTATGGGTGTTGGAGCCAGTGGCCCCAGCAGCACTCCAAGACAAATGGTCTGGACCCCATACAATCCTGGAAAAGAAGGGGGAGGTCACCTACTTGGTCGACCTAGGAACTCCCAGGAGTCCCCACAGGGTACTCCATGTTAACAGGCTTAAAGCATATGTTGACAGGGCAGACATGGGCTTGCTCATGGCTACAGATGAGGGACAGGAGGAAGAGAGTGACCCTCTCCCAGACCTGTTGTCTCAGAACCCTGAAGATGGCTCAGTTGAAGGAGTGACCCTTGGAGGCAACCTCACTGCCCATCAGCAGACTGAATGTAGACAGGTTCTACAATCATTTTCACATATGTTTTCCTTGATACCTAGTCAAACTGACTGGTGTACCCATGTGGTGGACACTGGTGACAGTCTGCCTGTAAAGAACAAGCTTTACAGACAACCTGACCACGTCAGGGACTGTATAAAGGCTGAGGTACATAAAATGCTGGAATTAGGTGTCATTGAGCCCTCAGAGAGCCCCTGGGCTAGCCCAGAGGTTCTGGTCCCCAAACCTCACACCAAGGATGGCAAGAGAGAGATGAGGTTCTGTGTGGACTACAGGGGTCTCAATGCTGTCACCAGGACAGATGCACACCCTATTCCAAGGCCAGATGAGCTCATAGACAAACTAGCTTCTGCAAAGTTTTTGAGCACATTTGACTTAACAGCTGGCTATTGGCAAATCAGATTAGCTGAGGAGTCTAAGGCCAAAACAGCATTCTCAACCCCAGGTGGGCACTACCAGTTTGTGGTGATGCCCTTTGGTCTGAAGAATGCACCTGCCACCTTCCAAAGGCTGGTGAACCAAGTCCTTACTGGGTTGGATGACTTTTGCGCAGCATATCTTGATGACATTGCTGTCTTTAGCTCCACCTGGGAGGATCACCTGATCCACCTGAAGAAGGCTCTTGAGGCTCTGCAAAGGGCAGGCCTCACTATCAAGGCTACTAAGTGCCAGATAGGGCAGAGTAAGGTTGTATATTTGGGCCACCTTGTAGGTGGAGGCCAAGTTCAACCACTGGAGAGTAAGATACAATCCATCAAGGACTGGTCCCCTCCAACCACCCAGACTCAAGTTCGAGCTTTCTTGGGCTTGACTGGGTACTACAGGAAGTTTGTTAAGAACTATGGGTCCATTGTGACTCCTCTTAATGATCTGACATCCAAGAAGATGCCCAAAAAGGTTCAGTGGACAGTAAGCTGTCAAAAGGCATTTGATGACCTGAAGGAGGCCATGTGCTCTGCACCTATCCTGAAAAGTCCTGACTACTCCAAAGAGTTTATTGTCCAAACAGATGCTTCTGAGTTGGGTGTGGGAGCTGTGCTGTCACAACTTAATGTAGATGGTCAAGACCAACCCATTGCTTTTATTAGCAGAAGGTTGACCCCCAGAGAGAAGAATTGGTCAGCTATTGAGAGGGAGGCCTTTGCTGTGGTGTGGGCCCTGAAGAAGCTGAGGCCATACTTGTTTGGCACTCACTTCAAGATTCAGACCGACCATAAGCCCCTCTTGTGGCTAAATCAGATGAAGGGTGAAAACCCCAAACTGCTTAGGTGGTCCATTTCCCTACAGGGGATGGACTTTACAGTGGAGCACCGGCCAGGTACTGACCATGGGAATGCAGATGGTCTCTCCAGGTACTTCCACTTAGGACATGAAGACGAGACTGGTCAAGGCTAGTTTAATGTCCCAGCGTTTGGGGGGGGGTTGTGTAGGAGAGTAGGGTCTGCTATCCTATGGTCACCCCAAAATTTTTGCTTTTTGCTTCACTGGTTTTTGACATGTTGAGGCTGTGGGCCTGCCAATCAGACCCCCAGCCTGCTGTTCTCTCTACTAAATTAAAACTATGCACCCTAGGTGCATAACCAATTGGAAGTGGATCACCCTGTCAGCCCCTGTACCAGTGTACACTAGGTACCCAGGGCATTGGTGTACCCAAGGCCTGCCAGGGGCTGAAGCATGTATTATGCCACCCCAGGCTTGGCCTAACAATCTGACACAACTGGCTGATCACTCAGCTGGGGTAAGTTGGTGTAATCACCTCTTACTTAGGTGTAGTATACCTAGGCTTTCCTGTTTTCAGTTTCTATTTTTGGTGAATTCTGGTGGTGTTTTTTCAGTGTTTTCCAGTGATTTCAAAACCTCAAAAAAACAGTGCTTTTCAGTGGTTACTCATTTTCGCGCCATAAAAAACAACTGAAACAGTGTTTTACCGGTGTTTATGGAACGCTTTGCGTTTATTATTGCTTGCTTTCTTCATTGATGCATGGTATATAGACAGTGTACGTACAGTGTAGATGAGGTCCAAATACATTTTTACAACTCGAAGGTTAAGTCAGCACTTTCTGAAATCTGCCTGAAAAGGGTGGCTCTGTGCAAGGCACACCTCTTGAACTGCGGGGTACAGAGAGAACGTTTTGGAAATGAGAGATTTCTGGGGGTGTTGGGCGTTGTAGGCAAGGCAGGCAATTCTCATAGTTCATTTAGAATCAATGTGTTGTCATTTGAAGAAAGTGAGAGCTTGGTGAAATGTTCATGGTTTTGGGCACTCCTCACAAATCACGTAGCATGATGGCACTGCTCTGACTAAAGCTAGGCTGGTTTTCACTGCTGTTTTTTTTCCACTCTGAGATTTATATAGTGCTAACTCGACCTGAAGGTATTGAAGT